>NC_142031.1:14803435-15109572 GCF_982192425.1 Myodes glareolus
CCTGGTCAGGTGGCTTGGCTGCTGGCCCAGATTCAGCCTCCCCTACTGCCTCCTCGCCTGGTCAGTTAAATGTTGACCCCCCTGTTGGGGCCAGGACCTTCCCTACTCTCCCAGGACCTGTGGCTCCACCTGCCCCAGGAACCATGACAAAAGCTGCCCAAGCCTCCAACCCAAGGATTTGCAAAAGAGAAAACAAACACACTCGCACACAAAATCCAGCTGCACATGCTTCCAGGTATCAGGTGACAGATCTCAGAGCTTCCTGCCTCTTTGATACTCCGAGGGCCCTCCAGCCGCGGCAGGAGGCTGATCTCGAGTTCAGCCTCTGGTTAGGACCCCTGTTCCCCAATTTCAGGGAAAGATCCAAAGAGGCCAGCAGTGACCTTAGCCATCCCTTGCCCCAGTGCCACCTCAGCCAACACAAAATCACCTCTGCTCCAGGAACTCAGCTGGCCAGAACCGGCTAGGGACTCCCTCCCACTCTGCAGCAGGATCCAGGAACTGGTCCTTATTGGGCAATCATTAATCAGATTCTTGGCATTCCTCTGTCCCTGGCCAGCATGCTTCCCACCGGAGCTGGAGCAGAGACCTACGACTGGCATTTGGACATGCAGCTGACTAGCAAGGTGGTGCTGTCCGCAGCTGCGCTGCTCCTGGTAACTGCGGCTTACAAACTCTACAAGTCCAGGCCTGCTCCAGCTGGGCAAGCAGGGCGAAGTAACAAAGCAGATGATGACGCAGAGGGCTGGGGGCAAGCTGCCTTCCAGAGGGCTTCTCCAGGGACCCTGCCAAGGGGGACAAGACGCAGGAAGACCAGCAAGGGGGCCGGGGCCCCACTGGAAGGCAACTTGGAGGACCCAGGAGACTCCTGCCAACTAGTCACCCCCAGATCTGGGGAGTCCACAAGGAAAGGCTCCGGTGAGAATCAGGGAGGGCAGAGCCCAGACTCTCAGCAGGTGCCTCCTCCCTGCTGTGGCCAGGAAGAAGCCGGAACAGCTGTTAGAGGTAAGCCCAGCCCTCCCCACCTCCCTTATTTGGGATGTGAATCCATAAGTTCCCCAGCCAGACTTGCCCCAGGAGTGGGCGGCTGCTGGGTGGGTGACAAGAGCTCTCCATGGCCAGACAACAGACCCCCAGAGCAAACCAACTGCTCTGGAGCCCCCAACTGCTGCGCTGATCCCACAGTGGTGAGCAGTGACATGAAGCAGAGCTGGGCCTTCACCCATGTGACAGGGGTCAGCAGAGGAGAGGCTGGGGCCCTCCAGGCTGCTGCAGACATGGGCCTGGCCACGCAGCAGCGGGAAGGAGCCACCAATTCCTCCTACACTTTCTCATCCGTGGCGCGGATCCGGATGGAGGAGAATATTATCCAGAAGGCAGAGGGACCAGGGCCCAAGCTGAAAGGCAGGGTATATGACTATTTTGTGGAGTCCACATCGAAGGCTGTCTCCAGGCCGGTCCCCTGCATGGCAACTCTAACTGATGCTCCATCCCCTGGGCCTGGGCCAGAGCCCCTGGTCACAGGAGCCGACTCCAGAGACCCAGCTCCTAATCCAGAGAATACAGCTGAAGTCACGACCCCACCTCCTGTGCCAGCCCCCTCCACACCAGGCTTCAGCAGAAAGGTGAGTCTCCTGCAGATCGCTGAGAACCCAGAGCTCCAGCTGCAGCCTGAAGGCTTCAGGACGCCCCCTCCTGCCCACTTGGATCAGAAAGCTCAGATAGATTCAGCCTGCAGCCATGGGGAGCCCCACGTGCAACTCGTAGCTGGGACCAATTTCTTCCACATCCAGCTCACCCCGGCTTCAGCTCAGGAAGTCCACCTGGACCTGGGCAATTGCTTTGAGGTGCTAACCTTGGCCAAGAGGCAGGGCCTAGAGGCTCTGAAGGAGGCAGCCTACAAGGTCATGAGTGATAACTATCTCCAGGTGCTTCGCAGCACAGCCATCTACGGGGGCCTGAGTGGGACAGAACGAGAGCTGATCCTCCAGCGACGGTTTCGTGGCCACAAGCGCCTGGTGGTGGCCGACGTGTGTCCCCAGGAAGACAGTGGCAGCCTCTGTTGCTATGACAATGTGCAGGATGCCTGGCACCCGCTGGTCCAGCTGCCCGTGGAGGCCATGTCCCGGGGTTGTGCTGTCTGTACTCTTTTCAATTATCTGTTCGTGGTGTCTGGCTGCCAGGGACCTGGGGGCCAACCCTCCAACCGTGTCTTCTGCTATAATCCACTGACTGCAATATGGAGTGAGGTGTGCCCACTGAACCAGGCCCGGCCGCACTGCCGGCTGGTGGCCCTGGAGGGACACCTCTATGCCATTGGAGGTGAGTGTCTGAACACCGTGGAGCGTTATGACCCCCGAGTGGACCGCTGGACCTTTGCCCCGCCGCTCCCTAATGACACATTTGCCCTGGCACACACAGCCACAGTGTGCGCCAATGAGATTTTTGTCACTGGAGGCAGCCTGCGCTACTTGCTACTCCGATTCTCAACCCAGGAACAGCGCTGGTGGGCGGGCCCCACGGGGGGCAGCAAGGACCGCACCGCTGAGATGGTGGCCGTCAATGGCTTTCTCTACCGTTTTGACCTCAACCGTAGCCTGGGCATCAGCGTGTACCGCTGCAATTCCAGCACCCGCCTCTGGTATGAGTGTGCCACGTACCGCTTGCCCTACCCTGAAGCCTTTCAGTGTGCCGTGGTGGATGATCATATTTACTGTGTTGGGCGCAAGCGCATGCTCTGTTTCCTGGCCGACCACATCTCGCCTAGGTTTGTGCCTAACGAGCTACAGGGTTTCCCTGCTGCACGGGGCACCCTTCTGCCTGCCGTCCTGACTCTACCTTTCCCTGATATGCCTCAAACCCCTGTCTAACAATCCCTCTGAGGTGCTCCATGGGGATGCAGCAAAATTCTCTTCCCATCACTCCGGATAAGAGGTAGGAAAGAACACCTCTTAGAGGGGTAGAAAATTATCTCTCCGCCATAGGCTACAGGGCCTTGGAGAATTCTTGCACCTCCGTGGTTGGTTCGCAGGCCGGCTGAAACACTGAAGCCAGGGCCCAGCATTCCAGGACAGTGGGTGTCTACAACTGTGTGAATGATAGACCAGCACTATACTTCAAATTAGAATTCCTGGCAAGGGCTATTTCAGGACCCCACTGAAACTCGGGACCGTAGGCTTATCCTGATCACGGTTCCAGGTGCCGGGGACCCCTCGGGGCCCCTGAAGTTGCTTGGCTTTCTGTGATCCACCACAGACCACAGACCAGCACTGGGACCCACTTTGAAGTATCTAGAAGCGTCTAAAACACTGGTGGGAACAACTGAAGGAGCAGGTTTGGACAGGAGCAGGAAGGAGCTCAGGATACCCGGAGGTTCAGCCAGAAGGACTGGCAGAGCTAAAACTGAAGGCACCGACAGGGACCCCTGTTTGCAAAGCACACTGACCGAGGCCCGCTTTTCTTTCTCGGTTGCTTCCAGCTCTGTGGGCTGGAAGGAAGAGAAGCCTCCATCTGAGCACAAGTTCTGTGTGAACACTAATTGAACATCAGTCGTTGCGCTGCTGAAGTCTTGGGAGAGGGGGTCCGGATGTGGTTCTAGACTCCGTTTTTCCAGCCCACTGCCATGCCCACTCCCTCCTGACCACAGCACTCTCCCCAGCGTTCAAAATCCTCTCTGCCTGCCGGCCAGGACAGCCACCACCATTGAGCTCGTCAGCACGGTCCTCTCCCTGTCTGTAGCCATCCTGTCGGCCAGGTCAGAGGGGAAGCAACAGGGAGAAGCAGGTCCAGGATAGAGCTAAGGAGAGGGGAGATTCCAGTGGGACTTCCAAGCCCTCAGACTTTTACATCCAAGGAGACCCAATTCCAGGAGGAAGACAGAGGACCTGGTCTCACCTTTTACTCTGCTGTGCCCGTGTTCCATTCTGAGGGAGATAAAAAACAATATTTTGATGCTCTTGGAACCACCCAGGAACCACGAGGTGTGAGTCACATTTGGGGTGGGCCTGACAAGGGGGCGAAGAACTCTCTGTGCTCTGTGTCCCTTTAAAGTCCTCCCCAGATCCCAATGATGGCCAAGCAGATCCATGGGTGGCCACTCAGCTGCTAAAATTGAGGCTGGGGGACTTTTTGGAAGATGCAGGATTGAAATGTAGACCAAGGAGGAGGTTGGCATGGGGATGAGAAGAGGTGTTTGTTGGACCATGTAAGGCGACTATCCCTGGCTGAGGACCTGGGAGGAGGAATCAGCTGACTGATTCTTGAGTGAGAACTGAGTAAGAAAGGCTCTCTGGGCCATGGTGGGTCTTCAGGGAGGGAGGCCATGCCAATACTCAGGCATCAACCTCTGAAGAACATCGGGGCGGTGGGAGGGAACACTTCAGTAAAGAGAGTCAAAGAAGGTTATGGGATATTCGTATGCTGTGTGAAAATGTATTGCTGTGATTGGTGTAATAAAAAAACTGAACAGCCAATAGCTAGGCAGGAGGTATAGCTGGGACTTCCTGGCAGAGAGAGAACTCTGGGAAGAAGGCAGAGCTGCCAGCCAGATGTGGAGGAAGCAGCTTGGGCAGTGCAGAGAGACAATGAGGTAACAAGCAACCTGACAGAACATAGATTAAAATACATGCACTAATTTGAATTAGAAGAGCTAATGGGAGAAGCCTAAGCGAAGGTCGAGCTTTCATAATTAATAATAAGTCTCCATGTCATGATTTGTGAGCTGGCAGCCCAAACAAAAATCAGATTACAAAAAAAAAAAAAAAAAGAATCTGATTACCTGGCATGGTGTTCCCAGGTCAAGACAAGGTGCTTTTGGAAGATATCTCCAGATCCCAGGCACAAGTAAGCCTATGTCTGAGGGCAGCCTCTGGCCATGAGCCAGACAGAAGGTAAAACCCCAGCCAAGCTGAGAAGACCTGAGAAGGGTCTGGGATAGATTCTGTCCAAGAGAAGAGAAAACACATTTGAGACATTCAGAAGCCTGAGGCACATCAATGATAGGAACCAGCAAATGGTGAGCGTGGTCTTTATAGAGAGAGGGGCCGCTGAGATCGGTCTGTTGGGCCTCCCTTATGCTATGTGGGTCAGACATCACCAATCAATTCCTATATCCCTGACCTCCGAACTGTTCAAAACCGAAACCCAGCAGTCATGGCTGATAGGTCAGAGCTGGCACATCAGAGCAGGCTTGTTGAGGAGCTGGTTTGGGGGATGGAAGTGGTTACAGTGAAGCCAAGTAACCCAGTGAACCCAGCTTAGACACGGTGGTCAGAGTTCACTGGTGAAATGAACACCTGTGCGGGCTGTTTGGACTGGGCACGGCTCTGTGGCTGGGGAAACAGTGTTCCAATGGAGGAGAGCAGGCTGGTTCATAGACTAAGCTCAGGAAGAGAGACTTTGAACTTAGCTCAAGTAACCGCTAAGACCAGGGCAAAGCCAGGGAAGTGCTCTGGTCAGGCCTCCTGATGAGACGGTATCTGAGGAGGAACTGGGGAGAAGCACCGAGCAGGAAGGGAAATGGTTCTACCACAAAGGCTGAGGAACAGAGCTGCTTCTGGGGAGGACAACTGCAGGGTGGAAGAAGGGTAGATGACAGATCTGGAGAGAAGCCAACTTGGTGGCAACGGCCAGCATAATTACCAAGGAGTCACAGGTACCCATGTCCATGTCCACAGCTGGGGACAGTGAGCTGGCATCTGCTTCCTGTGGGCTCGGAATCTAGGCTGCTCACTTGACTTTGGGGAATAGACCAGGGTCTGCTGACCTCCTGGCCTCAGCTTCCAGGCGACCTAAGTGTCAGCCGGCTCTCTGAGGACCTTCTGTCTTGCTTTTTTCTAATAAGAGTTCTTACTGCTTTTGGGGGGAGGAAAATGACGTTTGGGTTATTTTCCACTTTAAGCCAGTCCATGCCCCTTTATAGAAAAATAAATAGACAACTGGAAGATAGAGAAGGGCGTAAGAAAACTCAGTTCTGCCACCCAAAGACATCTCCTGCTGGGGTGCGTGCCCCTCGGGTCCCTTTCTTCCGTTTGTGGGTTTTGTTTGGATTGGTTTTTGCTCGGGTGTGTTTGTGCTGAACATACAATTCTGCTGCTTCCTTCTGCACACGGCGTTTTCAGAATAAGCATCTTCCGTGTTATTACAAACCCTGGGTAAACATCATTTCAATAGTCACAGAATATTCCAGCAAGTGAACGCATCTCACTCTATTTAAACAGGCTCCCCTCCCTTTGGGCCTGTGGATTTGTCCCCCCTGTTGATTTCTTTTCCTGTCATAAATAAAATGGTCTTTGTTTCCTCGTTCTCTGAAGCCTCCACCAGAACCAGAGAAGACAGCTCAAGCCCTATCTGGAAGCACAGGGCTGCCAAAACAAACATAGCCTCTAACATTTACCCAGAATTGGGGCTTTGCCCCTTTCGAACCGTAGGACACATAGATGACCTTGGCAATGCACAGTGAGAAAGTCAAAGCTGGCTGGTGGGAGGGAGGGCCCAGGCATCCTTCAGACAGGGTTCTCAGTGCAGTGACGTCATCAACATTACACACGCTTCTGTACACAACTCCTCACTACCACTGCCCCGTTTCCAGGTGGGAAAATGGGGCTCAGAGAGTCTAAGGACAAACTTTCCCTAGAGGCAAAATTTGAGGACTTTGTTTCTTTAAAGTGTGTTAGAGGGCTGGGGGTGTGGCTTGGTCGAGTGCTTGCCTAGCAGGCATGAAGCCCAGCGTTACCTCGCTGACATTGCAATAACTGGGCGTGGTGGGACCATGTGTACGAACTTGGCACTTGGGAGGTAAAGCCAGGAGGCTCAGAAATTCAAGGTCATCCTTGGCTATATCATAAGTTTGAGATCAGTCTGGGATTCATGAGACCCCATCTCGGGATGCTAAACAAAGAAGTGTGCTGGAAGCCAACCTTAAGTTGGCTGGACACCAGCCCCAATCCTGGTATTTTTCTGATCTCACTTTACCCATGAACCTGCTCTGCTTATGAACCTTCAGCTCCAAAGATATTTTCTTCATTCTCTCAGTACCTACATCTGTAAAATGGGTTTGTCCCCAGCAAGTTCCAGGGGCACAGGGTGAGAACAAGATACTTCCTGTTAAGCCAAAATCTCAAGCCAAAAGCTCCAGAACACTCCCCAAAAGAACTCCCAGCTGTCTTGGAGGGTCCAGCTGGAAGGACAGGGTCCTCCCCACACCACTCCCGACACCCCAGCTCCCTTGCTCAGGGCCTCTGGGGAAGCCAGGTTGTCTGTGAATTAAGCTGTACTGCTCTTTTTTTTGAGGTCTGAGGTCTCTCAAGATGAAAGCTAGTCCTGTTTTAGGGCATCTGGGTTTCAGACACGTAACACCAGCTGTGTCAGGCAGGGAGGGGGAGTTCAGGACCAACCTGTTTGCTGATTGGTGGTTACCCAGGTCAGAACACTGCCATTTTCTTTGGATGATTTAGAGTTCGGAGGAATATCAGAAAGCTGCAGGCCCCCTGGAAACCCTCCAGCTCCAAACAGAGAAGCACCTTTCCCCTATGCATTGGGAGTAACCACTCCTCAGCAAGAGGAGGGCACACCCTGGCAGGGAGAGACATGAGCACAGACATCCAGAGCTTCCAGACTTTGTCAGCCTCACCTGAAAGAGCCTAGTGGCTCTGCCCCACCCCCTGGGAGTCCCCTGAAGCTGAAGCTCCAGCTAGAAGCAGCCTCTAGGCAGATGCGAGGATGCTGCAGAAAGAGATGAAACCAGGGCAGGAGGCCCCTTCGGGGAGCTGGGGAACAGAAGAAAGGACAGCCTGGAGGGAAGGCTCGGCAAACAGCTCCCAGCCTCCGGTCCTTTGAAAAGTGAGAAGCAGGTCAAAATAAAACAAAAAAATGAGATGGCAACTGAGTCTCCGTGGCCTTTTTAGTGCGCAAAGCGATGGAAACACCAGCGTTCTCAGCCCCAGGGCTCTGCAGATTCATGATAGAGATGGAAGCTGCCATCCTTCACTGCCACCAAGGTAGGGTGTGTGGCTTGGCTACTATCTTCACAGCCCAGAGGAAAATGGGGAGGGGACAATGTACCATTAAAAAAAATTACTATTTAAGCCAGTCACGATAGCACAGATCTGTGATGTGTAGACAAGATGAATAACTCAAGGCCAGCTTTGGCTACATAGCACATTTGAGGCTAGCCTGGGCTACATGAGACCTTGCTTTATTTAAGTGGTTTTCTTTTAAAAGTTGAATGGGGTTTAATAAATATATGTTAGTATAGACTTGAAGATAGGGGCCAAGAGAAGGAAAAAGGCCCACAGGAAGAAAGTAAGACCCCCTCAGAGTGACCGCGTGAACTTTCTTAAGACCTGCACTTCATTGTCTTTGCAGAGCCACATGTAGGTGGCTCCTGCAGGGCGACAATTCATGAAGCAAACTCAGTCTTTCAGGGATTCAGGCAGGTAGGGTACATTCACATAAACAAGGTCTTATTGGAGATGCCCAGAGAATGTCTTGGGGAAGGGATAAAGCCCTACTCAAAGTAATGTCCATTCGGCTTGTGAAGCTGGGCCATTGCTATTTAATAAAAACAATAACATCAAAAAGAAAACAGCCCATGTGTGGAAGGAGTTCTCTTGTGGGAAAACCTTCACTGCAAATGCTGCTAATCCTGTTGGAACGTGTGCTTCGCAGTCAGAGGCTTCAGTCACATTCCAAGGTAAGTGGCTCCTTTCTCTTCCCAGATCCCCATAATTTCTTCTGTTTTCCCATTAGGCCTTAGCTTTCCTCCTATCAGAGATTCTGGTCAGGAGATCTTCTTATCTTAAGAATTGCAGAAGGCCAAAGTTCTGTCTTGTGTACTTTCGTTCTGTCCCCAACCAAAGCATAGCCCCTACCTAGCCAGGAGTCAGAAGCCTCCAACTGTGTGATCTGAGGGGACAAGAGGGTCCAAGTTTGCAGACAGAGGGCCATCATTTGAAAGAGAGATAATATCATTACCAGAGACTTCAAGACCTGTACAAGCAATAAAGGGTTCTGCTCATTCTAGGATCAGTGCCCAGAATAGTGTAATCTTCTAAGATCCATCTTTAATGCTAAGAATCTCCAGAGAGAAATGCAATCCTTATCTACATATTAATTCAACACCCAGGCTTATAAACTCATTGTTTATTGTAAAAGGATTTTTTTAGAAAAACTTATCTTTTTATTGTGTGTGTGAGTAAATTTGCCTGAATATATGTCTGTGTGCCGCCTGCATGTGTTCCTAGTGCCAACAGAGTCCAGAAGAGGACACCAGAACCCCTAGAACTGGAAATACAGAAGGCTGTGAGCTGCCATGCCAGTGCTGGGAACTGAACCTGGGTTCTCTGAAAGAGCAGTCAGTGCTCTTAACCACTGAGCCATCTCTCCATCCCTGAGACAGAGTCTTGCTAAGTAGCCCTAATTGGCTTGGAACTCTTTACATAGACCTAAAACTTTACATTAACCTCAAACTTGTGGGCATCTGTAGATGGAAGTTTCTGTCCCTCCTGGTTCCACAGCCATTCAGTTCCAAAGAAACACACAGAAGCTTTTATTAATTATAAACTGTTTGGCCTATTAACTCAGGCTTATTAACTAACTCTTATGACTTAAATTAAACCCATAATTCTTGTCTATGCTTAGCCATGTGACTTGGTACCTTTTCTCAGTGAGGCATTCTCATCTTGCTTCCCCTGCATCTGGCTTGTGACTGATTCTGCCTCTCCTCTTCCCAGAGTTCTCCTAGTCTGGTTGCCCTGCCTATAATTCCTGCCTGGCTACTGGTCAATCAGCGTTTTATTAAACCAATATGAGTGACAAACTTTACAGTGTTTGTCATTATCCCAAAGCAGGCATCCTCCTACTGGAGTTCCAGACAGATGCCACCCAAGCCACCCAAGCTCTCTGTGGCATTTAAAATATGTTTCATTTTTAAGGAGACTTGGGCATCAGGTGTTCCCAGTGTGGCAGATACTTGGGGACAGTTTAAAGGAGTAGAGATTTACTTTGGTTCATGGGTCAAGAGGGGTCAACCATGTACCCCTGGATCCATTGTGTATGACTCTGTCAAGGCAGAGCTTCCAGGCCACAACCATGTGGTGGGACAAAGCTGCTCAGGCCAGGGTGGGGGGAGAGCAGAGAGTGTCAAAGGACCAGGCAAATTTCAATTTTCTAGTGGCCTATTTCCCTCAACGAGGCTTTGCTTCCTCCTTTAATACCATCTTGCATCATAATTAGATGGTTCCAATTACAATTCCATCAACAGAACCCACTGATTAGGGTAGGATCCATTCATTGGTAACATGGAATCCTCAGGGACCAATCAGTTCTAGGAAGCTCATCAACAGTCAAACAATTCTCCAACCCATGACCCTTCCGAACGAAGCTTCGCCATAGAGTCTTGCTATGTTGCTCAGGTTAGCGCTGAACTTCTGCGTTCAAGGGATTCACCTGCCTTAGCCTCCCAAATAGCCGGGTCCACAGGCAGAGGCCACTTTCATCTGGCTTCTGTGATTTCATTTTATCCTCAAACAAAGTGTGGTAAATGAGTTTCTCACTCTCTTGCCCATCAATTCTTTCACTACTAGAATCTAGTCGTATGACTTGCCTTGACCTCTGTGGGAGGCTTGGAAACTGAACGTGTGTGTGTGTGTGTGTGTGTGTGTGTGTGTGTGTGGTGTATGTATGGATCTGTGTCTGTGTTCTTGTGAATTGCATATGCACATATGTGTTCATGTATGTGGTGGTCAGGGGTCAGGTCTTCCTCTGTCATTCTCCACTTTATATTTTTGAGACAGAGTCTCTCGCTAAACTGGGACCACAGGTGAATGCTATGGCACCCAGTTCCACACCCTTTTTAAATGTGGGTGCTAGTGATCTAAGCCAAATCCTCATGGTTCTGCTACAGGCCTTTTGCTGACAATCTACCCAGTCCTAGAGGCCCTTCTGAGAACAGATTTTGCTCACCTTGCTCAGAGAAGCCTTAAGACTGCCACTGTGGAGACAAACCCAGGCTAGCCACAGAACAATGACATGGAGCAATTATCCCAGTCAACAGCAAATCAAGGCCCTACTGGGACTGAGGTCAACCGCTCACCTTGACCACAGACGCTAGAACTGAGCCCAGCAGAACCAAGGGCTGAACCCAGCACAAGTCACTGATTTAGCAATGCATATGAGAGGCAAGTGGCCATGGTTTGAGCCACTGACTTGGTGGCCGTTGGCAATCCATATCAGGCCTGTGAAGTCTAAGCTAAGACCACCACCTTCACTGAGAAAATAAGAGTTCAAGACAGCAAAGGACCTTTCCTCCTCAGGGTCACACAATTCCAAGGGAGAGGAGCTGGAACACCATCTAGATCTGTCTGGCATCAAACCTCAAGCTCATTACCATTCAACCATGTGACTGGGCTCTGTTCTATCCAGAACAAAAGCATGGGTTCTCATTTGAGGACTTACCCAACTCCTTGTCCTTCCAGATGGACAGGGCTGTCGCCAAAGTCCAGGAATACAGGGGAGGGATAGGGTGGGCTCTGAGTCAAGTCAGAGGAGGATCTTAGAAAGATGTAGAGCACAGATCTAAGATGTAGATCTTAGAAAGATGTAGGGAGTTGGCTCGGAGCAAAGTGCTTGCTGTACGAGCATGAAGACACGAGTTCGGATCTCTAGAACCGATGAGGGAAAGCCGAGAGTGATGTCATGCCCGTGTAATCCCAGCACACTGGGGATATGAAAAACCTTGCTGACTCTCTAGTGAGGCTCTCAAAGCAAGGCAGATGGACAGCCTCCAAGGAATTACAATCAAAACTGATCTCTGGCCTCCACACCACACAAACAGACGGATGGATGGACGTACTCCTTTGCACATGCATGCACACACAACCACAAGTTCAATTCCCTAAGCAGCAACCACTAACACCCATTAGGCACTTTATTTGAGATAATTCATCTACTTTTCTTCTTTATTCAGCGTTAGGGACCAAACTCAGGGCCTTGAGCACCCTGAACAACTACCACTGTGCGATATCCTTTTATTTACTAATCAGAACAATCCTGCCTATTAGACGCTGCACTGTTTTATAAATTAGGAAACTGAGTCACAGAAAACTGAATGAAGCCACCTGCTCAAGGTTGCATAACCATGAAGCAATGACTAGGCCTGGAGCTACTCCCCAGCGTCGTAAAGAAGGGAAGGGGGCAACAGGGGGCTTTGCCTCTGATTCTACCCTGGGATCTCAGTGTTGGCCCCCGTTTGAGCTTCCTGTGGGTCCCAGGAGCCAAGGTCTCCCTGGCTGTCTTGCCTGTTGGGTTTTGGTGTATGCAGATCCTGGACCTGACTTAGGCAGGAACCCAATGACAAGTTACTGAAGGAGGAAGGTAGTGGGCATCACAGCACGGCAGCTACCCCAAACCACACTAGGTCCTTCTAGACTCCCTGGAACATCATGGCACGAATTTGATCCCAGGGATGAATGAGAGTAGGAAGTCTGGAATCCAGAGGTTCTTGTCACTGAATACCTAATGCCAGGATTCATGCAGTCACCATGGGGACTTCAAAATGGTCACTGTTTCACAGATAAAGCAAGGAGGCGAGGGGTGGTATGGGAAGTCCTTCTGTATATGTGTTGCTCTTAGTGGTTAATGAATAAAGCTGTTTCGGCCAGTGGCTTAGCAGAATAGAGCAAAACTGGAACTCCAAGCAGACAGAGGAGGAAAGAATGGCAGAGTCAGAAGGATGCCATGTAGCCACTGAAGGAGAAAGATGCCCGTGGGAGACCCGTGGAACCTTGCTGGGAGGCCACGACCTCATGGTGATGCACATACTAATAGAGATGGGTTCATTTAAGATATAAGAGCTAGCTAGCAATACACCTAAGTGACTGACCAAGCAGTGATTTAATTAATACAGTTTCTGTGTGATTATTTTGGGTCTGGGCGGTGGGGAACGAACAAGCGGCCTCTGGCTACAAAGGGGTCTCACAATCAATGTCACCCTTCTAGGCCTTGAAGTGTGGTATGGTGGCTTGAAAGAAAACGGTTCCCAAATGGAGTGGTGTTGCTAGAAGATGTGGCCTTGTCAGAGGAAGTGTGTCACTGCAGGAGTGGGCTTTGAGGTCTCTTCTAAAGCTTCCCTCAGTGTGACAGTCAGTTGACTTCCTCTTGCCTCTGAGTCAAGAAGGACTCTCAGCTCCAACACCACATCGACCGGATCCGCCTGCAGGCAGCCACGCTCCCCATCTTGATGACAATGGACTGAACCTTTGAAACTGTAAGTGAGCTGTCTCTATTAAATGGTTTTATTTATAAGAGTTGCTGTGGTCATGATGTCTCGTCACAGCGATACAAAAACCCTACCTAAGACCTGTTGACCACAACATTCTCCACACAGTGGCCTCTGTCTGCAGGGCTGCTGGTCCCCGTGGTGACCACAGGAAGTAACTGGCAATAGTTGAGTGTGTTCTCGGTGCCCACCATGGCCTTTTAAGGAACTTAACTGTGCCCTGTCTGTAATGTCCCCGCCGCACGGCTCACAACCTGCCTCCCAGGTCACCAGGTTGCCTTCCTGTCTGTGGGAGGGGCTGTACCACTCCTTTTCCCTGTCCCTTAACACCCTATTGGCACACCAGGTCAGGGAAGCCCATGGCTCTTCAGTCCCACTGCCCGCCTAGGTCCTCCAGGGCACTAAAAGGTGCTCTGTCCGCTGAGAGCAGCCTTGACTCTGAGAGCAGCTTTGGCTCCGAGAGCAGCTTTGGCACAGCCCAGACTTCAGCGCCCCCAAAGGAGCTCCAGGAAACTACAGATGGTGTGGTCCGTCAGTTTCCCACCTCAGCCTTTGGGGAGAGCGGTTCTGAGAGCCTAATTCTGCCCTGTCCTACCAGAAACAAGCTGGATAAGGTGTCTTTAACAGTCACTTGGGATCAACCTAGACCCAATTTCCCTACCCCCATCTTTGGGCCATTTCCCTGCCCCCCCCCCCCTACACGCATACAGGACAGTTCTGTTCTAGGCCAGCTTTTTCCCCACTTCTCTCTCCCCGACAGCTCTGGACTGGGTGTGAAGGGATGCCCTGGAGCTACCCACCTCAACAGACAAACCTCGTGGCACAACAAACAAAAACGCGAAAGCACGTTGTAAGGTGACGAACACCACCCACGTGCGCTGCGTCTTTCTTTGTAATGAGTGTCAAAGGGATGCGGCCTCGCTCACTTCCGGAGCGCAGTTTACCCCGCTGAAGATTGCTATTTATTCCCACAATCACCTTGATTCGATCGCGCTCAGCGGGCTACCTGCTAGATCAGAGGAGGGTCGGCTTTAACCTGGCCTCAATTTGAATCTCAATAAATGGAATGAATTCTTGCAAAAACAAAACAAAACAAGAACCTTCTGTAACTAAATCAAATCCTAGGGGGCCAAATCAAGCCCAACCCTCCTGGAGAGAAGGTTTTCCTGCCCGGATTGGATCTAGGAGTTTTAGACGGCTCTGATTCTTTCCAGCTCTGCCCTTCCACTTACTCAGCCTCCTCCGATGTCCAGACCAGGTGGGGGTGGAGAGTTGCTGGGGCAATTCCACCTCAGGAAGAATCCAGGAAGCAAGGTCTCCAGAATTAATTGCCGTCCTCCCCGCCCCCCAACCCCCTCACCCCCACAAAGACATTTAGGATGGGGAGCTGGGAAGCTCAGGAACTGGGTTGTCCGGGGGTCTGGGATCTGGGGGACTGAGGGGCTGAGAGGAGCTGGGGTTTGGGAAGCTGGGGGTCTGGGGGTTGAGGGTCTGGGCATCTGGGGAACTGGATTCTGGGGTTCTGAGGAGCTGGGGGCTGAGAGATTGAGGGACTGAGGGGCCTGGGGACTAGGGGCCTGGGGGCTGGCTTTGTTTGTCATGTGCCTATTTCATATGCGTGAGGACCTGAGTTTAGATCCTCAGCTCCCACATAAAACTGTGTTTGACTGGGAGCTTCTGTAACCTCAGTGTATACACACACACACACACACACACACACACACACTCATCATTCCCCTACATGCTAAATAAATAAAAAAGACACTGTGTGTATGTATGTATGCGTGTATGTGTGTGTTAAAATACAACACAGCATGACATTTGCAGTTGGGATAACTTTAAAATATACAGTCCACCAGCAGGAAGCCCATTCACAGCCTGTGTCTTCTTATGCATTTTTCCGATTACAAAAGATATATAAACATTTACTGCAGGATATATAATTGGGAAAATACAGCTTCCAAAGAGAGTGGAAGCCATTCCCCCTAGAAACAACCCATTGCTGCTTGATTTCTTTATTTCGTGATTTTAAAGATTAAAAAAAATGTATTCTCCCCCGCGCCACGATTGATGCTGATTTTTTTCCCTCCCATCAGAATATTATGACTATTTTTGTGACTTGAGTTTTAAAAATGTATCCCTGGGTCTCTTTTGATTGTGATAAAATACACACAGTGTAACGTTTTTACCATCTGAGCCATTCATAAAAGGAGAGATTTGCCGTGTAGCTCTCAGCACAAAGGGAACTCTGCAAACATCACACCCCAGCTCCTCTCCTTACATCGCTCCCCTCCCCCCAGTAAACACTGACTTCCCCTCTGGACAACATTCTTCTGAGGAGGAAGATACTCTCTTCTCTGTCAGCGCAGATAATTGGAAACACGCCTTAAGCACGAAGATAGACTGGCTTTTCATTCATTCTGGAAGGTTCCACAGACCACACAACAGTCAGCTCAGTGGGAAGCTTTGGGGCAGGAGAATCTGAAGAATGGCTTCCTCTCAGAGACACCACATCCCTCCGCGTTCCCGTGGGCAAGACAAGGGAGCGTCTCGACTCCCTGCGTACTTTTCAGGCTTCTGGCTCAGTTAGTTACTTGTGGCATTTTAACAAAATATCGTTTGGAGACAGCGGATAATGCAGCATGCTAATGACTGTGATCACCACGGGTCCTCACTGTGCACGCCGTAAGTCTTCTAGGGATGTGGGACTCAGCAGCTGTGACTAAATGGTAACCACCTCTTCCCAGTTGCAGGCCAAGGACTGTATTTATGGAGAATGGTTAAGGCTGGGAGGCGCCTCCATTGATAAGTGCTTGTCTTTCAAGCTTCAGGACATGAGTTTGATTCCTCGGATTCTATGTAATCGGAGTGCAGTTGGAATCCCACTGCCAGGGAGGCTGAGACGGTAGGATCCCTTGAGATTGCCCACTTACTGGGTAAGTTCTAGGCCAGTGAAGACTCTGTGGTGTGCCTGTGAGGAATGACATAGAGGCTGCCCTCTGCTATCTACATGCATGTACACATACGTGTGTGCACATACACAAACATGCACACATGCTGGCGCACACAGAGCATGGCTGAGCAGCGTGGGAAACCAGAAGACCAAGATTGTGATGTATACTGGACACCAGAAAATGTACCCCATTTCAGGGAACAATGAGGTTCAGGGAGGGGGTGGCAAGCTGGTCAGTCAACATGATTGATATGCAAGCATCTGACCTCCTTCCCTCAAAGGTGGGTGGGTGGGTACTGAGGGATAACATCCTGGCAATCTGGTACAGACTCCTGCACAGGAAGGAGATGGGACAGAAAACACAGCAGAGGCATGAGATTGCTCTCAAGGTGGCTTCTCCCAACAGTGGTACTGAAGCTGGCACATGAAGACTCACAAGACTTGGGGTAGCAGGGAAGTGGAGACCCGGGACAATGCTAGGTTGCTTAGTTAGACAAGGCTAGGTCTCAGGGCACTGTCAGCCAGGGTAAGAAGTCTGGGTTTTATTTGGAGCCTGCCTGAAAAGCTTCAGAGAATTCTGTCATCACAATTCGTTCTTTTGGTTTTGGTTTCCTTAGAGATGGGATGTCGTTACGTAGTTCTGACTGGCCTCAAAGTTGTGGCAACCTCCCGCCTACCTCACCGTACTCTGGGGTTACGGGCATTGGTAGCTCTCTTCCAGGGTTGCAGATGCATCTGAGGGTGGGGACGTGATGCCCAAGGAGGACGGAAAAGGGCATTGGGTCCCCTGAAGCTGGAGTTACAGACAGTTGTGAGATGCCAATGTGGGTGCTGGATTGAACCTTGGTCCTCTACAAGAGTAGTATGTGCTCCTAACTGCGGAGCCATCTCTCCAGGCCCCTTTAACACACTTTTACTTTAGACTTTGTTAGATGGAAGAGTGTCAATGGCAGCCCCAGGGTAGAGTCACCGTCCTCATCCTGGCTTCCTCTGTCATTAGCATGTCACCCTCAGCTGACTACCTTGTCACTTCTGCAGATGCAGCTTCATGGATGGATGTCCATATTTTACCTAGGTTTCCTGAGCTCACATCCGATGCCTCTTTTCTCCCAGGATTCTACATGAGAGACTGTAGAGTGAATCCTAATTGGTCTAATGATAAAAACCCAGAGTCAGATATGGGGGTAAATGCTGAAAGATCAGAGAAGTTAAGGAGCAGCCACTAGAGAGACTTTTTACCTCTACAGAATCCTTAGACTGAAGAAGGCAAGACCCTGTCTCCTCGAATCCTCGGACTGAATGCCCTGAGCTCCTGTCTCTTGCTGCCTTCTCTTCCTCTCTCCACCCAGCCATATCTCTTCCTGTCTCCACCTTCTTAGTGTTGGGATTAAAAGCATATGACTCCAAAATATTGGGATTAAAGGTCTGAGCCATCACCACCTGGCTTTGTTTCTCTTCTGGACTGGATCAATCTCATGTAGCCCAGCGTGGTCTTGAACTCACAGAAGTCTGTCTGCCTCTGCCTCCCAAGTGCTGGGATTCAAGGTATATGCCACCACTACCTCACCTCTATGGCTAACTAGTGGCTTAGCTCTGCACTCTGATCTTCAGGCAAGCTTTATTTATTAGATCACAACCAAAATATCACCACAGGAGACTGTGTTACCTTCCATCTTTGTGTCTCCTTAATCTTCTCCTGGTAGGAACTCTTCCCCAAGATTTCCTTGGCAATGGCCATGATGGCTTGTGCTGTGGGATAATGCTCTTGTACCCTGTAAAGATTTGTCAGTCATATTGGTTTAATAAAATGCTGATTGGCCAGTAGCCAGGCAGGAAGTATATAGGTGGGGGACTAGACTAGGAGAATTCTGGGAAGAGGAAAGGATCAGTATGCAGTCACCACCAAGATGCAGAGGAAGCAAGATGAAAATACCTCACTTAGAAAAGGTACCAAGCCATGTGGCTAAACATTGGTAAGAATTATGGGTTAATTTAAGTTATAAGAAATAGCTACTAATAAGCCTGAGCTAATAGGCTAAACAGTTCATAATTAATACAAGCCCCTGTGTGTTTCTTTGAGACTGAACATTTGTGTGACCAAGTGGGACAGAAACTTCCATCTACAGACTTGAAAACTGACCATCATAGAATTCCATCAGAGGCTTTCCATGTGGGATTATAGGGTGTTTTGTGAAAAATCAAAGGAGACAAACCTTTGAGCATGCCTGTGAGGGAGCTTCTAGCCTGGGTGACCTGAGGTAGGAAGACTGAACATGGGCAACATCACCACACAGACTGAATAAACAGGAGAAGGTGACCAGAACACCAGCATTCATCTCTCTCCGCTTCCTGTCAGACCTGCCACCTCATGCTCCTACCACCATGCCTTCCCAGTCATGATGGACTGTGCACCCTCGAACTGTGAGCCACACTAGACCTTCTCTTCCTTTTCTGTCAGGTGTCTAATCAGAGTGATGAGAAAAGCAATGACCAAAGAACTTTGAACTCTGCGTGTAGAGAATGACACCAGTCACCAATGTCTGACACTAATGGTGTCTAAGCACAGGGTGGCATCATCCAGTGTGTCCCTCGGGTCACCTGGGAGGGGATGTATCAGTGGTGCCAGTTTTGGGTGTGTTACTTGCTTTCCTCGTGGCAGCGACTAAGTGCCTGGCAAAAGAAACTTAAGGAGGTGTCTTTGTTTGTTGTTTGCTGCTGTAATAAGTACCATGACCCAAAGCAGCCTGGGGAAGGAGAGGCTTATTTGGCTTACAGTTCCCGGGTTGCAGTTTATCAAGGGAAATTAGGGCAGGAACTCAGGACAGGAACAGAAGCAGAAGCCATGGAGGAGCGCCACTCACCGGCTTGCTCTCCAGGTTCACAGCCAGGTACCTTTCTTGTATCAGTCAGGAGCACTGTCCACAGTGAGCTAGGCCTGGCCATGTCAACTATCCATCAAGAAAATGCCCCCGTAGATTTGCCTACAGGCAATGTGACAGTTGAAGTGTCCTCCTTGGAGGAAAGAGTACTTTATTCTAGCTCGCAGCTTGATGGTAGTCCGTGTTGGAAGAGAAGAGTCTTAGCGCAGGAGCAGGAGTGGATGGTCACATGACACCTGCAGTCAGAAAGCAGGAAAAGGCGACTGCTGAGGTTCAGCTCACTTCCTCCTTTCTATTCAGTCCCGGACCCCACGCTAAGGGATGGTGTCACTCACATTCAGGGTAGATCTTCTTTCTAAATTAATCCAGTCTAGAAACGCTCTCACAGATAAGCCCAGAGCTGTCTCCTGGGTGGTTCTACATCTTGTTTATTACTCTTCACAGAGGGCATAATATCTGTGGAATGGCGGTGGTCTACATCACACAAGACTTTTGGGCATCTAGAGGTTGGTCCTTATGGCAGCCATATGGACCAGCTTGGCTGCTGCCCAGCCCACCTCTGCCCACAGACCCCTGCCACACCTTCTCCTCCCCAGTGATCCCAGACGGCTTAACAATCTGGACCTGTAGTCGGCAGAGTTTAGCAGTTCTCTCATCTCTGACTTCTCCGATAGACTTCTAGAAGTTAGATCTGTATGAGTCCCCAAGTCTCACACGGAGCCGCACAAGTCTGATGGGGACTCTTGGGCTGCACAGCAGTGGAGCACCGATGTCAGGCCGCAGGGAACACCATGGAGCCCACTTAACAAAATAAACTGTGATGGAGTTCTCTCCCACATTTGTTTGATAGACCATTAGTGTACTAATTAAAATGGAGTCTTATCTGTTTGCTGAGCGGGCCCGGCAGGACCTTCTGTTGGCAAGATTGCACTGGCAACCTTCTTATGGTTTCTGGTAATAGAATAAGAAGCCACTTTGGTTTTTGCCCACGTTTAATAATTCAGACGACTGCTACATTTGGAGGCCCCTTATCCCAAGAGCTCTTGGTAGCACAGTTGGGAAGCACATGCCAGCCAATACCCCCAGACCCAACTCCAACAAACAGGATTCTGTAATCCCCTTCTCAGCCTGTCTGCCTTCATTAAGAGTTTGTTACTCAAATTAATAGTACAAACAAGATTGCAGAAGGGACTGTTTAACCTACTTAAGACGGCACACTGTTTTTAAGCAATTAGGACCGTTTGCACACAGTGAATGAGCTCGCCAGATAAGCCCCATTTCTGCCGCTGGGACAGATCTGGCAAGCAGGGCTCTGCGACGCTGTGTGATGGTTCCAGAATGTGTAACATAGCCATTTACTGGAAGCAGTCCCCTATGGCTCAACTTTTTCCTCCCTTCTCACTGGGCCTGAATTCAGCATCTATAAAATGGGGGTGATCCTGCCTCACAGAGCCATTGGGAAGAGGTGATGGGTGAGTTTATGTCCAGAAACAGGAGTTGGACTGACCCAGGCCTTCCCTGAAACTGGGTCAAATGAGAGGACAAACTTCAAGCTCGGCTGCTGATGGGGACAGTCAGGCACGGAACAGCAGCCACTGTGTTCATGAAACGAGACCAGCATCCGTCTTCGATCTGGGTTTTAATCACAACTAGCCAGACAATGCGCCGTCAAATCCTCTAGATTTTAAATGCTTCAAGAACCACATAGATGAGCTTCGTGGCTTTAAGCTTCTTAAAAAAGTAGATGGACTGAGTCTCTAGGACAGTCTGATGGTTAGGATTTGGCACTCTCAGTGCCATGGCCCAGGTTCCATTCTGTTATGGAAGCCTCTCTTCCTGGGGTTAAAGAGATGGCCCAGCAATTAAAAGCACTTGCTGCTTGCTCCTGCGGAGAACTTGAGTTTGGTTCTCAGTACCCATGATGGATGGCTGCCAACTGCCTGCAACTCCAGCTCCAGGGGCTCTAGCACCACCATCTGGCCTCCGAGGGCACTGCATTCACATTCACATAAAGATTCTTTAGAATTGTTTTTGTTAGGTAAATTTATTTATATTCCACACAAGAAGCAATATTTTTCTTCTACTCTCTTAGACTAATTCATGGAGCCTGCAAAATAAACTAGTGAAAGTTAGATAGATGGTTAGGGATGTGTCTCTGTTGGTATAGTGCTTGCCTGACCTACTTTAGGGCCTGGATTATAAACCAGGTGCAATGGCACAAGCTTGTAATCCCAGCACTTGGGAGATGGAGACAGGAGGAACAGAAGTTCAAGGTCATCCTCCCATTACCTAGTAAGTTCAAGGTCAGCTGGGAATGCAGGGACCCTGTCTCAAAAAAAAAAAAACAAAGATAAATAATAGATATATTGTGTTTCTGGCATTTGCTTGCCCTGAAATTCCCCCCAAAAAGAGAAATTCAAAGAGGTTTTAGACTTGGGACCTCAAACGCCCTTCTAAGAAAAGAAGGAGAGATGAACCCCAGAGGGAAATATATCACTAGAGAAGCTAGAAGGGTGTCTAGAGCCAGGCCCTAGCTGACACCAAGGCATTCACACAGAAAAAGAAATGATGGTCCGGGTAGGGAGATGGTTTAGGGAGCAGAGGCACCTGCCAGGCAGGCCTGATGACCTAAGCTTTATCTCTAGAACCATATAAACAGAAGGAAACACGTTTGTATTCCCAGGGCTCGCACGGTGGGATGGGAGGTAGAAGGGTGAGATTCACCCGGAGATTCCCAGGCTGGCTAGGGGGGAGCACAGCAAGAGAGACCATGCCTCATAAACGAAGTGGAAAAGTGAGGACCTAGGGAATAGAGGGGCACCAGCTGCATTTGTGTGTGTGTGTGTTTGTAAGAGTGTGTGAGCGTGTGGGTGTATGTGAGGTGTGTTGGTATGTGTGTGTTTGTGTGAATTTGAGCGTGTGAATGTGCATGACCCAGTGTGAGTGTGTGTAGATGTACTTGTATAAGTGTGTTTCCATGTATGTGTGTGTTTTTGAGTGTGGAAGTATCTGTAGAGTCTGAGAGACTGAGGTCATGAATGTGTGTTAGCATGTAAGAGTGTGTGGGGGTATGCATTGTGTAGTAGGCATGAGTGTGCTTATGTGTGCATTGTGTGTGAATAAATGTGTAAACATGCTTTGTGTGAATGTGTATTGTGACGGATGTGCATCTGTGTGAAAGAGTATATTTGAGTCTCTATGTGTGGTATGTGAATGTGAGCACGTGTGTGAGTTTGTGGATGATTGTGTGAGAATGTGTAAGTATGCTTGTGTGTGAATGTATTGGTGTGTGGGTATATGGACATGCATGGGTATATAAGAGGGTTGTGTGAATGTGTGTGTCTCTCTGTGTGTGAGCATGTGAGTCTGTGCATGAATGTGAATTTTGAGTGAGTGTGTGTGTGTGAGTCTGTGTGTGAGCCCATGTGTGTATGTCTCTGTGTGTGAATATGTGTTTGTGCATTTACTAAGTGCTTTACTAACCTAGCTACATCTCCAGTACATGCCCAGTTCCTTTTATTTCCTTTTATTTTATTTTATTTTATTTTGTTCTGTGCTTTTTGAGGTATTGTGTAGCCCAGGCTGGCCTTGAACTCTGTAACTGATGATGACCTTCATCTCCAGATCCCCAGAGCTAAGGCTACAGGCCTGTGCCCACATGCCTGTTGCTGTTGCTGCTGTTTTGTGTTAGGGATCAACCCCAGGACTCCATGCATACTAGAAAAGCCATCTACCAACTGCGCACCTGCCCCAGCACCTTAATAGGATTGGTTCTGATGCTGCTGGCCGGTCCTGCACACCGGATCCTATGTCTCTGACCTCATCTTACTCTGGGCATTTTCCGTCCTTTCAACAACCTCCTCACTTATCCTCCATGGAGTTCTGGTTCCTCCCAGGGAAAGATGTTGGTTAGAGACCTGGATTCCAGGGTTTAGTGTTCATAGTTGCAGGGGTTGTGGGGCCCTCGCCAAGGTGTGACCACACGCTTCTACTTCTGTGTTCATTTCCTTCCTTTCTTCTTGACTTTCCATCTATCTTTGTCTTTTTATCTTGTGTGCTGAGTGCATGTGTGTGTGTGCATGTTTTTATGTATGTGTATGCATGTGTTTGTGTGTGTACATGTATACATTCATGAGTGTGTTTATGCTTACATGTGTGAGTGTATGCGTGCATAGGCATGTGTGCATTTGTATGTGTGCATATGTGTGTGCAAGTGTGTATGTGTGTGTGCACACCAGAAAGGACTTTTCAGAAGACAGTTTTCACCTCTCCGCCCTGTTTCTGAGGCAGGGCCATACTTGTATTTTGTCACTGAGTATGCCAGGCTAGCTGGCCTGTGGGCTTGTGGGTGGCTCTTATGTCGCCACCTCCCATCTGAGCACAGGAGCACAGGGGCTGCAGCTCTGCGCCATCACATTTGGCTTTCTATGTGGTGTCCGGTATCAAACTCCGGTTGTCAGGCTTGCCTGGCAGGTGCCTTCACCCGCTAAAGCTTCTCTCTATCCCACATAGCTATTTCTTAGCTGCGTGAATACCATCACCTTAGTGCCAACTTTGGTTCTAGAACACCAAAATCTAAGGATGCTCAGGTACCCTCTATATACATGTGTGGCCCTCACCTGCCACCCCAGCACTCTGGAGACTAAAGCAGGAGGATTGCCATAAGTTTTAGGCTAATCTGGTCTACATAGTAAGTGCAAGCCAGCATAGTTACTACAGTGGAAGACCCACTTCTAAAGAAGCGCACCCCCATCTAAAAGGTAGTGACATTTGCCTATAACCCTGGGTGTCCTCCCATGCGCCTTAATCATCCCTAGATGACATGGTACCCACACTTTGTGTCATACTGTAGTGTGGAGTGACATCAGGACGGCAGTGGCACATGCTCAGCACATAATTCTCTCTCCATCCTTTGGGCCCACAGTTGGTTGGATGCGTGGGTAGGTTGGTTCCAACTGCCGACCTGATTGATGGAGAGAAGCCAGGAGATTACTAAGTACACCTCTGAGTGTGTCTGTGGTGAGGGAGACCACAGGCCAGGTTTCAAGAATCAGAAAGGGGGAGTGGAGGCTGGCGAGCACAGGCCTGTGTGCTGGCCCTCCTCTCCCCTTCGCTGTCTCCCCCTCTCTCTTTCTGTCTCTGTTACTGTCTCTGCCCCTCATCTCCCTCTGTCTCTCTTCTCTCTTTCTATGCCTCTTACCTCCATCCCTGTTTGTCCCTTGTTCTGTTTCTGTCTCTCTCGTCTCTGCCTCTTCCTCTCTGTCTCTGTTATTCTATTTTTTTCTCAATTTCTCTTTGACTCCATCTCTCTGTTTCTGTCTCTACATCTCTTAGCCTCCGTCTGTTTCTAACTCAGTGCCTCTGTCTCCCTCTTCGACCTTCTCCTCTCCCCCTGCACCCCACTTCTGATTGCCATGCTGTGACCTGCTCTTCTCCCTCAGACCCTCCCTCCCATGACAGACTGAGCTCTCAAAACTCAAGCAGAAATAAATCGTCCCTTCTTCTAAGCTGTGGTCTCAAATATGTTGTCATGGTGAGCGAGAGTCCAATATAATCCCAAATCCAGAGCAAGCACAGAATGTGCTGAAAACTCTCCTTCCTGCTAATGCCGGTGCAATCAAGAGGGTGAGAGGAAACATTTTTACAAACTATATATGGACAAAGATTCAGGAACTGAGCAGGTGGCTCATGGGTAAAGTGTTTTCTGTACAAATGTGAGGACCTGTGAGGTATCACACCAGATAAAGTAATCCCACACTAGCTCTGAATAGGTTATAATAAGGGGTTCTTTATTTGAGGGGCGACTCACAGATCACAATGGGAACCAGGAGTGGAACCCAGCAGCCAGGTGTGAGACGAGAGAGAGAGAGAGAGAGAGAGAGAGAGAGAGAGAGAGAGAGAGCGCTCACACACGCACACGCAAGTGGGCAGGCCCACACCTTCTAGGTACCCAAGGCCACGACCAAGCTGATCTACCTTCTCAAAGGCCATTGGCTCAAGGAGGTTCCCCATCACCTCCTCCTTTTGTCTAAATAAGAGAGTTCCAACCCCAATACAAAACTATATACAATAAGACAGATATCCAATATAAAAATTAGAATTACAACCAGCATAAATGATATTAAGCAAGAAACATATGCTAAATGTTTCAATAATTATTCTATCCTAAGGAGTCTAAGTCTTGTTTTAGAAATGGCTTGACTAAGTCATAAGAGGAAAGTAATTATGACTATCTAGTCTTTAACCCTGTCAAAGACCTGAGAAGAGAGATAATATTACTTGAGTAGGCAGGAAGTACATTCAAGCAGCTTCCAAAATGTGCAGTAGATGACAGAGACATTTGGCTACCTGGGCAATCAACCATAGTCTCATCTGCAACACTGGAGCAACCAACTCTGGCTAAGGCCTAGAGTAACTGACAGACCATTTTCAGAGGCAGGAAAATTTTCAAAACCATCTTACCCTGATTTGGCAAGGTTTGACAGTCTTTTTTCTTATATCCTGCTTATCCAGTCTGGACATTGTGCATTTTGTCAGTGGTCAAGGCATGGGCAATTCCTTGTCCAAAGGCCAGTTTTGTCAAGAAGAAAACAAGCTCCAAGTGGAGTGTCTTTCATACTCAACATTCTCTCAGGAATAGATCTGTGCTGCCAGGAGCAATTGTGTCTCACTTCAACAGAACCCTAAGTTATTTAAATGTCATATTCTACAGTTCTTTGAAGTGGTTAAAGATTACCTATCTAAGCAAAATACAATCTCAATTTATCTAATGAACCTGATTAATCTAACTGTAAGTGTGACAAACCTATGTAGCTCAAAGACTAAGGCTTTATATTAGAATATTAAACAATCTTTAAACAACTGTGCAGCAAATGAGGACAATAGCCTCAAAACATAAACAATGTATAAATATCTTGATCAGAGGTAGAATGTATAATACAATATGATAAATATATCCTAAAATAGTATCAATATACAAAATGTCTTAAGGAGAGGTAGAAATATGTATTCATACAATATGACAAAATAACTTTGTATAGGTGTACAAATATTGTAAACAGAAATAGAAGCATATTCAATATAACAAATATAATTTGAACTTGTATCAATATATACCAATGTAATTTATATTACATCTATACCAATGTAAATTGTCTATAAATAATAGCTCACAGTATTCACTCTATTACTATTATTATTAGTGTGAATAAGCTCACACTAACATATCTATTATCCCATTCAATTTCCTTTTTTCATGAGATCCCTGAGCCTACAAGATTTCCACACTAACCCTATACCAGTTACAATCAACCCCTAATAATGTCCCTAGCCCTGAGGACAAACTTTGTTGGGAGAAAGTATGTTGTTTTCTAGAATTACTTCTAGCTTTGTCATAGGGATGATGTTCTTTCTATGGGATCCTGTAAAACTAAAATGATGATTAAGTTTCAAGATTACTGTCTGGTATAATTGCAAATAGTCTCTGAGTAGTCGATAGGTTTTTTTTCTAAAGTTCTTATTTGGAGTTCTGGCCAGAACATTGTAAGAAGGTGCACCATTTCAGCTAACCAAGTTGGAAACATCTTGAGCAACTGGTACCCCAAACTGGTCTAATAGTAGCGCTATCAACATCATGACGTCATATCAACATGGTGGAGTTGTTGCTGTGGGGCCCCATCTTCTTCCTGGAAACTTCAAAGATTACTGTAGGAAAATATATTATTCATTGTGGAAAACTTAAACATTATTCATATCGACATGTATTCAATGACAGATATAATATAGACAAAAATAGGTATGGAGAAAAGTAAATTTTTTCTTCTTTCTGTCCCATACCAGATGGCTCCTGAAAAGAGACAGAAACTCTGAATTTTTCTTTTAACAACATACTTGAGGGCTGGAGAGATGGCTCAGGGGTTAAGAGCATTGCCTGCTCTTCCAAAGGCCCTGAGTTCAATTCCCAGCAACCACATGGTGGCTCACAACCATCTGTAATGGGGTCTGGTGTCCTCTTCTGGCCTGCAGACAGACAGAATATTGTATATGTAATAAATAAATAAATATTTTTTAAAAAATGCTTGAATTTATAGGAGAGCCACTGTGTAACTCCAAAGCCAGTTTTGATTTTTTTAAGTAAGTCTATTGTTCTACTGGTTAATAGAAATAAATATATGTGTACAGAGAATGAAATTTTACCCTACAGATGACCTGTCCATATAAGCCATATTTCTCTTTGTTTGGTGAACCTTTCTGAATCTTTTCCTCCTTAGGCATCCAAAAGTTCAGGGTCTCTTGACTTTTTGAAGATGAGTGTTTTCCTGCAAAGACAAGAACAGAACCCTGCCCCAAACCTTATGAGGTTTTCTTACCACCTGTATTATTGTCACTTCTGTGGATGAGCTGTCATTTCTCTTTCTCAAGAGACTTCTCCTTTTCAAATAGAATCTTTATTAATTTTGATGGCATCCATAGCTTTTCTTCTCCTGTGGAAAGAAGTGCGAAACCAGATGAAGGGGAACACGCCAAATGAAGTAATCCCACAGTAGCACCAAATAGAGTATAAACAAGGGGTTCTTTATTTGAAGGAGGACTCACAGATCACCACAGGGAACAGGAACAGAATCCAGCATCCAGGTATAAAGGGGAAGGGGGGGGGCACCCGCGCCTTTTTGGTACCCAAGACCACGCCCAACCTGGTCCAGCCTCTCAAAGGCCACTGGCTTAAGGAGGTTCCCCATCAGACCTGAGCTCAAATTCCCAGAATTCACATAAAGCCTGATATGGTAATGTGCACCTGTAATCCAGGTAGTCCTGTGGAAAGAAGGATGGTAAGACAAGAGAATCCTGGAAGCCATGGACCAGCTAACCTGGCATACACAGTAGTGAACAGAAAGACCCTGTATCAAACCCTCGGGTTGTTCTCTTACCTCAACACATGTCTTGTGGCATGTGTGCCTAAACGTGTGTGCATACACACACACACACACACACACACACACACACACACACACACAAAATATAACCCATAACCCTCCAAAAGGAGAAATAAAAGTCTAGTACCCAAAATATATCAAGTTCCTTTATGACCCAACAGTAATATAGTATAATAGCAATCCAATTTATAATACGCAAATAGTTTGAATAGGCAGGTACTCAGACAGCAAATAGGCTCATGAGACCATGCTTAGCATCACTAGTTACTAGGGAAATGCAGTTGTGACCAGGAGCAACCATGCCCTACTCAGGAGGATGGCTATCATCTTGGAAATGGAAAACAGCAAGGCCTGGCAAGAATGTGGAAAAAATAAAAAATGCTAGCGCATAGGCAAAGGGACAGCTGGAGAGAGGGCTCGGTGGTTAAGAGCCCTAGCTGCTCTTGCAGAAGGCCAGGCTTTGGTTTCCAGCACCCACGGGATGACTCATAACCATACAACTTCAGTCCCAAGGCATCTGACACCATCTGGCCTCCCCAGGTCCTGTGCGCATGCATGGTGCCCTTGTATACATGCAGGCAAAACACCTGCACACATGCAAAATAAATTAAGCGCTGGTGGGCACGTAAGATAGAGCCACTGTAGAGGCGAGGTCACAAGCTGTTCCAGCAGTTAAGCATGGCATTATTATAGGACCTCTCAGTTGAGAGACAGAGGCACAGCTGAGGTATATGCTCAGAAGAACCAAACTGTACTCATGCAAGAACAAATGCAAAATGTTCCTGGCAGCATTGTTCATAAGAGTCAAACAGGGAAGATAGCCCAGATGCCCATCAACTAATAAATGCATGAACAATGTGGTGTGGCCATCAAAACGAGTGAAGGACCAATCTAAACCACATAATGTATAAGCTCTGAAAATATTACACTAAATGGAAGAAGCTACGCATGGAGGACGAGAGTGTGCGATTCCATCTATAAAGCCTGTTCGGAATCCATAGAAACAGAAAGCATATTAGTAGTTGCCAGGGGCTGGGACATTAAGGGGAATGAGGAGTGACTGCTCGTGTGTGCTGAGCTTCTTTGGGGACTGGGGAGAATGTGCTAGAATTAAATACTGACACCGGCTGCATGACTGTGAATACACAGGAGCCAGTGAGCGAGGGCTGGGAGATGGCTCTCTCAGCAAAGCACTGGTGTGAGAACCCGAGTGCAATGCCTTTCAATGCCCAGGATCTACCTAGAAGCTGAGCGTTATGGTGCATGTCTGAAACTCCAGCACTGGGGAAGTAGAGGCAGAAGGACCTCTGGAGCTTGCTGAGAAGCCAATCTAGCCCAAATGGCTTCAGATTCAGCAAGACAGTTTGTCTCAAACAATAGAGTGGAAAGTGAGTGAGGACACCCCACATTGACTTCTGTCCTCCACATGTGTCCACACAGGGAAGAAGACACACATATGTGCACACACATACACACACACACACACACACACACACATATACACACATACACACAAGAATCATACACTTTCAGATTAAGAATTCCATAACTGGAGAGATGGCTCAGCAGTTCATCTGTGGCATAAATAATAAAAACCCAGAGACAGATATTGGGGTTCAACCTGAAGATCAGAAAACCTAAGCAGCCAACCACTAGAGAGATCTTTTACCTCTGCCAAATCTTTAAACTGAAGGGGTGAAATTCTGTCTCCATGAAATCCTGAAGACTCCACATTCCACTGAGTTCCTATCTCCTCCCCCTTTATATTCCTCTCTCCACTCAGCCATATTGTTCCTGTTTCCACCTCCCTAGTGCTGCGATTAAAGGCGTGGGATCCCAAGTGCTAGGATCACCTTTATGTGAACTCTGTTTCTCTTTTAGATAGATTCAATCTCATGTAGTCCTGGTGGCTTTGAACTAACAGAGATCCATCTACTTCTGTCTTCAGAGTCCTGGGATTAAAGGTGTGTGCCACCATTCCCTGGTCTACATGGCTGACTAGTATAGATACTTTGCCTTCTGATCTTCAGGCAGGCATTATTTATTAAAAACAAAAAAGCAAATAACATACCACTATATAGATATCCATTTCCTATTGCTGCTGTATCAAATGTCCATGAACTTCATTATTTAAGATGACAGCCATGGCCGAGATGTCTAACCCCAGACATCCCAGGAGATTGAGAAAAGAGGATCACAAGTCCCAGGCCTGTCTGGACTTTAGAGTGTGTTTGAGGCCTGTCTGAGTAACTTAGTGATATATCCTGTCCCAAAATAAAAAGTAGAAAGAGGGCTGGGATTATAGCTCAGTGGGGAACACAAGCTTACTATGCATGAGACTCTAGGTTCAATCCCCCAAAAAACAAAAGCATCACCATCATCATTCCCACCATCACCATCACCACCATCACCATCATCCCCACCATCATCCCCACCATCACCATCATTATCATCACCATCATTACCATCACCATCATTACCATCACCATCACCACAATCACCATCACCACAATCATCATCACCACCATCACCATCACCATCATCATCACCACCATCATCCACACCATCACCATCATCATCATCACCACCATCACCACCATCATCACCACCATCACCATCATCATCACCACCACCATCATCATTACCATCACATCACCATCATCATCACCACCACCACCACCACCATCATCATCATCATCACCATCACCATCATCATCAACACCATCATTGTGCTGGCTAGTTTTATGTCAGCTTGACACAAGCTAGAGTCATCAGAGAGAAGGGAGCCTCAATTGAGAAAATGCTTCCATAAGATCTGGCTTGGGTATTTTCTTAATTAGTGATCAGTGGGAAGGGCCCAGCCCACTGTGGTCCTGGGTTCTATAAGAAAGCAGGTTTCTCAAGCCATGAGGATTAATCTAGGAAGCAGCACTCCTCCATGACCTCTACATCAGCTCCTGCCTTCTGGTTCCTGCCCTGTTTGAGTTCCTGCCCTCACTTTTTGTTGATGAACAGTGATAGGGAACCGTGAAATAAACCCTTTTCCCCAAGTTACTTTTGGCCACAGTGTTTCATCACAGCAATAATAACCCTAACTAAGATAGTCACCATCATCCTCACCACCCCCACCATCACTACTATCACCACCACCACCATGACCTTCATCACCATCACCCCCACCACCGTCACCATCACCATAGTGTAACGTGTGTTATCTGACTGTGCTGTGTAGGTTGGAACACTTGATGTGCAACCTAATCGGAGAATTTTCTCCTAGTCATGCTCTCAGCCTTTGTCGCCATGATGTTCGCAATCCAGTCAAGTTGACAATCAAGACTGTTACTTCCCATACTGTCTTTTGTGGTTTAGGGTATTGGGAGTAGGGGTTCCTGGTCTGTGGTGTCTGCCAGGGGAAGAATCCATACCCACTATAAGCCAATATGGTGCTACTTACACTGGCAAACAAGGATCAAACAGAGCAAATAGGAAACCAGCACACACTGAGCCAGCACACACTGAGACAACACACACTGAGACAGCACACACTGAGACAGCACACACTAAGTCAGCACACAATGAATCAGCCGGCATACACTGAGTCAGCACACACTGGGTCAGCACACACCGAGTCAGCACACACCAAGCCAGCACACACTGAGTCAGTCAGCACACATTGAGCCAGCAAACACTAAGTCAGCATGCAAATTTGTAGCAGGTAAATTCTGCTCACTGCAGGATTTGGGGTTTGCTAGAGAATATTTCTAAGTTTTAGATCGAGCTCCACTTCACAGACCACTGTGTATCCCAAGAATTTAGCTTTTGCTTTGAATTTTCTAAGAGATTTGAGCAAATAAACAATTTCATTTTAAGGGGAACCCTAACCATGAGCCTTCCCAAGACACGCCATGCCTGTATTTGCTTGCTCTCCGAGGCATGAGACTTTGCATTGAGTATACGTCGCCCCTGTGTGCCCATCTGGGTCCACCACTGAGATACAGCCTGTTGTTCTGCCACCTCTGAGAGCAGCCTAGGACCCTGTGTGACCTGAAGGAAGGTCCCTGAAATCAGATACACCTGTGGCTGTAGCCACGCCAGTCTGCTGAATGCCACCCGTCCTGTTTGAGCAGCCTTTCTCTGTGTGCCCACCTCTTCCCTTGTGTACACATGTGACTTTCCCTTTGGACAGCTGCCCTACATGAAAATAGCTTGGGCTTCCTGGTCACTAAACAGAAGGTGGCAAGAGGGTGGAGGAAGGTAATGGGTATTGGTGAGAACTCAGCCCATCTGGTCCTGTGGGCTCATCCCCTGTGGGCATGTCTTCCACTTCAGGAGACTAGATCCTTTCACTACTGAATGCCTAGAGTAACCAGCACAGTGCAGAGGAGAGAGAGAGAGAGAGAGAGAGAGAGAGAGAGAGAGAGAGAGAGAGAGAGAGAGAGAGAGAGACTGGGAACTCGAATACCTTAGGTTAGCAATTTGCTCTGAATTCAAGCATTCCTTCCCAGAGAGAGGAGACTGGGAAAATCAGCAAGCCTCTCAAAGTCTGGGAACTTAAGCTTACAGGACCCAGAAGGCTCCTCCTCAGAGGTTGCAGAAACAGCAGAGACTCTCCAACTCTTGCGAGCCAGACAGGAAGCACCAGGGTTGCACCTAGGCAAACTCAGCACCTAGGGCAGGGTGATGAGGCTGTCCTCCCTTCTGAGTCCTCCCTGCTCCCAATAACTCATTGGTGACCAAGTTGACCTCGGGAATACAACACACAGTAGCTATTGGAACAGGCAGGAATGGCTGGGTTCACTGGCCACACGGTCACAAATGCTTCCACGCATGTGCAGGACTGAGCCAGCATCTGCCCTCAGTAGCCGTCACGTGGTTTAGCCAGACCAGCAAGTTCTTGTTGTCCTTGGCACCTAGCACGGGATTCACTTCACAGGGACCCTGACAAAGAACACATCGCTGGTCCAATCAAGGGAGACACTCGGATCTGGGCCAGCACAGTGTTGACTGTTCCCTTCTTTTATAAGTGACTCTCACAAACAAAGAGAGGGAGCCATATTCAAAGTGACTTCTCCACAGCAGAGGCAACTGGGATGCGGGCCAAATATTCTGGGCAACAGAAGAAACGAAAATCTTCCCCTCTTGTCTGTCAGAGTCAGTCTGCCCTCTGGAGTGAAGGTTACCATAGTTTCCACATCTTGTCAGTTTCCCTGAGTCTCAGTCATAATCCCAACCCCCTTTCTCAATGGTGCCGGCATTATTAGTCATGCACGTGAAGCCTTATGTCCTGTTTCTGAGGAGCTGAGTGATCGATGGGTGGGCAGCCTGGGGAACGCTCCCACGCGCTCCAAAAGGCTGACGAGCCACAAGAAGGTACAGGCTGGCAGGGTCTGAGTTACCAAACTCTTGTCAAGAAAAGGGTGAGCAGCTGGTCCCTCCATGTGGTTTTGGTGACGCTAAGAGAAACCGTTTTGAAAGCTGAAGACGGGAAGTGGTAGGTGGCCTCTCTTCACCCCCTGTTAGCTGTGCCCTGCAGGGATGATGCCCTATCAGGGATGAGCACCTGCCTAGCATCTACAAGTGAGAGGTTGGGGTATGTGGCTCCGCGATAGAGTACTGCCTCCAATCCCATAGTGAGGGGTTGGGGTGTGGCTCAGAGGAGGAGCCCCTGCCTAGAACTCACCAGTAAGGGGCAAGGACATAGTTTAGCTATGGAGCGCCTGCCTAGAATCTACTCATGAGGGATTTGGGGTTTGACTCAGTGGTAGAGTACTGACCTAGAATCAACCAGTGAGAAACTGGGGACCTGACTCAGGGGTGGGACACCTACCTAGAATCAACCAGTGAAGGGCCGGAAGTATGACGTCTGGCCTCAAGATGCAGAGAGAACACATGTGCCTGTGAACGAATATACATGTGCCCATGCAAAACTCACTCCAGAGACCATGTGAAGGTACCTTGAGGGACCATTTGTCTATGCCCCTCAGAGACATGGTGTCAGTGTCACTGTGTGGTTTACTGCTATCTTCTGTGTGGGGGAGGGGTACAGGAGACCTGGAAGAAGGAGGACACTCAGCCTAGGGTGAGTTAGAGATGCCACCAATGCCCTCTACCTCCGACTCCATTGCTTTGCCATGCCGCAGGGGTAGCCAATACTCCCCCTCCCCCCAGCTCCCACAGGTCCAGGCAGCCGGAAGGTCAGTGCTAATGAAAGATGCTATCCGGAACACCAGCACCGGGCCGTGCTGACATAGTTAGCTGCATTTGTGGTCCTTGAGGTTTGGCATGCGAGGACGGGCTGGGGAGGAGAGCTGGGGAGGGGGACATCTTCCAAAGGCTTGGAACAAAGAGAGCAATTTGGATGGCTTCCAGTTAGCGATCGCATCTTCGAGAGTGGCTATCTAATTAGCGCCTGCCTGGTTTTGGAAAGACAGGCTGCACAGAGCAAACAAAATGGGACGCTTGGCTTCCCCTCAGCCCCAGCCCGTGACTGAAGAGGTGGAGACGGCTTCAGATGCAGCCGTCAACGCCATCCTTCTGGTGCCAGGGGGTGGTTTTTTTTCCTCACCCCCCAAAAAGAATGCCACTCTCATCGCTGGAGTTTGGAGTGTGCTCACTAACACTGTTGACACCCCAAACACCCCAGAGCCCTCAGCAGTCATTAGTTCTTGGAGGTTGATGGGGAGAGAGGAGACGTGTGTGTAGCAGCAAACATCCTTTTTATCTGGGCTTTAATTTTCCAACGAGCCAAGTTTACTTCTCTTCAATTTCTTCGTGTTTTTAATCAGCGCATACTGCTTGTTCATAGGCACTGCCTCTTCTCCCGTTGCCGAGGGAAATAACAACTTCCGAAGTGTTTGTTCTGGATCACCATTTGAGGGCGAAGTCCATCATGGTGGGGGAGACATGGCGGCAGGTGTGTGAGGTGGCTGGTCCGGTCACGCCCGCAGTCAGGAAGCAGAGAGAGGTGAATGCTGGGGCCCCATCTAGCTTTCTCCTTTCCATTCAGTCAGGGACCCCAGTCCAAGAACTCGTGTCCCCTACATCCAGGGTGGGTCTTCCAACCTTAATGAACCCATCTGGAAAGTTCCTCACTGATTGGACCTCTCTGTGCTCTCTGAGGTGACCCTAAATTTCTAAACGCTTTCAAGCTGACAGTCAGTAATATTTACTTCTCACATATGTGGTGGGGTCAGTTGACATGCAGGAGGGTAAAAATTGCCAAATCAGCAGAATTCCAGTCTCCTACCCACGGCTGTTTATCATCGTTTCTGAAGTGTAGCCATTGTAGAATCTGCTGCCCCTAGACCCTGGATCCCTAGAGAGATTTCTTACAACCAAGTCATTGTCTCCCCTCCACTCTTCCTTTTATCCTGTCCAGATTCTGGTGACCACATTCTATCTTCCTCTTTCTCTGTTTTCAAGATAGGGTCTCACGTACCCCAGGCTGGCTCAAACTCACTGTATCGTCGAAGATAACCTTAAACTGGTCCTTTTCCCTCCACCCCCTGAGGACTGGGATTATAGGTGTGCAACAGCCACACCCAGTTCATTACATCCTGGGGGTTGAACCAGGGTCTCATGCGTGCCCAGCAAGCACACTATTAACTGAGTCACAGGGCTTCTGCATACTCTAGTGTTGACTCCATGCTCTTGATTTGGAAGGGAGTTGTTGGAACCCACGGAAATATACAAGCTCAGAACTGGAAAAGCCTAAGGTGCCACCAACCATGAGTAGTATGGGCAGGTCTCCAAGATGGTTTTCTCTTGGTTGATGATGGGCTGACGTCTCAGTTGCCCCTCCCAGGACTCCCTCTGCTAGACTCTCCACCTGCTTGGACTTCTTGTGGATGGATAACCAGACCCCAAAAGAGAGTCTCAAAAGTGAAGATCACAAAACAGAGGAAAGAGAAGTGGTCAACTCGCTCCAGACCTGACCTTAGAGGCCCCAGAACACAGTGACGCCGCATTCTGTTGACTGAACAAATCACAACCCAATACAGATATACACTCACAAAGGCAGGAAGAAGCTCTGACTCCCTTTGAGGAAGGGGGTCAAGACAAGGGTCTTGCAATATAGCCCAGGCTAACTCCTAAGTCTCATCTCAGCCATCCAAGGGCCGGGATTACCACACCTGTTTTATGCTTCACCTCTTGGCAGGAGAAGAGGTGCTAGGTGTGGAGCCGGTAAGAACTGACAATGGTCATCTTTGGTGATGTGATAGCTCAGTCTTAGAGACCATTCTGATTACTGTAATTGAATACCTGACAGAAAAAAACTTAAGTAGAGATTCAGTCTACAGTGGCTTGGGGGTGGAGAGGCACAAACACTCACCAGCACCCAAAGTCCACAGCATTTAAGGCAGCTCTCTCTCTCTCTCTCTCTCTCTCTCTCTCTCTCTCTCACACACACACACACACACACACACACACACACACCCCATTTCTCTTCCCTGGAAGTACCCTCACAGATGCGCCTGGAGGTGTGCCTCACTAATCTCCTAGTTGAATGGAAATCCAGTCAGGACGGTGAAGATTAGCATCATGGGGAAAACTGTCTGTCATCCCTAAGCGTGAGGTATTCTATGTGTGTTTTGTGAGGAATGACCTTGCTGGAGTCACATGCTTGGCGATAATTGTAACCTACTGACAGAATGCTATGCACCACATGATCACATGTCATCTCTATTCTTAGCAGGCCCTCAGTCTTAGGTCTTGAGGAAGTCTCTCACTGAATCTGGAGCTCACTGATTTGGCTAGACTGCCTGGCCAGGGAGGCCCAGGGATCCATGCCCCGGAGCTTGGATTGCAGGTGTTTATCACCATGCCCAGATTTCCATTTGGGTGCTGCCAACCCAAATACATGCCCCATGCTTGTGCGGCAGATGTTTGGCATGCTGGGCATCTTCCCGGAGAATCCCATCTCTTGAGGTTTCCATTAATTCTTGGTCACACCACTGTCTGGAGACTAAGCCTTGAACGCATGTGTTGTGGGATAATGCTCTCGTAAAGATTTGTCACTCGTAATAGTTTAATAAAACGCTGACTGGCCAGTAGCCAGGCAAGAAGTATAGATGGGGTGACCAGACAAGGAGAATTCTGGGAAGAGGAAATTCTGCCATTCTTGTGGCAGAGTCAGTCACAAGCCAGATGCAGGGGGAACAAGATGAGAACGCCTCACTGAGAAAAGGTAACAAGCCAAGTAGCTAAACATAGATGAGAATTGTGGGTTAATTTAATAAGCCTGAGCTAACAGACCAAACAGTTTATAATTAATATAAACCTCTCTCTGTTTCTTTGGGCCTGAACGGCTGCAGGACCAGGTGGGACAGAAACCTCTATCTACAGGATGTGACCAGGAACCACCTGTCTCTGCACCTCCTGCCATTCAGAGCTCTGGGCCAGGTGACTCTACATCTTTCCTTGGGTCATTATGGTGAGAAGGAGTTTAGTAGGCCACCCCTCTGTGCCCCTGCAGATCTCTGCGTCATCAGCAAGCACGTGGAGGTCAGAGGACAACCTTTGGGTGTCAATCCTTGCCTTTCTACCTCGTTTGAGATGGGGTCTCTTTGCCAGTGTGTGTCAGACTACCTGACCTGCAGCTTCTGGGGATGCTCCAGGGTCCGCCTCCTGCCTCCTGGTGGGGATTACAGGTACTTGCACTATTGCACCCAGCTTGCATATGGGTTCCGAGGGGTCTGAAGTTGGGGTGTCAGGCTTACAAGGCCATCGCTCCCCCCCACCCCCTCCTTCCCCCACCCCCGAGGCATCTCTCCAGTCCAGCATCCTTCATCCTTCCTCTGATGGTCATCAAGACTGTGGTGGTGACTGAGTGACTCTAGGTCCTATCCACTCTGCCCTAAGGTCCTCCCTGCTGTTGAACTCATTGTGTGGATTTTTTTCCTGTTTCTCAAAGAGCTGGGATTGGAATCCAGAGCCTTGTGCATACTAAGCAAGCACTCCACCACTGGGCAACAACTCTCAATGGCTGGCTCTGAATCAGATCTGGTAACCAAACACAGGCATCCATGTCTCTAAGAACCTATGGCGTGGGGCCTCCTGAGATTGCGCTGAAGATAATGGAAGGTGCCTCTGTAGTTGAGACAAAAGGAGCTTTGCCTAGCAAGAAGTATTAGCCGCCCCCAAGCCATAGAGACAGGAAAAGCAGGCTGTGAGTTGAGCCCTAGGGAAAACCTCCAATCCCCAGAATCCTTCTGGGTCTCCTCCACCGTTGCCAAGGAAACCAATAAATCAGGAAGCTCCTTAAGCGCGCCAGTAAAAGAGAAGCGCGCGCTCCATCTCTCTTCCCATTTAAACTCTTTCCAAAGCCGGTCCTGCTCGCGTGACTCTGGTTGGCGAGGGCTGAATCGCAGCTGAAAGTCTTCTTTGCAAGTGGGTTATAGGGAAATTGGTTTTCTTTTCCTGGCTTCTTGATGTAAAAAGGCACGCGTGAAGGAGGTTGGAATAGATGTCGAACACGCGAATGCACGGCATCCTCCTCACCGCTAATCTCTCCACATCTGAACGGTTCTTTTCTTGAAAGCCTCACTCAGAAACGGGCTTTGAGCTCACTGAGAGGACTTTGTCCGTTCAGCTCCACCGCGGACTTGGAGAGAGCGCTTGTTCAGAGCGCGTGAGGCGGGAGGGAGGGGGTGCTGTTTAAACCTGCAGACAGAGAGATGAAGGAAGCTGGGTGCTCTTCCGCCTGGAATTCCTGGGTTAGAAAGGGGCATAAATAAATAAAAAGAAGCAAAGAAAACCGCATGAGACAGTGCTGTGGGATAGGAGATAGCTTGGTGGGGGAAGTGCGTCACCGCTGCACAGGCTAGAGGAGCTGAGTTCCCAGCCCCAGAACGTTGTAAAAGCAGCAGGATATGGCAGTGGCAGACCTGGGATCCCAACTCTGGGGAGGCTGCGAGGAGACTCTCTGAGGCTTAATGGCCAGTCAGCCTAGTCAGTGAATTTCAGAGTGGGTGAGAGACTCTATCTCAGAAATAGAGCTGGAGAGGTGACCCAGTGGTTAAGTGCCCTGGTTGCTCTTGTAGAGGACTCCCGTTCAGCTCCCAGAACCCACAGCGCAACTCAACCAACTGTAACTCCAGTTTTTTGGCATCTAGCGCCCTCTTCTGGCCTCCAGAGGCATTGCAGACGGATATACATGCCAGGCAAAACCCCACATACAAACAAAAACAATAAGAAAAGTATCTGATATGTGTGAGGGGTTAGGTCAGCGGGGGCAAGCCCTAGAAGAGCAGACCCAAAGCCAGAGCCTTTCTTCCCCTTCTGCTGTCTCCCTCCAGCCATTTATTACAGCCACAAAATGCTGACTAATACAGAATGTGGTTTAGCCTCCCCAGCACGTGAAAAGTTCACCCCAGCATCAAGAAGGCATGTCGTGTTGTGTTCTTCTCTTCGTGTATACATATGTGTAGTGCCCATGCATCCATGTGTGTGCACTCACATGTGTGTGGATGCACATGTGTGCATGTGGAGCCCAGAAGTTGACATCAGGTGGCCTCTTCTTTCAGGCTCCACTTTATTTGCTGAGACAGGGTCTCTCCGGGGAACCTGAAGCTAGCTGGTTCAGGTGGTCTAGACAGCCGGCTGGCTCCAGGGAGTCTCGACTCCTCCTCCTGAGCACCTGGATTCCAGCCAGGCCACCAACCTGCTCAGCCTTTACTTGGGTGTTGGGGATTCGAACTCTGGTCCCCACACTTGCACGACATAGGCTCTATCCACTGAGCCATCGCCCCAGCCCTGCGTCTTTCCTTATCTCTGTCAATCGGGCTTAGACCTACCCTTGCCTCTCTCAGCCGCACAGGCAGGAAATACGAGCTCAACTCCAGAGCTCCAATTCACTTCCAAGGTTTGAGGTTCTAGGGTCTGAACAGCCCAGAACACAGGGGAGGGTATGAACCTGATCCAAGTCCACATCCTCCTGCCAAGTCGGGTGGCTGCAGTGTTCCCAGGACACGCCTAGGGCATGGAGGGCAGGATCACAGTCATTCCTCACAGGCCTGTCTCCTTGCTGGGGTGACACAGTGGCTTGGGGCTCTCAATCACATGTCAACATTATAAAGCAGCCTCCTGTAGCCCCAGCCTTGGGGGAAGTCCAGAGTCCCCTTTCTTGGCCACTTCCACCTCCTCTCTCCAAGGTGCAATTATCCTCTTTCCCTTCCTAGCCCTTGCACAGTGAGGGTTCTCAGACACCTAACTTGGTGTTTTACTTTGTTTGGGGAGGGAACTGTGCACAAATGGTATGTGTGCATGCATGTGTGCGTGTGCGTGTGTGTGTGTGTGTGTGTACACGCATGCAGGGCGGCCAGAGGTAGATATCAAATGTCTTTCCTCTTTGCTCACCTTCATTTCTAAGAAAAGGACCCTGAGTTGACAGTGGCTATGGCTGACTGACCAGCAAGCCCCTGTCTCTGCCTCCCAGTGCTGCAATTACAGGTAAGAATGCCAGACCCGGTTTTCATGTGTGTGATGAAGATCTGAACTCAGGTCCTCCTGCTTGAACGGAAATACTTTTTACCAACAGAACCCTATCCAGGGTGATTGGCGTTGTTATTTTTGGGTTTTGTTTGGTTGGCGTTTTGTTTTGTTTAAGGCTGTATAAACTCAGATACCCAAACTAAACAAAGACAGTGAAAGATACAGTTTTTAAATCGATCTCACTCTTATCCATAGACACAAAGCATTCTAAGTAAAATACCAACCAATGGGGGGGGTGCTGGAAAAATGGCTTGGTTGGTAACATGCCTACTGTACAAGCCTGAAGACCCAAGTTCCATCCCCAGCACCCACCTAATGGTGAGCACTTGTAATCCTGGGTGCTGAGGAAGCAAAGACGGGAAGGTTCCTGAAGCTCACTGCCCAGCCAGCCTAATGAAGAGACCCTCTGTCAAAAAACCAAGATGAACAGTACCTCCCCATGCACATATGCACACACCTGTATACACACACACACACTGCCCAACTTACAAAAACTCAATACCTCTGGTGGAAAAAAAATTTGATTGTATAAAAAATATCTTCAAACCAAGCAAGCACAGCAATATAATTAAGAGGGAAAGATTCCGACCAGGAAGGTTCTGTGTCTGATTTCTGTGCACAGACTCCGTCAAACTCTTCAAGTTTCTTCCCCAGGCTCTGGAATGCAGCTCTGGCTTGAAAACACAGAGAAGTCATCCAGGTATGGTGGCACACACTTTAATCCCAGTACTCAGGAGGCAGATCTGTGAGTTTGAGGCCAGCCTGGTCTACAGAGTGAGTTCCAGGAGAGCCAGGCTACACAGAAACACCCTGTCTCGAAAAGCAAGCAAAGAAACAAACAAATGGGGGCTGGAGAGATGGCTCACAGGTTACGAGCACTGACTGCTCTTCCAGAGGTTCTTAGTTCAATTCCCAGCAACCACATGGTGGCTCACAGCCATCTATAATGAGATCTGGTGCCCTCTTCTGGCATGTAAGCCTACATGGAAGGAATGTTGTATACATAATAAATAAATAAATCTTTTTTTAAAAGAAAGAAAGAAAGAAAGAAATGAAAAAAGAAAGGAAAGGCGGAGAAGTCCAGTGACTGCCCTGGGGCTGCACCCATATCCCTGAGTGACAGTGACACAGAAACGGCTTCATCAGAGTGATCATTGGCTTGTCCTAGAAAATGCGGAGAACACTGGGGGGACATTGTAAACTGATTTATCACTTTCTACACAGAAAACGGCGGCCCTGACTTCCAGAATCTGCTCCTCATGAACCAATGAGAGCGCAGTCAGATAGCATTTCAAACGAACTTTCTGAGGGCCGTAAGTAGCCAAACGCCCATTGGAGAGCACAGTGGAATCTCGGTACAGTCAGGGCGCACTGGGGCATTTCCCATTGTCCCTGCTCTGTTCTTTTCTTTCCTGGGCTGGTAGCTTTGCAAGCCAGGAGACTCGCTACAGAGAAGCTGCGAGAACAGCAGCTGGCAGCCCCTGCGGTCGCGGCTGGGTTTGGAGCTCCGAGACAAGCACTGTCCCCAGAGAGCTGCTGTGTGTTTATCTGCTGGAGCTCTCTGGAAAGTTCTGTTTGCAAGACTCGCTGTCACTTAATCTGACTCTGTGTTTGTTGCATAGAAAAAGCCCAAAAGAGCATTTGTAATAAGTAATGATAAAATGGTAATATAATAATTAGTGATGATGGTGGTGGTGGTGGTGGTGGTGATGGTCACGGTGATGATGGTGACGGTGATGGGTGATACGTAACAGTAAGAACAGTTTGATGTCACAGGCCAGGGCTGGCAAGATGGCTCCGAGAATAAAGGTGCTTGCTGCCAAGAGGAGTCGCTTCAGTTCAGTCCTGGGAACCACATGGTACAAGGAGAGATCGACTCAACAGCTGTTCTTTGACCTCCATGTGCAGGCTCTGTAATGCACACGCACACATAAACACTAAAAAAAAAAATTAAAATAAAAAAATGTACAGCAGTTGAATAACCCAAAGGGAGTGTGGAAAACCCCCAACATCATCCCAGAAACCAGCTTCAGCATACAGAAGATCTGTGAGATTTTTAACCTCCCACCTCTGGAGGACCGTGAGATCCCACACGACAAAAAGTAGAGGCATACACAGAACCTTGAGGCTCACAGCATTGAGGAAGCCTCTGTTCGGTCATTAGCTGACCACAGGGATGTGTAATCAGGGACTTTGGGACCCACACATAACAGGAAACACTTGAGATAATTAGTCCAGAAAAGTCACAAAACAAACCAACGGGAAGAAGAAATAAAAACCGCATTAACAAACTCAGGGGAGCAGGGCTTCCGTGGTCGCCCTGAGTTCCTGAAGCTGCTCGGGTTTTGGTTTTAGGCTTGGTTTCTGTTCTTTTGTTTTATTCTTACTTGGTTTGGTTTTCTTGAGACAGGTCTCACTATGTATCCTTGACTGGCATGAAACTCACTCTGTAGACCAGGCTGGCCTCAAATTCACAGAGATTCCCCTGCCTCTGTCTCCAAAGTGCTAGGGTCAGAGACATGCACCATCTGCCTGACAAGGTGTTCGTTTTTAACAAACAATTTCAAGTTATGTAAAGAAATCAAGACACAGTCCCCACGCAGGAAAGTCCTCTGTTGGTGGGAACTCTCCTTGAAGGATCCAAGATCCCACACTGAGCTAATTAAAGAACTTCTGTCATTGAGCACTAGGAACGTGTTCTGAAGAGGTAAAGGAAACTGGTCTAACGGCGTTTCTTGGAGCAGAAATACAAAGGGGAGGGGATGGAGAGAGAGAGAGAGAGAGAGAGAGAGAGAGAGAGAGAGAGAGAGAGAGAGAGATCAATGTTGGCATTGGAATTACAACTAAAAGGGAGAATTTGCTGGAAGGTCTCAGTAATGCATTCGCAGTGATAGAAGAATGAGCAAGGCTGAAGACAGAAGTGAAACTTCTCTGTGGACAGCAAAGGAAAACAGTGTGCAGAGGAGGGGCAACTCCAGAAACCTGCAGGGGGCCGTCCAGTCCAACACTCCGACAACCAGAGTCCCAGAAAGAGAAGACATTTGAAAAAACAATGGCAGAGAATATTCCAGATATAATTCTAAAAGGTGTGTGTGTGTGTGTGTGTGTGTGTGTGTGTGTGTGTGTGTGTGTACTCTTGCATGCAAGTGTGAAGGTCCCGGTGAAGGTCAGAGGTGTCGGTCCCCTGGAGCTGGAGTCACAGTTGTGAGCTGCCAGACAGGCGTGCCAGGATCGGAACAATCCAGCAGTCCATGTCCTTAACCTCTGAAACCTCTCTCGGGCACCCAAAATGACTTTAAAACCCAAGCCTGCAATAATCTACACATCTGGAAAGTTTGGGGACTGCAGTTGGGATAGTCTCAAAGGAGACTGAGCACGCAGGTCTGAGCACACAGCAGAATGGTGAAGGGAGAAAGACAAACGGAATCCTCACCATTGCTGGAGAGGCCTGGGGAGATGGCTCAGCAGCGAAAACGCTTGCTTTGAAAGCATAAGGACTGGAGAGTCTGGACCCCCAGAGCCCACATGAATGCCAGGTGCATGTGGCCTGTGTGAAATTGCAGGGAGGAAGTCCCTTAGCTATCCAATACCAAGTGGTCAATCTTGAAATCAAACACATACAAGAAACAATTTATGGGCTAAACAGGCTGTATTTGTATATTCAGGCATTCACACACACACACACACACACACACACACACACACTACTACTACTACTACCACCACCAAACAACAACAACTAAAGAGAAAGAACCCGAGTTTGGATGAGAGCTTATGGGAGGGTTTGGAGGGAGGAAAGGGAAGGAGTAGATTATATAATTGTAGTCTCAAAAAACAAAAAAAAATGCATAGTTTTAACAAGTAAGTCTTGTCATTAGCTGTGTTTGCAGTAGCCACTGAGACAGACCCCACTAATAATACGAAGCAATGATTCCTTCTTCCTGCATTTTCTCAAGTACTAAAGATTTCTGCTGAGCAATGAGCCTCCCAATCAGAGCAAGGCACATTTTGTAAATTAAAACATCTTCAACTTGAAATCCTCTTGCTTTTGCCTTCTAGGTGGTTGGAGGCCAGCCTTGGGGCACAGTAAGCCTTCTTAAAAGAAAACAAGGACTGGGGGTGCAGCATAGGGGTTCCCAGGATGCTTGCCTGGCATCTGCAAGGCCCTGGGTTTGAGCCACAGTGCTGCTAAGAAAATAGGGAGCATACTGTATTTCACAGCACAAAGTATTACCTGATTCTGGAATAAAAGAAAAAAACACCTAATGGACAAATAAAATAAAATAAAATAAAGCAAACATAAAAAAAGAGAGAGTTAGTTTTATGGTGTGCAGCTTTGCACCTCAGGGTAGCTGTTGTATAATACGCAGTGAACTAGAAGCGCTTCTGATAACACGTGACTATCAACGAACTAAACGTCATGATGTAATGGAATGGAATTAAACCAAAATAAGGTAGGCATGGCCAAGGCTGGTGATGTAGGTCTACCATCCCAGATACTCAGGAGGCTGAGGCAGGAGGACTGCCAAGTTCAAGGTCAGTCTGGACTACAGAGTGAGTTCAAGGTCAGCCAAGGGAGTTTATAGAGACACTGTCTCAAAATAAAAAGTTAAAGGAGGGATAGAGCTCTGGGGTAGAGCCTATCCACTAGCATGAAGGAGGCCCCAGCTACAGCCTGCAGTAACTGCAAAAGGAATGGTATCAACCGCAAAAAGAATAGGATCTACTGCAAAAGGAATGGTAACAAACTAAACAGAACCAGTTTTTCCACTTCAGTTTTTTATGCAGCGTTGTACCAGAGACCAGAAATGGCAGAAAGGAAGGGGGAGATTAGCCAGGGTGCTGATGATCCTGCAGTTGGGAGGCTGAAGCAGAAAAAGCAGTTTTGGGCTATGCAGTGGGATCCTGACAGGAAGGAGGAGAGAGGGAAAAGGAAGAGGGGGATGGGAGAGGAAAGAAGGAGAGGAAAAGAGGGAGAGAGTGGCAGGAAGGGAAAGAATATAATGTCAGTGCATACTGACTACAGACGTTTACCTAGAAGACCTAAGATCACCGACACAAAAGTAGAGCTAGCTAGATCAGCAGCAGAAGATTCTGGCAAAAGTCTGCTCACGTCCCTGGTGCCCTAAGTAATCAATTAGGAAGTGTGAGTGGAAGAGAGTGTCCCATAATCAAACTAAGAAAAACTGAGTTGCCTGTGAATAAATCCATTGAAAGATATCCCAGACCTTTATGGAGAGAATTATGAAAGTCACTGAGGACATCAGAGGAGACTTGGGAGGATGGAGAAATATTCCCCCTTCACGCTTGGGGAGGCAGGATATCAGACTTCATCTATGAATTCACTGCCGTCCTGTCCCGAGTCCCGGCGGGGCACTTCACAGCCTTGACAAACTGATTCTGACATTAATCAGAAGTGGTTCGAGATAAGAACCTGTCTCACCAGATAGAAAGATGAGCCACGGCTGGGGAGGTGGCTCTGCAGATTGTTTGTTGGGAGAGCGTGAGGTCCTGAGTTCGATTCCCTGAGTCCAGCTTCAAAAGCTGAGTGTGGTTCTGAAATCCCAGAGCTGGGGGGGGGGGGGGGGCAGGAGGATCCCTGGGGCTCACTGGTCAATCAGCTGATCAGAACCTGTGAGCTGTAGGCTCAGTGAGAGACAGTATTAAAAACCAGGGCAGGGTCAATAAAATGACTATGCAGGGAAGAGCATTTGACACACAAGCCCGAAAGCCCAATGACCTGAGTTCAAAACCCAAAACGTATGTAAAAGTGGAAGGAGAGAATCCACTCCACAGTGACCTCTGGCCTGCACACGTGCTCTGTGCCATGTGCCAGCACAAGTGTGGTAGTTCCTGCTTTTAGTTCCAACACCTGGGAGGCCTGAGCAGGATGATGAGAGTCTGTCTCTCAACTGAGCATGGTACAAGCGGTACACGCCTTTAATTCCAGCCCTCAGGAGGCAGACAGGCGGATCTCTGAGAGGGTAGAGGGAGGTGGATCTCTGAGTTAGAGGCCAGCCTGGTCTACAAGCTAGTTCCAGGACAACTAGGGCTACACAGAGAAACTCTGTCTTAAAAAAAAACCCAAAACATTGTGTGTGTGTGTGTGTGTGTGTGTGTGTGTGTGTGTGTGTGTGTGTGTTCACGCATGCGCCTTACTGTCTTGAGGTGGAGAGTCTTCACTGAACTCAACAGTCAGTATTTGTCTAGACTGGATGGCCAGCAAGTTCTTAGAACCCACCTACTCGGCTCCCTTCTTAAAGTGCTTGAGAGCACCCTTGTCAGCAAAAGTGATGGTGGACACTCAGCCCTGACTGACTAGATACAAGGAGCCAGCACCCCACAGGAAGTGCCCCAGATGCCAACTCCCTGCATTCAGGGGTCACCACAGTCTCCCTGGGGAAGAGCAGGGTGGAAAAGACACAGTCCGCAGGCTTTCTGTCTAGCCAGCTCCATGACCACGGCTGGAGTCACATCACGAATGTGTCAGGTGCACCCTGCTTCAAGTAAAACACCGTTGGAGGTAGAAAGGACCACGAGATAACATCTGCGAATAAACGCGGGGTGTGCTAACACACAGCCATAATCCCAATGCTTGGGGACTGAGGCAGGAGGATCCAGAGTTCAAGGTCAGAGCCTGAGCTATAGGAGACGTGTCTCAAAACAAAACACAGAAGACAGATAAACATATTGTAACATGTGAAAATATTTTCTTTGGGGGTTGGGAGATAGATCAGTGGGTAAAGTTCTTACTGAGAATTTCAACAGGGATCCCCAGACATAGTGGTATGCACCTGCTATACCAGTGCTGGGGAGGCAGACACAGGAGGACTCTGGGAGCTTGCTGGCCAGTCAGTGTCTCCAATCAGTGAGGTCTGGGTTCAGTGAGAGAGCCTGTCTCAAAATGCAGAATGGTAGAGAAAGACACCCGATACTAACCTCTGGGCTCCGTGTGTGCATGCATGGATATCCACACCAACATTGCACTTACATACACCAATTTTCTTCCTAAAAGTTTCCTCTTTTCCAATTTTGAAATAAATTAAATATCCTTACGGTCAATTATCACTCTATCTACTGTGCCCAATGGCTTAGTTGGCCTTTGGGGCAAGACACTGGAAGACCATGAAAGAGACATCACAACAGACACTGAGGTCAGTCCTGATGCAGTTGCCATGGTGATGGAGAGCTGGGACAGATGAGAAAGGTGATGGGAGCCAGATGTGAACACAACACTGCCTTCCTCATAGAAAGGGAAGAATAGAGAGTGGGGAAGGAACAGAAGAAGGCCAGCAACCCGAGAGGCACCTCAGCCTCCCACACCTCATGCAGAATAAATGAAGGTCGAGATTCAAAAACTAATTGGAGCCATTTGCAGCCTAAACGGAGCTGCTTCCTCATCCCTCCAATGGGACAACCTCACTAGGGGAAGCGGGCATCAAGAACACTTAGCTTCCAGGAGCTTGCTTCCTGCCAAGAACATTGCTGCTAAATGAGCTCCCGGGAGAGGCCCTCATGCCAGACTGGTGACAAAGGCATTCTGGAACTCCTGAGCTAGGCAGGCATGGGGAGTCAGCTCTCAGGATGCTCCTTACAGCTCTATCCACTGCAGGCAGACTACCCACATGGCCTTGAACGCCTGGTGCAGCTCCTCAAAACCTCAGCTAGAGCAGGGACACTGCCAGACCAGCGGCGGCTGTCAGCTCATTTCTCTGAAGATCTGAGCTAGCAGCTGGGGGAAAGGGGAAAAAGCTCCCAATTAAACATCCTGCAGAGCTGCCGTGATGTCACTGGTTTCTGGCTCCCTGTGGACGTCTGCTCAGGTAAACACACGGTTCTTTCTCTTAGTCTTTCTGCCAACATTCACAGGGGCTCTGCTCCTTACACAGCAGAAGAAAGTAAAGATGGGGGCTTCCGTGTCCCCCTTCTGTGAATTACGAATGCCTCCCCTGAATCACAGGCAGTTATCGGAGCTCCTGTCCCTTGTGTCCCCAGCAGAGGCCAGGTGATTTGCTGAGGGACATGGACACGTCTCCCACTCACCATTGTCGAGGTCTTGAACAATCCGTTCTCCAGCATCACCCAGGGGATCTGACTAACCACACCTTCAGGGCTTCTGATCAGCAGGCATGGGGCAGAGTAGGACCCTGCATCTGCAGCCTGTCCCCAACTGACGCTAATGCTGGCTTGGGGGCCACGCTGTGCAAACACCAACATCTACATCCAGCCTTGATGGTTGCTGACCTCTTGCCCATCCCCCAAGTCCATATGTTGTTGGAATTCCTTCTTTCCTGGCTTGACTTTTAACCTTGTTGTCTAACCCAAATCCTTGCCTCCTGAACGCCGGATGCAGCCATGTGCCTGTGGCCCTCACCCTGACCCATCCAGGCCCTTCTCAGTGATGTCTCACCTCATCAACCAGAGGGAGCCACTACCTCACGGATGCGAGGGGGCCATTGCCACACCAGGTGCTTACCAGAATGACCAAACAGTACGTCTCTCCTGTCCAGGAGGGACTGGCAGGATCAGAAGTCCATGTCCACAGGAAGCCCTCATACACCAGGACGCTGTCGCTCACATCAGGGCTTGGCTTTATGTTTTGTTGCTGCTGTTGTTTGCTTTGGGACAGGGTCTCTCTATCTTGCAATCTGGCCTTGAACTTGTGAAAATCCCCTGCCTCAGCTCCCTGAGTTCTTGAATTCTGGGCATGAACTACCATATCCAGCACCTTCCATTGTTTTTCCTGAGAAGCTCAAGGGTGACATTGTTGAGAGTCAATTCACTGCTCAGGAAAGCCCGGTGGCCCAGAAATTCCCTTCTGCCTATTTTTGAATTTTTTTATTATTATTCTTTTTTGAAGTAGAATCTTATGTAGCCCTGGCTGGTCTAGAATCCGCAGTGCAGCTGAGGCTCGAGCTCCTGATCCTCCTGTACCCACCTTACAAATCCTGTACCCACCACCACGCCCGATTCTCTTCAACTCTTCAACCTTGATCGAGGGATTACGCAGTTCAGGTGCAAGAGTCTGAGCTCAAGAGAAATGTCAGGGCTAGCAAGGGACAGGCCTTCTCTCCAGGGTGGTCTCCGGACAGGATTCTTTCACATCCCATCCCCAGCACTGGACCAATGTCTGCTGCCGAAAGAAAGTGGAGACAGCTCGGAAGCAAGCCTCCAGGATGGTTGTTACTGCATAGGAGAATCTCAAGGCCAATGTCTTCTAGCCTACAAAACTGTAGAACCCACAATCTTCCCTCTTTCTAGCCTCAGGATCAACACACTGAATCTTCCTACTCCTTTCAAGGCCTGCCTTGTGTTGAGGCCCTCAGGGAGCCCTGGGCCAACAGGACAGGGTGGAGAGAGTACCATCTTGACTCCGTCTCTGAACCACATCAGTTCCAAGCTGTGTGACCGAATCACTTCAAAAACCTCTCTGGGGCTCATTTCTGTCATTGCAGAGTAAACATTGCCTGTGGCTGTACACGTGAGGTGAGGGGCGTTTGGGCGTGTGCTGAGTGAGTGCTCACTAAAATCACCTGACCGTGTCCTCAGCTGGCCCTGTTGCATCTCCTGGGGAGGGCAGGGTACCACAGCCCAGCAAAAAGGGCCAACGCCTAAATAGAAAGCACCTCAACTGGGTGCGGTGACATCAGCCTGTCATCCCAGAACTGGGGAGACTGAGGCAGGGGGATCACAAATTTGAGAGCAATGCAGGCTATAGAGCAAGAACCTGTCTTTAAAAAAAAAATTGGGGGTAGTGAGATGGCTCAGTTGATAAAGGGCTGGCTGTACAATTATGAGGATAGGAGTTCAAATCCCCAAACGCCACATAAAACCTGAGCACTCTAGTGCAAGCCTGCAAGCCCACACTGGGGAGGCAGATACAGGAAGGAGGCTCCCGGGAGCTTGATGGGAACTCAGTCAGTGGACTTCAGGGAAAGACGTTGTCTCGAGAAATAAAGTAGATAGTGACAGAAGACACCCAACCTCAACGTCCAGCCCTCACCACACACACACACACACACACACACACACACACACACACACACAGCGGGAGGGGGACAGGCGTGGAGATGTCACGAGACGTCACCCTGAGCTCAGCAGCTCTCACCCATGGCATCCCAGCAGACAGGTCAGATCTCAGCAACACAGAGGAGAAAGGGGAAAGGTCCTCATTAGCAGAGCTCCAGCCCTTCAGAAGTCCTCTGTCATACCAGCCACCGGCCACTGTTTGCTCAGCCGATGGCTTCTGCAGCAGGAGCAACGCCAGCGCCGCTGCACAAATCCCCGCTCCTGAATCCTCAGGGAATTCCCCCGACTCAGGTGTCATGGCCAACTCCATATCTCAGAAGAGGAAAGGAAGCCCAATCAGGGGGACCCATGTGAGCCCTGAGCCTCAGCACTGGAGCCTGACACTCACCACAGAGCCCCCCGGGAGTTCTGCGCGACAGATGCCGTTTGCTTGCCTGGGGGATCCCCGAGAACAATTGGGTTTGGATATATTCCCGCTGGAGTAACAGCAAATATGGGCTCTGCCTGTGCCTCTCTGGGAGGAGGGAGACACTCTAGGGCAAAGGAAGTGTCTCCAGTCTGCACCTCTGGGGTACTGCAGGTAGATGGCTTGAGCCAGATGATGCCCATGGTACCCTCATTGTGACAGAAGTGTCGTTAGAGTGTAATGTCACACTGTGGAATCCTCTCTCCCCTCCCTGGTGCTTTCTCTATACCAGGTCACACTGGCACTGCCAACTCACTCTCAGCCCAGGAGGGCAAGGTCTAGGTCAAAAGCAGACGTTGAGAGTTTAAGAGCAGTCGAGGGGGCGCATCCTAGCCATCCCCAGTGGGGAGGAGTCAAGGAAGGCCAGGGGGACACTGCCCCACTCGGTGGGGCAGCACTGCAGGTGTTTTCCAGGGCAGGGAGTTCATATGTGTGTAGGTGCACGTACAAATGTGTCCATGTGCATCCATGTGCATGTGGAGGCCAGAGGACAAGCCAACTGCCATTCCTCAGGTACCTTAGTCTTCTATTGTTTAAGACAGTCTCTCACTGGCCTGGGGCCCCCGATTAGGCTGGAGGGGCTGGCCAGCGAGCCCCAGAGATCCACCTGTCTGCCCCTCCCCAGTGCTGACATTGTAAGTGTGCACCACCATGCCCAACTTTTGTCATGCAAGTTCTGGGGTCAAACATGGCCCTTCCCAGCCCACCTCAGATGCTTTTCTACCAGGTCACTAAAGTTAATGCCCTCGGACTCAAAAGGACCCAGCAAGGTCATTGCACCATCATTCCATTCCCAAAAGGGAAACTGAGTCACAGATAAATTAGAGAACCTGCTTGGGGCATAGAAGGAAATGACAAAACCCAGCCTGGAATCTAGTCTCCGGGCTCTTGATCTCTGTACCACACGGGCATGTCCCCAGCATCATGGTAGCACATACAAAGTCCATGGTGCCCAGGGACAGCCGATGGCCATGCCTGGGAGGAATGCCCAGCCTGGCCTTTTCTCCTGAAGGCAGCTCCTTGGCAGATGAGTGCATGGTGCAGTGGGCATCAAGGCTGGGCAGCTCCATCCTTGTGCAGTTGATTGACAGCTAAGTCCACAGATTCCCTCTCAAAGGGTCATCTCTGATGGCAGCCCCAGCTACAAGTGGGACTCTGGCCTCTACCAAACCTCCTGAAGCCAAGGAGGAGCGTGGAGAACATGCAACTCACCAGGTAGGTCCTGGCTCCCAGACCCTGGACCACTCGGCTTGAATCCATAATGCGCCTGCCCATTGCGTGTGTGTCCCTGAGGCAGCCTTTGCATGCCCTCCAAGTCTGGCCAGTTTGCTAAAGCCAGGACCAGAATCCAGTGTCTCCTGGCAGTAAAACCAGGGGACAACTTCCAGGACAAACGGCCCAGTAGCATCCCCCACAGCCCACTACCCTCATAGAACCACACGCAGAATGTTCTATTTTTAAATTCATCCCCAGACTCTGGTTCTATTGATTCTGTTGACGTGTTTTTATATTCCCTGTCTTGTTCCACCACGTACACGGAAAAGCTCGAGGCAAGTTTCAAATGTGTAACTAGAAACAATGGATAGAATGGAGTGGGGTTGCAGGGGAGACAAGCACCAGAGCAGATGCTTTGTTTTTTTACATCCCAGATGTCAGTTTGCTTGGTCTGGGGTGCTGGCTGGGTTTGAGCTTCCTAGTAGGCAAAGGAAGAAAGATTAAATGCATCTATTAAATGCATCTATTAAGCAGATGCCCAGGGCTCATGAAGGAAAAATCATTGTTAAAAGGAAGAGGAAGAGAAAACGGGGTAGGGAGGACGGGGAGGAGGAGGGAAAGAAAGAAGAAAGGGGGTGGGGAAGAGGGAGAGTGAAAGGAGGGAGGAGAGGATGAGGAGGGGGAGCAAGAAGAGGAGGAGGGAGAGGAGGAGGAATTCAGAACAGTAACAGCATGATAAAGCAGCCTGGCCCATGCTGTACCTTTACAATCCCTGCAAGCAAAGAGATGTTATTCCATTTTGCTGTTACAGAGACAAAAGCACAGAGAGGCAAAGAGTTTTACTCCAGGTGGCCCAGTGAGGAAGTGGTCCTGTTGGAAACCCATCAGAGGTGCTTGGTTCCAAGTTCAGGGCTTCCCCAGCTGCCCCACGAGCCCCAGCTCATCCCTTAACTGGAAAAACACCCAGGTCACCAATCTCAGCCGGTCATCCTTCCATCTTTGGTCACTTATTCCATCCCAAATAACAAAGAAACCACCGAGCTAGCCCCAGCCACCGAGCTAGCCCCAGCCACTGAGCTAGCCCCAGTCACCCAATTAGCCCCAGCCACCTAGCGAGCCCCAGCCATCAAGCAAACCCAAGCCTCCTGAAGCAGGCTCACATACATCGGACTCGGGAATCAAGGAGTCGTCTTGAAAGTTTGGTGCCGGGATTATCACTGTAAGTGCTAAACACTCAACCCTTCATTTCCCACACTAATGGGAGGGAGCAGCGGTGCAGATAATTAAAAACGCATTTATATTTGGCTCCAGAATTTGTTTTTGTTCTTCTGTTTGGGTCTGATGTTCCGGGAATTCAGGGTGACTTCATAATCCTCCTGTGCAAAGTGAAAAAGAAAAAGAAAACAACCAACGCCCTGCCTCGAGAGAGCAACCGGAAAACTGTCCCGTGTTCAATCCCAACTTTGTCAAAGACAGTCAATGTCACCTCCAGAGGCAGAGGTGCCCAGCCCAACAGAGCTGCAGAAGGTCTATGTTTGGGGGTGATTGTTATGCAGCACTGAGTGACAGATAGACACCCCCATCCTGCTGTTAGGAAATCTATGCCCTCCCCAAGAGTGCTGCAAGGGCCTGGTCACTTTGCAGGTCACGTCTGTATGGGAGGAGGTATATGAATGTGCATGCATGTTCATGTATGCAAGAATTGACAGACATGCAATGTAGAGGCCAGAGACCAACTTCCTGTGTTGTTCCTCAGGAACTGTTCTCCCTTTCTTTCTTTCTTTCTTTCTTTCTTTCTTTCTTTCTTTCTTTCTTTCTTTCTTTCCTTCTTTCCTTCTTCCTTCCTTCCTTCCTTCCTCCTTCCTCCCTCGCTCCCTCCCTCCCTCCCTCCCTCCCTCCCTCCCTTTCTTTCTTTCTTTCTTTCTTTCTTTCTTTCTTTCTTTCTTTCTTTCTTTCTTTCTTTTTTTCTTTGACAGTCTCTCACTGAACCTGACAGTCACCAAGTCAGCAAGTCCCCAGGTTCACCCGTCTCCACCTCCCTAATGCCGAGATTACAAGTGCGCACCACTAGACTGGGTTTTGCATTTGGTGTTGAGAACCAAGAGCAGGTCCCCATACTTGCAGCCATCATTTTCCCAGCCGAGCCACCTTCTCAGTCCCTCTCACTTCTAATCCCTTCACCTGGCCCCATCTCCCACTCTAAACCATTCCGTTCCTGGCGTGAGTCTCATCACTTCCCCCAACCCACAGCCTCCCAGAGGACATTCTGTTGATATAACAGAATGGACCCAAGGTCTAGGGAGGGATGGGAGATGCTGGGGAGGTCTTTATTGAGTGGCTTGGGGCTGGAGATAAGAAATTCTACCTTCTTTTTGTTTGTTTGTTTGTTTGTTTGTTTGTTTGTTTGTTTTGACAGGGTTTCACTGTGTAGTCCTGGCTGTCCTGGAAAGCACTTTGTAGATCAGGTTGTCCTCAAACTTCCAGAGATCCACGTACCTCTGCCTCCCAAGTTCTGAATTAAAGGCGTGCACCGCTGCCGCCTGGCAAATTCTACATTCTTTAAAAAAAAAAATACAGCTTATTTTATTTTTAAGTGTGTGTGTCTGTGTGTGCCTGCAGAGGCCAGAAGAGGGTAATGAATCTCCTGGAACTGGAGTTACAGGTGGTTGTGAGCTGCCAGGCAGGGGGGCTGGGAACTGAACTAGGGTCCTCTGCAGGAGCAGAGTGTATTCTTAGCTGCTGAGTCCAGTGTTCCCTGCTCTTGAAAGCTTGCTCGGGTACCAGTGGCGTCTTCCTCACTTCTCCCCTCCCCGTCCCAGTTTGCCTCCTCCCTGCCTTCCCCTCCCTCTCTCTCCATCTCCTCCCTTTCCCCCTCCACACCTTGACAGTCCTGCTTATTCAGGCTGGGAGTTCAGCTATCTGGCACTCACAGGCCCGTCATGCCATGCTCGCTAGGTCTCATTGGAATCTTTTCTGCAAACAGCTTTCCCTAAAGGCCTGCGATACCAGGTGTCGATGAACAGTCACACTTTGTAGCCCTTCAGGGTGACGTAGGAGGATACTCTCACATCGCTCTCCTGCCAATTCTTTCCTTTCTTTCTCTTTCAGACCAGTCCCGTTCCAGCCTCCATCACAGCCCAGTGAGGACCTGAGACACTGTGTGTATAGTCGGGGTTATCTAGAGGAACAGAACCTATAGAATGAATACATGTTATAAATCATTAGATGAGACAGCTCAGACTGGGTCATCCAACAATGGCTGTGTACACACTGAAGAGGCTTGACAACCCGGATGCCTCAGTGGACCAAGCCTTCAGCACTCTGGGACAGGGTCTCCCTCCAGCCAGTTCCCCCTTTTCAGGAAATCAGCTCCTAGTAGGCCCTCCCCGAAGCATCTCTTAGTTGATTCCAGATCCATTTGGGTTGACAACCATACCATAGCTCCCACACTCCTGCTTCTTCTGGTCTAGGATGTAGACAAAATGTCCAGCAGTGTGGCAGCCATCTTGTGATCAAGAGGATGACGGCCGTATGCCCGGGCTGGGAGGGCAGAAAGAGCACGCACGTCGACGACTCCTTCCTGCCGCACCTGAACTGCTTAATTCTTGACTCCACGCTCAATGCAAAAAATAGCCCTGTTTGTTGGGTTTCTCGTCCCTACCTCCAGATGCAATCTTTCCTGATTCAGTAGGCAATTACATTTTGATTTTTAAAAACCTTTCCTAGTGTTGCTGCTGCTGCTTCGGGTGAAAGGCTGCAAAGTCAGCCACGGCCAGATACTAAACAAAGTAGCTAATATTGCCAATTAAAGGGCTCACATGATGTCACCTGCCCTGGAAAGGAGCAGCTGTGGAGCCCAGCTCATCCCAGAATAGGGCACACTCCAGCCCTCCTGTGGGCAGACTGGGATCCTGCACCTGCCAGCATCCCCTCCGACTCAGCCGGTTCAGAGGGAACCTTAGGGCTCGTAGCCGTACAAGCCCGTAGTGGTTTCCCCAGGACAGAACCAGAGAGCAGGCTCCCAGCTTCAGAGCCTTGCTTCAGTTTGAAGTGGCCCCAAGCATGTGACCTCAGTGAAACACTGGGCAAGCAGACCAGCAGATCTTGGGAAAGCAGTTTGAATCATAGCTAGCTCCCATCCCAGCTCAGCGTCAGGTGACCTTTCTGGAAGACACTCAAAGAAATGTCTATTTGCCCTAGATGGAAAGGACACCCATCAATCAAAGACAGACCCCACCCAAAACCTGCTTGATGAGTCATGAGCTTATGGGGGGCATCCTCACAGGAGTGTAGGGGCTCCAAGCAACTACCCCCGCACCAGTCACACCCTCAGCATGACCAGCTAGCTCAGTGGCAGGTGTATCACTGAAGAGTCCCCAGCCCCGGTTAGAAAGGACTGAGCCCCTTGAGAGGACATTAAGTCAGCCACGAGGGTCCTGCGGGTGGCATGGATGCTCAGATTCCCAGTGGCCTCATCCAGTTGGAAGAGACGGTTCGGCCACACTTATAGTCACTGAAGGTGTGACCTTAATGGACTCTGAAGTCACTCTGAGAACCTCAGCCTGCAGAGCAGACAGTAAGTACATCCTCAAGAGAGGGGCCACCCGATATGTCTACCTCAGGGAGGGAGTGCATAGCCGAGGAGGACTGGAGGGAAGGAAGCTGCATAGGTGCTGAGGAATGAATCGAAGGTTCCCATCCCTCAACCCCCAGGCCCTTCCTCAGCAGCAACAGACTGAACATTCACCTTTGCACCTGGAGCCCAAGAAGACAGGGCATCTGAATTCTTTTTCTTCCAAATGGCAGCTGAGATGCTCCGCCCCTGATCACACCCTCCTGGTGAAAGTATCCAACATCAGCTGGGATCTCTAGACCCAGGACCCTACTGGACAGAGCAGCCTTTGTGGGGACTGCTCCTTGTTTGTCCCCTCCCCACCCCCAGTTCCTGCATCCCCAGGTTCCTTGCTTTTCTTCCATGCTGGCTCCATTCAGCCCAGTTTCTATGGGTTAATGTTCCTGGTGATGTGGGGGCTTTGCATTTTTTTAAACAGACACCAGGAGCCACTGCCATCAGGATTTGAAAGTTCCTGCCCAGCTGGGGGCCCCGGAGGAGTTGAAGACTGGTACCCATGGCTGACAAAACTCTTCATCCACGTACTAGAACTCCATAGCAGGTCAGCATGGCCTCTACCCAGTTCCAGGATCAGTCAGCCAAGACCTTGTTTAGCTTGGGTGTAGCCAGTGACCCAACTCTGAGACGTCCTTCGGACCTGGCTAGCCCCCTCCTGACACCAGGACCTTGTTTGGAAAATGCTTCTCTAAACGACCATGATCTTCCTCTTTGTTTTCTGCACAGAGGGCTGTGTGGAGCCTGAGGCTGTCAGAGGTACCGTGGCCCAGCCAGGCGCCGTCCTCCGCGCATCTTTCGTCTTCTTGCTTTGCTGTCTTTAAATGAAGGTGCAATTTTCTGCCTGGCTCCTTTTCTCCCACCGTTTAATATTTAATGAGCAACTACTGACTGCTGGACTCCCTTATCATAAGTCGTTGTGCAAATAAAATAATAGTGTCAGTAGAGTAGCCATAGGGGAAATAACTAGCTACCAAATGCCAGCCACAGCCCTGGACATGTTCCTCTCTCCATCTTCACCACCATCAATCCAACCGCCACCAGCCAGGGTGCAGGCTCCCTGCTCATGATGCTCTGTGCATAGTAACACTCTGTTCTTGGTCCACACTAGAAGCTGCAAGGTGTCTTTGTATTACAGATGGGAAACGAGTCTCGGGGAAGTCATGTGACCCGGCCAAGCTCACTGTTCCATGTAAAACGGAAGCAGGAATTTACATGCAGTTTTGCCTGACGGCTGAAGCCACACTCTGAGCCCCATCCCATCCACCTGCCTCTGGAAGATGACTGTGTATGTGCGGATGTGAAAAAAAAAAAAGACAAGCAGGCAGCCTCACATAGGTGAGGTATACATTGCTCCTCTAGGCAGCAGCCATGGTGTGTCCCGTGGGTATAGACACATCTCTGCCTCCCTCACAGAGAGATCTGCTTGGTGGCAATTTTCCCTTTTGTGAAGTAATTCGTTTATGTGAATGCATGTGTGTCTGTGTGTGGGCATGTACATGTTGAGTGTGGGTGCCTGAGGAGGCCAGAAGAGGGCACCAGATCCCCCTGGATCTGGAGTTACTGGCCATGGGGAGCCATCATGTGGAGGCTGGGAATCAAATTCCAGTCTGTCCTCTAAAAGAGCCTAAGAGCTCTCAGCGGCTGAGCCATCTCTCTAGCCCATCGATGGCAATTTTCATCTGAAGGAATCACAAATCAGTGTTTGTGAACTTGACTGTTCCAAAGCAAGAGTTTCTCTACATGAATTTCTACAGAAGGCTCCTCGTACCTCAGGTAGGATTTGCCTCCCACCCTCACGCTGGCCAGTCAGCCCCCAGAGCCAATTAGCGAGACCAGGTGGCCCTGGGGAAACCCTTGGGAATGAGAGAGGCAGACATTGATCAGCTGGAGTGGCGAATGTCAAGTAGGACCGGAGAGTCAACTCCACCACTGGCCCCTCCCCCCACCCCCCCACCCCCGCAGCGGGGACTCCGTGGTGGAGATGGAGCTGTATTTACAGTGCCGGTAATTGAAAGGCAGCCTTGGCCACCCCCTCACTGTCCCCGCTGGTACCTAATTGCTGGACCAAAAACTGCTGGAGAGAAGGGGACTGGGGGAGCGGAGAGGGGAGGGGGAGAAGTGAGTATAGCCTAGAATCGATAGCAAAAGCTTTCATGGTGTCAGGCACAACAAATGGAGCTGAACGGCTGGAAGCTGCTGGAAATTAGCCTTCAGGCTGGCTGGGTTTGAAAGCTGAGAGCTGTTCGGAACAGGAACAGAAGGGCCCCTCATCGTCCCTCTCATCAGCGGGCCTTCCTGTACCTGCTCAGCTCACACAGGAGCTGCTGGGCTACCAAATCTGCTCTAATGTGGTCCCTGGGGTCTAATTCCAGACCTGAAAAGTCTGTGGCAGCCAGAACCAGGCACCCTCCTCCCAACCCACGGACCTGCTCCTTCTGCCCCTGCTGTCTGAGGATTGTGGTTTGTGTGTGTGTGTGTGTGTGTGTGTGTGTGTGTGTGTGTGTGTGCCCGCACATATAACATAAAAAAGACTGAGGAGAGGGCTCAGTGGGTAAGAACCTGAGTTCAGATTCTTAGCACATGTGCTGGGAGGTGGGGGCAGAGATGGGCTGATCTCTAGAGCTAGCTGGCCCAACCAATCTAGTCAAATTGGCAAGTTCCAAGTTAAGTAAGAGAGTGTCTCAAAGAATGATTTGCAGAGCTCTGGAGAAAGGTATACCTGGCGTCAATCTCTGGCCACCCGAGTGAATGCAACTCCCATGTGAAAAGAACAGATTTGAGTTCAGGGGTGCCACATCCTCGTTATGGGACCCTGGTCACATGACTTTTACAGAAGGAAAATAGTGTCACCTGATTGTGGTGGCTGAGAATGATCCAGAAAAGCTGCCCGTGGCCTAAGCCCTGGGACCTGTGGTTGTCACCCTCTGAACAGGGGCCCTTGAAGGCAAGACTGTGTAGAGGACACTGTGACAGGGAGGTATCCTGGGCCCGGTGGGTAGTCCCAGGGGCATCGCGGGTACCCTTAGAGAGAGGCAGTGGGGGACTCGAGGGACACATGGAGAAGAGGGAAGATTGACGGTTCAGCTGCTGCAGATGGCAGGGAAGCCACCACAAGCCAAGGAATGCCAGCCACTCCAGGAGAGATTCTTCCTCTCAGAGGTATTGATTTTGAACTCGTGGTGTCCCCAGCCAGTGTCTAAGCCAACAAGGGGCAGTGACCTGTCACAGCGGTCACAGAGAAGAGGCACACCCATTAAAACAGAAGCGTGGGGCCGGGAGATGGCTCAACAGATAAAACACCTGCAATGCAAGCCTGAAGTCTGGAGCTCAGATCCCCGCATCCTTGCGAAGACCAGGTAGGTGGGGTAGCCGGCCTGCCAGCCTACACTCGGGGGTAGGAGGAGATGGGGTCCTGGAGGCAAGCTGTTCCTCTGGACTAACCACCTCTGTGGGTTCCAGATTCTCTCTCACTGTATGACAGAGAATGACCAAGAAAGACACGGGACATCATCCTCTGGCCTCCATATATACATGCATGCACACACTCATATACACACCAGTGCAACGCATATGCATACAACGCACATACACCAAAAAAAAATATTTTAAAGAAAACAGCTGTCTGTGGCCAATGTCACAAGGCTCAAAGGAGCCACAGCTGCCACCTCGGAGCCTGGGGTTACTTTTCATTTCAGAGAGAGCTCCCACAATTTCTCCAGCACCTTGAGCAGTTGTCTAGTGTCCGTGCCTTAGGAGATAAATTCTCTGCTCTGCTCTTTCCAGAGCTTAGCACCTGAGCAAGAGCTGGTAAGTAGAAAATGGCCGGTAGACATTGTGTGTGTGTGGGGGGGTGGGCAATGATGAAGAATTCCCACAGACACCATTCACCTGCTCCCAGATTGTGTCAGCAGCCAGGGCCTCAGGCAGCATAACGTCCAGCTAAGCCTGGGGAAAGGGAATGCTTGGCGGGGCTGCTCCTAAGAACTGGCCATGGGGACATCTAGGAGGTCTGGGAGTGCTTCAAGTCAAGAGTTGTGAAGTCCCAAGCCTGACTAGCCAGCCTGGCCTCCATGGAGCCTCGTCTCAACTCCCGGCCCTTGCCAGTGTCCATTGACTGCCTTCGGAGCCCAGGAGTGCAGGACTTAAGCAAATGGGCCTCTCAGTGGTTCCCTGGCTCAATGCTCAACCAATAGATTCTTAGCAGGTCTGGGACCTAGAACAGTTGCCAAGGCCTACTACAGGCTCCACCTCCCTGGCAGTCATGACTAGGCCAAGAGGCCTCCCAGGAAACAGCCTGCAACCTCCGTGCCCACTTTGACTTAGCTAGACCCTGGCAGCCGTGAGCCCAGGCTGGAGTGGAGGGAATGAAGGGTAAGGTTGGGGCTTCAAACTCTGAAAGATAAAGGGGAGATCCAGGCGCTGCTGTAGAGAACTCATACCTGCTCCCGAAACTCCTTCCCCTCCCCCATCCCTGCCATGCACACCTCTCCCCTGCTCCCTGCAGCTCCAGGTACCACAGATGGGAGTTTACACCACAGGGATTGGCAGGTGCTTAGAGTTGTCACCTCCTCCCAGTGACAAAATAGAAGTTGAACCAGCACAACCAAGGGAAAAGCCGCTTCGGAGACAAGTCAGCTAGAGCCTTGCCGGGAAGCCACACACACTCACACACACACACACACACACACACACACAAATACTTAGGTACACACATACTATGTGGTGGCCAGAGGTTGACACTCAAGCACATGTATTTCATCTCACACTCGCATTTCCTCACGCAGTCACACGCAGATCCATCCGCTCACTAACACACACGTGTATCTAACACTCAAAACACACTCGAATGCACTTACCTGCACACTCATACAATGAGTGTGCACTAATATGCATGTACATATAGCACACATGTGCCCCCACACAAACATACGTATTTACACAACCAAACACACACTAACATGCATGCACAAAACATACAACACATTCACACTCACAGGCATTTACACCTGAAAGGTCTCAGCTGGGGAGGTTCAAGAGGGACCCTAGGATGGAGTACCAGGCAGCAGCAAGTTTATTTTAAGGTGTATTAATGCTATGGACAGACAGACAGACAGAAGGTAGTGTGACCAGGGCACTGAAGGGAAGGATTATGACCACATGCCAGAAGTAAAGACTCTTCCGTCTTTCTGAGGATGGGAAGGTTTCCTAGCACACCAGCTGGGCCCTGGTTCCCAGGCAGAAGGCAGGGAATGGGGGCGGAGAGGGTGTGTGGCCACGGATACCCCCTTCAATATAAACTCACTTCCTAGATGAGGGACCTTGCTCCAGAGAGTCTGTTAGCAGGGAACTCATAACATCTCAGCAGGTAGCTATCAGTGTGTGTGCCAGGGGAAGGGCTGCAGCTGTTGTGTCCTGTGCAGCAACTAGATTCTCTGAATCTCCTTTGCACAACACCCTTGCATGCTCTCATACACTGACAGGTTTACATTCACACAACACACTGAACACAGGCAGCCTGATCCCCCATGGTCATGACTCATGAGGATTCTTAGCAGGGCTTTCTGCTGGACCTAAAACAAAGAAGCCACCACACCTCACCTCGCTTAGTCTTGCTCAGGGGCTGCCATCCAAGCTGCTGGCATCTGGGTTTAGGAGCCCTTTGGTGAAGCTGGTCTGGAGCCTTGAGGGCCATCATTACAGAGACTGGCAGTGCTGGGTCCCAGCTTCCTCCTCGCTGAGCTTCCTCAAGGGGCATCTCAGCCCCACTTCTTGGAACAGTGTGGGTATTTGCAGGAAGCGCACAGTGGTGGGATTAAACCTTGGCCACTTCCCAGCGCTGCACCTCTGTCTGGTCCTCTGCACCTAACTCAGGGGTAACAAAGGACACGCCCCACACCCCTCGCCATACATCTATATACCTGGAGCTTAACACGGGTAGCATACTCTGCCCTCCCAGATGCAGACACTGGACTGAGAGCTGTTGGACTAGATCTTTTCTCAAAGCCGCACAGAGAAACTGGCGACAGTCCAGGGTCAGGTCACATATCTCCAAGACCTTTGTCCCAGGACGGAGTCACGGACTCCAGCATGGTGGTTCCTCTGCAGGCCACGCAGGGGGCAAGAGCAGCAGCAGAGGCAGCTGTCTCCCCTTCCCCCAGGGACAGCCACACCACCAGCCCTGGGCTAATTGTTGGTGCGTGAGACAACGTGCCGCACAGGGCAGAGCCGGGGCTGATTACTGCAAGTTCCTCTCGGCCCTGGGTCCCGCTAATTGGCACCTTCTCATTAGAGCCCGTTGTGGAAATTGGAACAGTGTATGTTGGGTGGGGGAAGCAGCCGCAAAGCTGGAATAGCTACACGCAGGAGCCTGCTTCTTCAGAGAGCTGCTCACATGGAAGCAAGCACCGTAGCAGGGAGGAGAGGCCCCTCCAGAAGGGACTCTGGCCAAGCGCCTTCTCTTCAGCTGCCCGGGAGACAGAGCGATGAAGCAGGAGTCTGTAGCAGCCACCCTGCCTTGGCTGGACGACATGCAGGCTAGGTTCCAACACCTTCCGTGGGAGGATGCTAGCAGCTAAAAGTGATGATAACTGGCTCTAGCCATCTATGAGATCAAGCATCCAGACCCTAAAAAGAGGATGTAGGCACCCTCCATCTACCCATCCACCTCCCCATCTCTATTTACATTCGATAAGCACTTGCTCCTCAGGACCTCTGTGCGCACTGTTCCCACAGGCTGGAACACTTTGTCCCTCAGGCACCCACTTGGAGGGACCGGTTTGTCACTCAGCTCCTAGCTCAAATGCCAGCTCTTCAAAGAGACCGACCTTTCCTGGTCATCTACATAGAGAGGTTCAGCCACCTACTTAGTACCTTTTCCTGTCACCTGTGGTTTTGCTCATGAATTTAGTCACTGCTGAACCCTCCCTTTCCCTTTCCAATTCAGAGAGAAAAAACAAGCATCTTTCCCAGCTGGGCACAGGGCAGCCCAGTGTTCGGGATGCTGATGAAGACCACAGGTTCCAGGTGAGCCTTGTTGGGGGTGGGGGAGGATAAGCGGGGTACACAGAGGAGAGGTGAGAACAGAAAAGGAAAGGAGGGATGGGGAAAGGGAGGAGAGGAGAGGGGAGGGGAGAAGGGAAAGGAAGCTAAAGGAGGGAGGAGGAGAGAGGAGAGAAGGGAACTCCACCCTCCTCCCCCTGATTTCCACACCTAGAATTCTATGAGACACAAAAGCAGGTGTGTTAATGAAAGAGACACTTGCTAAGGACCACCGTATACCAGCCCCCTCCTGGAATCCCTAGGGTAAAACCTGCCAGGTCTCCACCCTCCAGCTGCTTGCAGCTGCTGCCATGGGGAAAGGGTCTTGTTCCAAGTGTGACAGAGGCAAGCATGCACCCCCAGGAGAGAGCCCGGCAGTGCCAGACAGGGCTGTATCTGAGTGGAGCTGGGAAGTGGGAAATCTGAGGGGTGGAGAAGCCCAGGTGAGGGGTCAGTATGACCAACACCTGGTGGGCAACTGGAGGTGACAGGTGACTTGGTGTCCGAACACCAAAAAGTGTGGCCAGCCCACCTTGTCCTTCAAGATGATTCCTCGGGCAATGGGATTGTGGGTAGGTGGGAGGGACTAGCGAGGACACGGGTGAGGAAGGGAGAGGAGGAAAACTGAGTGGCAGCAGATAGAAGAACCAGAAAGAAGGAGGCGGGAGAGGGGGGAATGGAGAACCCTGAGGGCCACCAGGACCACCAGGAGCCACACTGACCACTGAGCAGATGAAAACCCCACCCAGTCAGGGAAGTCAGCGTTCTAAGAGCCTATGGGAGGAAGCATTCTGGGTTCCAAGCTTGGAACACCTGTGGCAGACCGTTCCTCAACACGGGCCCTCTTCACCCTTAGATACTTCTCGGCTACAGAAACAGCAGAGCCCGGAGCTTAGGACAGAGATGAAGACGGGAAAGGTGCGCGGAGGAATTGTCTTCCAAAATCTCAGATGGAGGAACCTACAGGAGATTCATCCAACCTCTCATCTCCCAGATAAGGAAACAAAGGGAACTCGTTCTTGTATCTGTCAGTAAAAGCTGTGTCTGCGGCAGTAACAAATATCCCAGCATGTCAGTGATGGACTATGCCATGGGCTTACTTCTCATTGATTTGACATAGTGGATATGTTCTTTTTTCTCCTTTCTTTTCCTCTTTCTCTTGCTCTGCCTCTTTATCTTGCCCTTTCTCCTCCCCACCCTCTTCTCTTCCCAACTTTCTCTTTCTCCTCTCCCTTTAGGACCCATCCTTCCTGAGCACACTAAGGTCAAAGAGGAAAGCAGTTCAAGGCTCCATCCTCGCCCCCACCCCTGTCAAAGAAGCCAAGAGCAGTCTTCAGGGTGCTCAGAGGAAGGAGACCAGGAACATACCGCACAGGGACCCTCCTGGCAGAGGTACCTGGCCCTAAGCATTGTGATAGAATTCTCATGTATCTTACAATCAAGAGCAGGGCAGTCCTGACATGGGACCTGATGCTCATGGACATAGTGACCTCCGAGAACTAGAAAGTCTTGGCCAAGTCCCTGCTCTGGTAAGAGGTAGAACTGGGGTGTGGGACCCGAGCTTACTCTGGAGGAAGAGAGACTGAGAGGGGGGGTCTCTGCTCTTCTTAGGGTCTGTGGGTTTTCCCTGTGTCCAGCTGTTCCCACTAGCCACTGCAGTCAGCTTGGGGGGGCCACATGGGAAGAGCGAATTTGATCATCACATCTGTCAGGCTGATGCGGGGTGAGAAGCAAACGTTACGCCCTTTCCAGGTGTTTTGATTGAAAAGGAAAAGGCGCAAAGCCCAGAGATGCCTCTGGAAGTGAGACAAGGCTGGCCAGCTGGAAAAGTGACAGCTCCCGAGCCAGCCCTCCTGTTAATTGCCTCACAGCCACTCCCCTCAGTGGGAGCACAGCAGAGACAATTAGAGAGAAACTTACCACCCCCAGGGCCTGCCCTGTCAACACATTCGCCCAGAGAAGGACGATTCCCGCACCTTTTGCCTGACACTGCCAGATCCTACATTCTTTTTTTAATACATTTTTTATTGATATTTATTGAGCGCTACATTTTTATCTGCTCCCCTCCCTGCCTCTCCCCTCACTCTTCAATCCTCCCCCTAAGGTCCCCATGCACCCAATTTACTCAGGAGATCTTGTCTTTTTCTACTTCCTACTTCCAATGTAGATTAGATCTATGTAAGTCTCTTACTGTCCTCATTGTTGTCTAAGTTCTCTGGGATTGTGATCTGTAGACTGACTTTCTTTGCTTTATGTTTAAAAACCACCTACGAGTGAGTACATGTGATAATTGTCTTTCTGGGTCTGGGTTACCTCACTCAAAATAATGTTTTCTAGCTCCATCCATTTTCCAGCAAAATTTAAGCTGTCATTTTTTTCTGCTGTATAGTACTCCACTGTGTAAATGTACCACATTTTCCTTATCCATTCTTCGTAGACCCTACATTCTTAAGAAGACATGTTCGTGGTGTTTCCTGAGCATCAGGCAGGACTAAGAGATTTGTGTGCAACCCTGCTCACCTGTGGGCACCTGCCTCCTCTGCCTCCTCCGCCTACTACTGTGTGACCATTGCTTCTAATGGAAATACCCAACTAAGGCTCAGAAAGTAAACCAGGAAACTCCTGGTGCTAAAAGGATTCCCAATTCCCTCCCCACCCACCCCAATAACTGGGGAGGGGAGATTCTCTGACCATCAGAGAGTCCCTTCAAGGCATGCAGGGACTCAGTTTTCCTGAGTTTCACATGTGTTGGGGTGGGATTTATTTATTTTTATTTTATATGCATTGGTGTCTTGCCATGGGTGTCATGTCCCTTGGAGCTGGAGTTACAGACAATTGTGAACTGCTAAGTGGGTGCTGGGAATTGAACCCAGATCCTCTGGAAGAAGAGTCAGTGCTTTTAACCACTGAGTCATTCCTCCAAGCCCAGAGCATGGTTTTCAGTGATGTAGCTGTTTTTGAGCCCTGCATGCTCCTATGATATAACCCAGCAAAGCCACTGAGTCACTAAGCTAGACTCGGGAGGAAGCGTTGGTCTGGTCTGTCATCAGTGTCCTGTCGAGAAGAAGCAGACCACTGTGGAGAAAGTCACATGACACCTGGCAGCTTGTACCAGGCACTCAGTGAAAGTCTCTGAATGTGAGAATGTCACGGATTCACCTGCTTTTCACTACTGAGAGCAGCTGTAGGTACAAACATATACATGAACAAATACACATACACATAGGCATACAAGCACATGCATTCATGTACACACTCGTAGACATACATACACCCATGTACTCAAACACATACACACAAGCAAAGAAGTGAACATACAAGTATGCATTCATATATGCACTTATCTATGCTTCACGCATGCTGACATATGTACACACATACAAACATATACACATGTATACACCTAGAAATGCATGCACACACATGCACACAAGTACACACACAAATACATATACATGCATACACACATACACAGGGACACACATGGACACACAAGTCAAGTACACATAAACACATTCCCCCACGTACATAAGTACACAAACGTGTACATACTCAAGCACACACACATGCAGGTATGTATATACAGTTATTCATACTACCTATAAACATGTGCATATGTGTATGCACATACACATGTGTACACATATTATTATTCACATACAGTTACATGTATGTGCATGCATTTATACATATACACAGATGTACATACAGACATGTGCACAGGTACACACATATATAGATTCATACACATGCAAATGCACAGGTACATATATGCAAACACATAGTATACATATATACATATGCACACATATATAAACATGCACATGTGCATACATACACACAGGCATATGTATGCAACTACCCACAATGTGCACATACATATACACACAAACCCACTCATGCATATGCATACACACAATCATATGGATACAGATATGCACACAAGCATGTGCATGTATACACACATATACAGATTTACATGTAAGAGCAGGATTATACAGGCCAATATTCCTAATTGTATGTCAGTCAGAATTCTGAGCGACCTGGCGAGGCACAATTTGCACCTTCCACACAGAAGGTGGTCACCTAGCCTTTGATAGTGGTAGTGAGACAACCTGACACCATCCAAAACAAGTGGTCAGGACATGCTAATGTCACTCTGCTCCTTCTATTGTCATTAAGGAGGTCGCCTGGGGAAGAGGTGTTAATTCAGTCTGTGTGACAGAGCAGCCATAGTTGTGGACATGATCTAAGTCATTCTCCCCCACTACCCAGGAAACAGAATGCTATGAACTTCCCTCTCAGTTTACCTTTTGATATAAAAGCTGTTTGGATAATAAACGCGGGTCATCTTCAGGATTTGAATGAACCCTGACACTCCCTCCTGATGTTGCCCTGTGAGCTGTGCCTCAATTATTCCCACGCCTCCACTCTGGACCCCTGACATTTACACACATACACAAGTACATTTACATGCATGCTCATACACATATGTACATATCTGGGTGTAGACATACACAGGCATGCTTGAACATGCATGTGTAATATGCATGTGCACATTTACAGATAGGTTATCTGTTCGTGCCTCCACTCTGACAATGCTCCCATTTTGTAGACAAGATGGTTGAACCCCAAGCATGGTACTCACACCTGATAAAGAAAAGTCTAGAAGCAGCCTTTTAGGTCACTAACATGTGTGTCCTGGGGATCCCTAGACTTCACAGAGGCTACAGAAAACCACCCTAGAGAGAACAGGCTTTCTCAGGTACTTCCTGTCATCCAAAAGCTTGGCTCTTGTCAGACATAAACTGACACTCTGTGTCAGGTTTTATTTGAAGAAACAGTTCATTGCTTCGGGAAATGTCTGCATTTCCACAGAGCTGCTCCAGGAGGAGACCACAAGGGCCTTCTAGAGACAAGCTGATGACAGGATTGCACCTCAGGAAAGCAACTGACAGTGGGACCCACAGAAGGCCCGTCACTGTCCTCCCCAACAGGCCACACTCTGCCCAGAGTCCCAAAGTTTTATTGGCTACCCTGTGTCTGCTGATGTATGCCCCTGGTCCTTTGGCTGGTCTGCCATGCCCCCAGCCAGAGCCACAACAGAACCCAGTTGTGTATCTTGAAATCTAATCCCCCTTCTTCCCACACCGGTGGCTCCTGGATGCAGCGACAGAGCTTGTGGGGGTAGCGGGTTGGGGGGCACTGATCGGTGGCAGCCCTCATCTCTGGGCTGTCACGTCACTCCACACTCCCCGTAGAGACAGAGCACTCCGCAGCACTCAGTTAAGCCCTGTTGGGTAAAGAGATGAATTGGACACCCTTAGAGCACTCATGGGGCTGCCATGGAGAAACCCACATCCCATGCAAAGAGTCTGGGCATAAACAATCCCCATCCTACTCCTGAGGGAAAGGAGGAGCATGGTGGTTTATGTTCCGGGGTACAATCGGAACTGGCAAATGATTGTCTGATCAGCAAGCCCTGTATGCTTGACCTCTGTCCTTCTGACCCTGCACCCCGACCTTGACCCGAGGCTGTTTTTCTCCCATCACCTTTCAGCAGGTTAGTCATTGTATCGAGAGCCAAAGGCGGCAGCCAGACCCTGAATGTCAAGTGTTTCTCTCAGCACTGCTGTGGTGGGCCTAGGCTTAACAAAGGGGAAACTGAGGAAGAGGGAGGAGACAGGACTCAGTCCAGGCCAATGTTTGCTAGCCCTCCCCTGGAGTTTGTCCTGGGTCTCAGTGGCCACCTCCATTGCTGGTGGCAGACTGTGTTGTCCTGGGCTTCACTGGGCATGTCCCTCCATCTCAGTTCTACTGCTGCCCTCGGGGTGCCCACACTGTCCCCTGCCCGCCCCGTGCCACCTCAAGCTGCAGGCTGCTGGTCAAGTGACATGAAGGGCTCCTGAGTAGGCTGAGTGCCTGCTGGTACAGTCGCTACTGTCAGCTCTTTCCTCAGGGGCCATTAATAGGCAACATGGTGAAGTGGTTACTGGTGGATGATGGGCTACTAGTGGTGGCTTTAAGTGAAGAGACTGGGGAGAAGAGAGAGTGATGGACTTAGCGTGGGTAAGGCTAGAATAGCCAGGAGAGGCCATCAGAGCTGGATCCAAATGTCAATATCAGAGAGCAGAAGGATGGGTGGGTGTATGGATGGGTGAGCCGCTGGGATAGGAGCTGGGAGAACAGGCTACACACCATCTATACTTACAAACATAAGACTACATATTTGCTTTGTTTGGCTTCCTTGTCATACCTGGGGTGGAACTCAGAGCTTTGCACACCTAGGCAAGTGCAAAATAAAGAAAGGAAGGAAGGAAGGGAGGGAGGGAGGAAGGAAGGAAGAAAGAAAGAAAGCTAAGCCAGTTTATAGCAACGGCAGCTCATTCACGACTTTAGAAGCTGTTTGAAATCAGTCCCATGGGAGAATTTAAATCACAATAAGGGGCAGGGCTGCCCATCAGCTCACACTGATCTATTGCATAGAACACTGGATCTATTGCATAGAACCTTTGTGCCTCTGACTGTATTCTGTTCAACTACAGCCCTCAGCTACCTTAGTGACACCACTGTCCCAGTGTGCCAAGGCTGTCCTGTGTTGCTCTCCCAGCAGTGAAGTGGCCTAACAAGGTGGATCTCAGAATGTTTCCCCATTAAGCAACATGTGACTCTGCACGGCTGTGTGTGTATGTCCCTTAGAGAGAGTCTATATGCAATAGATAATGTTTGGTTAATAAGGAGACAAATTACATACGCATGTACTATATTAGATAGATAATTTATGCCTGACTGAACTTTACACAGATGCTGTTTTTCAATTGTTTGGGCCTACTGATGAAAGATAATTTTGAATGGTTATATGTAAGGGGGAGTTATGTGAGTATATGTGTGTAATATTATATATGTGTTTGTGTGTGTATATATGTACATATGTCTATAGACTTTTGTAGGTATACATATATGTGTGACTGTGTATATGTACATGTATGTACATATCTATATGTGTATGCATGCATATGAATGTTCATGTTCTGTGTGTACATGCATGTTGTATACATATGTATATTGCTGTGTGCGTGTGTGCTTTCTATGTGTACATGTATGTGCACACACACACATATATGCATATAGATGTATACACATGTGTGAGTCTCCGTGTGTTTTGATTTAAATGTACTCCATTCTGAATGTCAGAGAGGAGACCAAGAGACTTGGGTTCCCAAAGCAATACACACACACACACACACATCTGCGTGGCCTAGGCAAACGAACTGACCTCTGCTAGGAACGTGAGGGCGCTGAAACCCACCTCTAAGTGTGCTGAAGGGACCTCAGGCAGGAGGACATGGCTCAGAGTCCAGGCCAGGCAGGCCCTCTAAGAACTCTCTCCAGCCAGCAGCAGTCCCTGTACTCCTCTGTGGCTGAGCCGACCCTGGGGAGCCACAAGGAAGCTCTGGGTCCCCAGAAGTCTCCCACCGTGGTTGCTAGCTCTCTCTAGGGAAGCATCTCCAACCCAGGTCCCTGCAGCTCCTGGCCCTGTGCCCTCCAGAGGGATGAGGCGCCAGCTGACAGATTTCTCATCCCTGGCCCGGTTCTGCATCTGGCTGGGAAATGACCTACTGGGCCATCAATCAACCAACAGTGACTGGCGCCTGTCCCTCAGTAGATTCATCATCAGCCCCTGGTCACCTGTCTCCCATGCCCTGCCAGCAAACTCCCTGGGGATGGGCTTTCAGAGGAGTGGGCAGCATAGGAGCAATAATCTGACCCCAGTGCTTCGGGGTGTCCCAGTCAGGCTGTGCCTGCTGTGCACCTGGGCTTCCCTCCTGTGTGCTTAGTTTAAAGATGTTCTTTAAGTTGACTGGCAATAAAGAGGAAAACCTGGCAGCCAGAGGGAGCAGCCTGGAGACAGGTCCCATGCACGAGACTCTTGCACGGTTACCAAGCAACAGGCCCAGATTCACACTCCAGCTCCGCAGCCTGCGGCCAAGCTACCAAACCTCTCAAAACCTCAGCTCCTCTCCGGTACAGTAGGATTCACACCAGTCCCTGGGGGTCCCGTGAAGATTTTAAAAAGAAAAGGGAAAGCAGGAGGGTGAGCCCCGTCTTTATGGGGTACTGACTACAAGCCCTGCCCCACCTTAGGACCTTTGCACCTCTACTTTTTTCCACAACAGAGAAGGAAACTGAGGCTTGGGAAGGTTGAAGGACTTCCTCAAGGCAAATGGCAAAGTCACGGTATGGCTTCAGACAATGTGGCTCATGGGTTCGCCATAGGCCAGCCCTGAGAAAGGTCTGCACATGTGCATAGTAGGTGCTCTGTCCCTGCCACCCATTAGAACCTCATTACTGACTAGCCACCCGTCTTTCCTAAGCTAAACAGACCCTCTGGGCTGGGTTGGGGCTGCCTGGATTTGTCTCTGTGCTTTGGACTGAGCTGTGGAAAGAAAGAAAGAAAAATAGGAAGGAAGAAAGGAAGGAAGGAAGGAAGGAAGGAAGGAAGGAAGGAAGGAAGGAAGGAAGGAAGGAAGGAAGGATGGGAGGAAGTGAGAGGTGTGTGTCTGTGTGTGTATGTGTGTCTATATCTGTGTGTCTGTGTGTGTCTCTGTGTGCATGTATGTCTATGTATGTGTGTCTCTGCATATGTGTTGATAAAGGTTGATGGTGGCTGTCTTACTTGATGGCTCCCCGCTTTATTTATGTGTTGATAAAGGTTGATGGTGGCTATATGCATCTATATGCGTCTGTATGCGTCTGTGTGTGTGTATCTGTGTGTGCATGTGTGTCTATGTATGTGTGTCTGTGTGTCTGTGTGTCTGTGTGTATATGTTGATAAAGGTTGATGGTGGCTGTCTTACTTGATGACTCCCCGCTTTATTTTCAGAGCCAGGGTCTCTCACTGAAGCCAGAGCTCACCAAACAAACTGCAGGGACCTGTCTCTACCTCCCTGACCCTGAGATTCCCAGCATATAGTACCCCACTTAACTTTCATGTGGGTTCTAGGGGAGTCAAGGTCAGGTCCTTGGGCTTGTGTGGAAAGCATCAGAACTACTGAGCCATTTCTCCAGCCTCGGTGGTACTTTTAAGGGCAGACCTGGACCCGCATGTCGCAACATCCTTCACTGCGTGGGCACAGTTGAGGCTGCATGGAGGCCCAAGGGAAGAAGCTAAGAGAAGGTGACAGACAACAGGTCACAGGTGTGGCTCAGCCTGACAGGAGACAAGAGAGGGGGAGCCTCCAAGGTCACAGCAAACTGACTAGGGCAGGAGGGAGAGGGGAAGAACAAGAGCTGTCTTCGCTGGGAACTAAATGCAAGGTGGCCATTGGCTGGGACACCTTCTGTGTGACCTCAGGGAAGTGAGCTGATTTCTCTGGGCCTAACTTCATCATCAGTCAACTAGGGCTCTCGATGCCAACTCTGGGAAGCTGTGATGCCCGAAAGTGCCTGGCACAGAGCAGACGTTCCGGAACGGGTAGCTGTCGCCGTTTATTATTTAGCTTGGGCGAGCTGCTGCTTCTCGGCCAATTACAGTCAACCTGCTTCAGACTCAGCAGCTGTCGGCCAAAATCCGTCTGGCTGATCTCAGCACACCCAGTGGCTTCCGGGAGAGCTAGTTGAGTTTCACTTGCTGGTTATTGGCATAGCATCCAACTGCTCAAATCCAGCCTGGCCAGCAGGTTTGTCAAAAGGCCCATCTCTGAACGGAACAGTGTGGGCACGCAGGGGCCGGTTGGCGGTGTGTCCGCAAACAGCCAGGTGCAGGGTGGGATTCAAGCTCTTTTCTTTGTCAACAAGGGTCTGGCTTGGACTCTACCTGGCTCAGTCCCCCCACGGTGGCCCTAGCATGAAGGTGATGACAGCTTGGCACCCAGTTCCAAGCCTCTCCCTGTAATAGAGACATTGGTACCACGCTCAGGGGGGTGTAAGAAACTGTGAGCCCTGTAATGATGCCAGAATGTTCCCTGGGAGGTGGAAGAACCATAGGGGGGTCTGGGGGAGACAGGGCCCATGGACACAGCTCCCTTCTTTTGGGTGGGGGGAGCATGACCGACTAAGACATGCTTTATGAAGATCTAGACGTTGATGCAAACTTCCCTGATTTGTAAGTACCAATGATGCAGTCAATCCAAAGGAAAATGCATCCTGCAGGTGGAATTCAGGGGTGCTCTGTCTGACTGGTGGTACACAGGAAGCTGCTCAGAGGGAGGAGACTTGATCTTTAATCCAGGGGACCTATGAGTCTGGTGGCAGAGATGTGGCTTTGCTCCTGGCCATCTTCAGCCTGGCAGAAATGAAGATATTTTATAGAGACACATGTGCCCATCAATCTACCAGACTATGGAAATAATGGACTCCTCCCTCAACCTCCAAAAAGGAGACTTTCCCCCAGGAATCTTATGTTAGGGGAGGAAAAGTCTCGGCCAGCCAGAGAGGAAACTCCTCTGTAGGAGGAAGGTTCATCTCTAGGAGACTGATTATCTCTCAGGTGAGAGGACGGGAGGCGGGACAGCACCTTGACCTGGACTGCTTTCTTCTCTCTCTGTTTCCTGACTCTGAATACGATGTGACCCACTGCCTCGCAATCCTGCCACCATGCCTTCCCCACCGTGATGGACTGTGCACCCTCAAACTGGGAGCCCAAATCAACCCTTGCTCCTTTACGTTACCTTCGCCGGAAATTTGGTTGCAGCAATGAGAAAAGTAACAGACACAGGAAAACGGTACCAGGAGTGGGGCCGTCACTGTGAGGAGCCTCACCATGTGGTTTGCAGAAGGAGTGTGGGAGAGTCAGGAACTAGAGAAGCTCCAGAGTGTTGTAAGCAGAGCTTTATAGGCCATTCTGGTGGGATTCAGGGAACCAGAATCCCAAGAGAAATGCAGAGCAGAGACTCATGAAGTTGGAGCGGAACAAGGACTCTCTTAGGAACCGCACTAGAGGCCACACACAGCACATTCTGGTAAAGAATCTGAATGTAGGATACTTCTATCCAGAGAACTTGAGTGAATGCAAGTTTAAAAGCAGTGGACTAAGGCCAGGAGTCAGCTCAGTGGGTAGTGTTTGCTGTGCAAGGCTGAGGACCTGTCTTAGTCACCGTTCGTTTAACATGAGGGGACACCATAACCAAAGCAACTTACAAAAGGAAGCATTTAATCGGGGACTTATTTACAGTTTCTGGAGCTTAGTCCATGATTATTATGGCAGGAAGCGACAGCCATGTCTGGAGCAGTAGCTGAGAGCTTTTTATCCTAATTGGCAGGCAGCAGGGAGAAAGAGAGAGACTGGGCTTAGTGTGGGCTTTTGAAAACTCAAAGCCCACTCCCAGAAATGCATGTCCTTCCACAATGCCATGCCTCCTAATCCTTCCCAAACAGTTCACCAACAATGACTAAGCTTTCAAAATGTATGAGCCCATGGGGGCCATTCTTATTCAAACCACTGAACCTAAGTTTGAATGCCCAGAGTTCACATAAAGCTGGCTGCTACAGTGTTCTAATGGTGAGACAGGAGGCAAAGACAGAGAACTCCAGAAGTTTCTGACTTTACATAGCAGTGACAGGACTATGTTTCAGACGAGGTAGACGAGAAAGACCAACACCCAAGATTGTTTTCCGACTTCTACATGTGGCCATGGCGTGTATCATGTATACCCACTCTCACACATAATCACATAGTCTCTCTCTCTCTCTCTCTCTCTCTCTCTCTCTCTCTCTCTCTCTCCCTCTGAGTCTCTCTCTCTGTCTCTCTCTCTCACACACACACACAAACACATCCACACACAATACATAGATACACAGACAAAAATACAAAGTAAAGCATATTTTTAAAAGCAATGGGTTTATTTGTTTGAAAGAGGAACTCTCAAGGAAATATAGCTTTCAAACCGCTCCCTGCCCATATCAAGGTCAACAGTGAAAAAGAGCAACAAATGGGACAAAAATATAAAGCATGATCCAAGCATGATGGTGCACACTTTTAATCCCAGCATGTGGGAGGCAGAGCGGATCTCTGTGAGTTTGAGGCCAGCCTGGTCTACATAGTGCATTTCAGGATAGCCAGAGCCTATCTCAAAAAAAAAAGAAAAAAGAAAGAAAGAAAGAAAAGAAAAGAAAAGAAGAGAAAAAGAAAAAAGAAAAGTAGGAAAAACTGAACAGCCTAGGGGTGGGGCAGTATATTAGTTAGGCTTCTATTGCTATGAAGAGACACCATGGTCTCTTACAAGGAAAATATTTGATCGTGGTAGCTCGCTTGCAGTTTCAGAGGTTCAGTTCATTATCATCATGGCAGGGAGCATGGCAGCATGCAGGCAGATGTAGTGCTGGCTACATCTTGATCAGAAGGCAACAGGAAGTGGACTCAGACACTGGGTGATATCCTGAGCATAGTAAACCTCAAAGCCCACCCCCCATAGTGACACACTTCCTCCAACAAGGCCATACCCACTCCAACAAAGCTGCAACTCCTAATCGTGCCACTGTCTATGAGTTTATGGGGGTCAATTACATTCCAGCTACCACAGGGGGTGCCCTGGTTAGGATTTCTATTGCTGTGATGAAATACCACGATCAAAGCAACTCAGAGAGGAAAGGGTTCATTTGGTTTCCACTTCCACATCATAGTTCATCATCAAAGAAATCCAGGACAGGACCGCAAACTGAGCAGGAACCTGGAGGCAGGGGCTCTCACAGAGACTGTGGAAGGATGCTGTTTACTGACTTTCTCACCATGGCTTACTCAGACTACTTTTTTTTTTTTTAATAGAACCCAGTCATTAATTACGAAAATGCCCTACAGGCTTGCCCACAGCCTAGTCTTATGGAGGCATTTCCTCAGTTGAGGTTTTAATTGCCTATAGCTTGTGTCAAGTTAACAAAATTAGCCAGGGCTATCGATCCCTTGTCAGCTTAATGAAAACACACACCACCGTTAAGCCGCAACCTTTCCTACCTTGTTCAACCCAAGACAGAACATGAATATCAACATTACAATAAAAGCATTCCAAATCTTAAAAGCCCCCATCTTTAAAACTTCAAACACTTAAAAGTTCACCCTCTTTTAAAATCCAAAATCTTTGTAAAATTCCAAAACCTCTTTTAAAGTTCAAAGTCTCTCCATGGTGGGTTCCTGTAAAGTCAAAAATAGGTGAAACACCTTCTTACTTCAAGAAGGAGAGCACAGCCACAAGCTGAACGAAGCAAAACCAAGCTTAACGCAATGCCCCGAGTCTGGGATCTAATCGTGATCTTCCGGACTCCTCCAAAGGGCTTGCGTCCTGTCTCTGGCTCCGCCCTCTGCAGCGCACACAGCTTGTCTTCTGGGCTCCCGCTGGCTCCACTGCACTGCTGCCCTTGGTGGTCACCCCACGGCACAGGCATCTTCAAGAACACTGGGGTCTCTGCTGCAACCAAGCTGCACTTTCTCCAGTGGCCTCCCCTGGGCTCCCTTCATGGTGCCAAGTCTCAGCTTCTCGGCCCGACCCCTTCAATCCTGGGCCTTCACCTGCCACTGAGACTGCATCTTCTCCAGTGGCCTCTCCTAGACCCTCTTCAGGGACTCTAACCCTGCCACACAGGGCCAAGCCTTAGCTGCTCTCCATGGCCCCTTCACACCTTCAAAACCAGCACCATGGAGTGACTCTTACCCGACAAGTTTGACTGCCACTAAGAATGCATCTTCTCCAGTGGCCTCTCCTGGCCTCTCATAGTGCTAAGTTCCAGCTGCTTTTCATGACCCCTTCATGCCCTCAAAACCAGTACCACCTAGGTGGCGCTTAGACTACCAGGCTGGACTGCCAGAGTGAGGTAGAACTTCGGCCACCTCTAGAACACAGCTTTCATGTACTGAGTTTAAAGAAACGCTTCCCAGAAGACTTCACCTCAGTGATGTCGGTCTCTTTTCTTTTATTTATTTATTCATTTTATTTATTTATTTATTTATTTTTTAAGATTTTTTTTTATTAATTATGTATCCAGTATTCTGTCTGCATGTCTGCTGCTGGCCAGAAGAGGGCAACAGATATCATTACAGATGGTTGTGAGCCACCATGTGGTTACTGGGAATTGAACTCAGGACCTCTGGAAGAGCACTCAGTGCTCTTAACTTCTGAGCCATCTCTCCAGCCCCTATTTATTTATTTTTTGAGACAGGGTTTTTCTATGTAATAGCCTTGATTATCCTGGAACTCACTTTGTAGACTAAGCTGACCTCGAATTCACAGAGATCCACCTGACTCTGCCTCCTAAATGCTGAGATTAAAGATGTGCACCACACCACTAGGCAGATGCTAGTCTCTTCTTAATCACGGTTGGTTCTTCAGGCCCATCTAACCAGAACTCAAAATAGCAAACAGTCCTAATAAGGTCATTAGGGGATTCTCAACATCATCTGTATTGCTCTTAACTGACTTATCTCCCAAGGTCTCACCGAGCTTTGAAAATGTAATAGCCTTTCCAGCCCAAATTTCCAAAGTTCAAAGCAACTTGGAGAGGAAAGGGTTTATTTGGCTTTCACCTCCACATCACAGGTCATCATCAAAGGAAGGCAGGACAGGGCAGGAACCTGATGTAGAGGCCTTGGAGGGGTGCTGATTACTGTCTTGCTCACATGACTTGCTCAGCCTGCTTTCTTATAGAACCTAGGACCACCAGCCCAGGGATGGCCCCACCCACAATGGGCTGGGCCCTCCCCCATCAATCACTAATTAAGACAATGCCTTAAAGCTGGATTGAAGGGGCGAGGTCGATCAGTAGTTAAAAATTAACCAGACTAGCTTAATATAAAAGACACAGCTTTAATAAACAGAATGAAGGAAAACTTGCCCCAGGGTCCCAACGGTCCATCCGAGAACACAGGGGCAAAGAAAGAGGAAGTGGCAAGCACACCTTGATCTTTTATTTGTTTTGTGTGACCCCAGGGGGACACACCCTAAGCAGAATGTGATTGGCTTAAGTTCCCCATCACTGGATATTATAGAGGCATTTTCTCAGTTGAAGTTCCTGCCTTTCAGATGACTCTAGCTTGGGTCAAGCTGACAGGAGGCAAAGAAGAAATGAGTTCAAAGCATCTGACCAAACAGGTGCCAAAGAAGGCAGAGAACCCATCCTGAACCGGGGTAACAAGGACGGTACCTGAGAGCAAGACTTCATCCATCAACGTAGAAGACTTCAACTCATGAAAACACAAAAGTGTTTGAATGGAGAGAGTTTGTATGGTAGATTCCGTGAAAGGTGTCTCCTGCTCACAAAACAAATGCCTTGGAAAGTTTTTCCACAGATTCAACCCCCAAAACATAGAAGCCACTTTAGCTGTGCTTTAAGGGTTCAAGCCATATCTCAAGCTGGCAGCAGAGCATAGCAGCATCACCCATGTGGTACTGGTTTTACATGCAAAACAGGAGAATGAAGGGCCGGTTCATAGGGGCTTGTACCAAGACTCCAGGAAGCAGCTGAAGGCAGGCAATATGTGACAGAATTGGAGGACCTGCAAGGAAGGTCTGAGAGGCCGTTGTGGGAATCTGTGAGGGCGAAACCTGAGTTGCAGTGGAGACCCCAGGATGTTGGAGATGCTGGGACCGTGAGTCATCTACAACCATGGAATGGAGCCAGTTCAAGAGAGAGGTGTGTGTGTTGCAGGCAGCAATGTTAGAGAGACAGGGATGCCCAAGTCCTTTGGAACCCAGATGATTCTATTATGAGTCTCAGATGCCTGATGCGGATTTGGTGTTTGTCCTGCTGGGTCTGTCTTGCTATGCCTGCTTCCTTCCCTTCTGGAATGGAAATGCTTGTCTTGTGCCCTAGAGATCCGTGGTGTGATTTGATAGGCTCTCACAGTGTTGAGATTGCCTTGACAATGTTCATATTGTTAAAGACCAAGGACGCCTTCAATATTAGGTTGAATGCATTTCACTTACGAGATGAACACAAGACTTTGGGGAGTCGGGTGGAATATCACTTAAACAAAATTTTATTTGGGTAGAAAGTTGACAAAGGGTGGGATTGTAGATTTGGTGGGAATTAGAATTGCCATGGAAACACTTCTGGTCATGACTACGAAGGTGTGTCCAGAAACCTAACTGAAGAAACAAGGCCCACCCTGGGTGTGGGTGGCACCATCCCCTAGGCTGTACGAAGAGGAGACTCAGGGCAAGCACCAGCATTCATCATTTTCTGCCTCCTAACTGGACACAATGTGACCAACCGCTCCCACTCCTGTCCCTGTGACTTCCACTGCATCTCCTAACTGGACACAATGTGACCAACCGCTCCCACTCCTGTCCCTGTGACTTCCACTGCATCTCCTAACTGGACACAATGTGACCAACCGCTCCCACTCCTGTCCCTGTGACTTCCACTGCATCTCCTAACTGGACACAATGTGACCAACCGCTCCCACTCCTGTCCCTGTGACTTCCACTGCATCTCCTAACTGGACACAATGTGACCAACCGCTCCCACTCCTGTCCCTGTGACTTCCACTGCATCTCCTAACTGGACACAATGTGACCAACCGCTCCCACTCCTGTCCCTGTGACTTCCACTGCATCTCTTAACTGGACACAATGTGACCAGCTGCCTCCCACTCCCGTCACTGTGACTTCCACTGTGTCTCCTAACTGGACACAATGTGACCAGCTGCCTCCCACTCCCGTCACTGTGACTTTGCCACCATGATGAATGATACCCTGGGACTATAAGGCAGAATAAAGACTTCCTTTCTGCCACCGTTTTTTGTTGGGTAATTTGTCACACCAAAGAGAAAGGTAATTAATACGCTTTCCTCTTAGAAAGGCAGATGTGGGTGACAAGGGAGGTGGCCCAAGCAGGACGTGCAGCAAGTGCAAAAACTCAGACAGAGCAATACAATACGGGCAGGAGGTGCCAGGGTGGGCAGGAGAATGCAGTCAGTGGACAGGTATAAATCCAACCACGAGAACTCCTAGAAACCACCTGGGCCACTATCCCAACACAAGGCTGGGAAGTGAAGGAGGGAAGGAGCTGAATGAAGGTGCCACAGTGGGCTGGTACCGTGTACAGAATGAGAGGGTAGTTACAGGGGACCAGGATGCCATTGGAGGGCATGGGGGGGGGGGTCTACCTGCAGGAGAGCTATTCTGGCGATGATCCTTCCGGTGCCCTGTCTGACCTGTGAGCTGGAGTCAGCTGGAGGCCAGCCCCCAGCCACTCTGCCCTTTGAATTAACCTTTAGACTCACAGATAAATGGCGCCATCCTCCTGCCACCGGGTGTCCTCAGGCAAGTGGCAGAAAAGTGAGTGTGGCCCACAGGAGACAAGGGCTCCATTAGCGCTAACTGGTGTCTCAGAGACAAGAGACGTGGGGTCTTGCTGCCCACTGAAGGCCCAGGAAATGTGTTTAACACTGTTCAAGGTGGGCCAGGTGTCTGGGAGCAGGGTTCCATGGATGTCACCTCTTTGAGTCTCCTCTCCACCAGAGAGGTCAGGATTCACTATCTGTGTTACAGAGGGAGACAGGGACCTGTCCCAGCCACCTCGCCAGAGAGGAAGGCTCTAGAATGTCAGTCATTCAAGACCAAAACCAAAAACAGGCAAAATCATGTGCCTGCCTGGTAATTCCCCACCGCCACCAAGGGCAGTTGTCAATTTGTGTTTCTCATTTTGGATCCCTCCCTCTCCCTGATCCCCAACCTCACTCAGTAACATACAGGAACTCCCTCCTGATGCTGTCCAACGAGGACCACCTGGGAGCCTGCAGTGCTCAGAGGTGGGAGAGCCAAAGACTGGAGCTGAGGAAGTCCTGTCCCAAGTGTCTGGGAAAACAGGGAGGGGGCAGGGAAGACATCATCCCCTGAGGCCAGTGAAGGAATTTTCTCTTGGCTGCATCCTTTCAAATTGTTTGAGTTGGGGTAGGAAATGCATGAAAGTCCCCACACGTAAGCGGTCAACTCCGTGAGCGCCTCATCATCTGTAGCCACAACACTCTCACTAATGTGAAGGTGTGCATCAGTCTAGAGTCCAGTTTTCCACAGTCTACCCAGTGTGCGCAGGTGTGCGTAACGTGTGTGCACGCCCGAGCTGTTTGTGCAGGTGTACAAACACGTGTGTGCATGCCCCAACTGTGTGTGTATGTGCACATACAAACGTGTGTGCATCGATATAAATGTCACAGGACAATCCTGGCCATATTTGCTGAAATGCTATCGACCCAGTTTTATTTGTTTGAGGCTCTTTATTTATGTACATGCGTGTGTGCCTGCCTGTCTGTATGTGCACACAGGTGCTCTCAGAGACCAGAAGAGGGCAGCAATCCCCCTCTCTGCAACTGGGGTTATAGGCTGTTGTGAACCATTGAATGGGTGCTGAGCCCTGAACCCAAGCTTCGGTAAAAGCAACATGTGCTCCTAACCACTCAGCTCTCTCCAGTCCCACATTGCTCTTTGAGACAGGCTCTCACACTGGCCTGAGGCTTCTTACCCACTAGGTTAGGCTGGCTGGCCAGTGAGCCCTAGAGATCTGACTGCCTCCACCTACCCAGCACCGGAATTGCAAGCAAATACTATCATTCTGTGTGTGTGTGTATGTTGTGTGTGTGTGTGTGTGTGTGTGTGCATGCATATGTGTTCATATATGTGTGTATACGTGTGTGTGTGTGTTCTGGGAATCAAATTCAGGCTTACATGACAGGCATTTACGCCTCATGTTTCTGAAATACAGACATGACATGAGATACCAAAGATTTTCAGGGCTACCGGACATCAGAGCTGATGCTCCTGGCTTGTGGGTGGCTGTCGTTTCTCTATGTCTTTGTGTCACCTCTAGGTACCTGGTTGTGTCACTGCCTCTTTCTCTAAAGTTGCTGTCCTAGGGCATCAACAACCTCTGCCTCCAAGGTGACCTCACTCATCTGGGATCATGATGGAGGAGGGTTATCTGTCTATTGTGTTATTTTCATTGGTCAATAAAGAGACTGCCTTGGCCCCTTGATAGGACAGAAAATTAGGTAGGTGGAGTAAACAGAACAGAATGCTGGGAAGAGGGCAATGGGGCAGACGCCATGGAGCCAGCCACCAGGTCAGACATGCTGAATCTTTTCCGGTAAGCCACCACCTCGTGGTGCTACACAGATTATTAGAAATGGGTTAATCAAGATGTGAGAGTTAGCCAGTAACTAACTCTCTAGAGACAATGGGCCAGGCAGTGTTTAAATGAATACAATTTGTGTGTTGTTATTTCTGGGGCTAAGCTAGCTGTGCAGGAACCGGGCGGGATGAAAAGCAGGCCTGCCTGCAGCTCCAGCTCCTCACTACAGGATCATGACACATAGTGACCCTGTGTCTAAGAAAATCACATTGTAGGTGCAAGAGTTTGGGCTGAGAGAGAAGAGGTTCTGGGTGCCTATATCCACTCTAGACTGGCTTGTCTGCTCTTGTTGCCCCCATGTTTCTGTCTGGGTTCTTTGTCAGGCTCCTGCAATGATTAAAGTTTTTAGACAGACAGCCCCAATTCAGATGCCCCAGGCTCAAGGGCCAGCAGAGGAGAAAGCCATCCCTCATTGCATAATCTGTAGTCCTCCATCCTCCCTTCTGGGCTGCAGAGCCACACCGAGGCCTAACACTCTAACAAGAGGCCACACTTGGATTGGTCCAGCCAAGTTCTGTGGTGCCCTAGAACAGGACAAGGAGTGGTTCCATGAGGCCAGTTCTCCCAGAGAATCTCAACGGAGACAGGACACAGCAAATGTTTGCCACAGACAAAAGGACACTTGAGCGTGTGACTTGAGCATGTCAGCCAGCACCCACTGAAGCAGGGACCGGAGGAGTGTGTCAAAGTTCTAGGTCAACCTCCCCAAGCCAGCAACATTCTGTCCAGGATGGGGGACACCATCCAAGTCTCTTGAACCCCATTCCCATTCAGAGAACGGCATGCTCAAAATCCAACCTGAGATCCTAGGGAAAAATGGTATTTAAAGGCACTTATTAAAGATACTCAGAAGGCCGCTCGAATGTCAAACAGCTGTGAGCCATCCCTAATTTGATGATCTACGTGTTAATGAACCCCAGACATGCAGATTAAACTCGCTTTAAATTGCACGTGGTTTTAAAATGTATTTCTTTCTAGTGTGTCTGGTACAGAATGAGGTTAGCGAGCACCTGTGAGGCAGGTCCACCGATTCGAGGATGGAGCCTGAGTCCATGACGGTTCTCGCTCCAGCTCTGGAGCCTGTAAGGAGGAAGAAAAAGACCTGGACCAGGATGGCGCTCAGTTGGTAGAGAGCTCACGTACCGTGCACAGAGAACGATCCGCGGCAGTTCGTGAGCTGAACACGGTGGCACGTGCCTGAAATCCCAACAGGACAAACGAGCCTCTTGGGGTTCAGCAAACGTACCATGTTCCCCACACAGGACCCTTTTGCTATTGGACATTCCCAGCTATGGTGGTCAGGCTGCCGACAACTTTTATCACTTCTGCCTCCCACGTGTTGCCCAGGGAAGGCAGCACTGGAACCTTCCGGAGCTGACAGCAGGACGGATTGGAAGTCTTGATCCAGAGGAGATGAGGGAAGGAGATGGTCGCTTCCCTGTCAGGCTATTTTTATTTTTTTCTGAACCTTGAAAGACAAGGGTCCTCTCAAAGTCATTCTCCGTGTGGCAGAGTCGTGAAGTGTCCGGGATGCTTATCAGTGTCCTTGAAGTCTGAGAACCTGGAGTGAGCAACAAGACCTGGTTTAGGAGAGGAGAGTTTGGGCTAGGTACAGGAGGCTGGGGTTGGATAGAAGGACTTTGAAAGGAAAGGAATTTGGGCCGGAGACACGCGGAGATTTCAATCGTGACAGGCCATGTGACCTCAGCAGCCCTCCCAAGGCTTGGGGTCTCCCATCTGTAAGACAGCTATGGTTGTCCCAGCCCTTCCTCTACACAGAGACTCAGACAGGAAGCAGGAACCTACAGCGTCTTGTTGCTTAATGTCACATGTCCCATCTGATGCCCAGGGTCAGATTTGCCCCTGGTGTCCTTAAAGGACCACAGCACCCATGTTCCCTGCTTCCTGTAAGCTCCCTACTGTGCTGAGGGCAGTCTCTCCAAAGCGAAGGCCAGGCCAGATAGCTAAGCCACTGGATCCCAGCTGTGCACACCAGATGGGACTGGCTCCCCTCAGGGTCTCAGCCTGTACTTTTGAACAGCGGGGGGTAGCCATGCTGAATGTGGTGTGAATGGCAGAACTTTGGTGCGCATCACATGCATGACTGAATACCTCCCATGGTCAGTTTCAGCAGCTAAGATCATCATCTGGCCAAAAGAAAATGACCACAGACTCAGTGTCAGGCCTGATTCCTGTCTGTAAGGACAGCAACGCGCAGAATATGGAAAGAGGAGGATCAGGAGTTCAAGGTCATCCTCAGCTACATAGGGTGTTTGGAGCCAGAATAAACTATGCACTGTATCAAAAAAAAAAGAAAGAAAGAAAGGAAGGAAGAGAGGGAGGGATGGAGGGAAGGAGGAAGGAAGGAAGGAAGGAAGGAAGGAAGGAAGGAAGGAAGGAAGGAAGGAAGGAAGGAAAAGGCCACTGTTAACCTTGTAAAATTTATGCTGGGGTGGGAGGGCCAGCGAGGCTTCTGAATAGGGCTGGGAGCCTTGTCCTGGTTCTCGCAGGAGTAAGGCCAGGATTTCTCCCGTGCTCTGGATCTTGTGTGCACTGAGGGTGTGAATTCTTGTCTATGCTCTGGGATGACCTGGGTGCTGCCTCACAGGGGCTGGGGCTGTCACCCGAAGCTCCCAGCCCACAAGTGGTAAAGCCCAGATATGAAGCAGGTTTCTGGAGTGGAAATCTGACTTTAAACCAAAGATGCTGTTGTCTCCTGCATCTCCTTGGGTACCGACTTCCTCCATGACTTTGGCTTTCGACCTTCCTAACTCTGTGACCCTTTAATCCAGCTCCTCATGCTGTGGTGACCCCCAACCAAAAAAAAAATATTTCCTTGCTATTTGTAACTGTAATTTTGCTACTGTTATGAATTGTAATATAGATATCTGATATGCAGGATATCTGACACGCAGTCCCTGTAAAAGGGTCATTTGGTGCCTCCCCACCCCAAGGGTTCACAACTCACATGTTGAGAACCACTGCTCTAGCTGCCATGGAGGGATGCTCTGGGCTGGTCCTCTGCTGCTGCCTCCCTGTCTCTGGATTGTGTGGGTGAACCCCCTTCCTACCTCATGGGATGCTCAGACCCTGCCACCTGACTGACTCCTTGCCCAGAACCAGAGAGCAGATAGCCGAAGACCTTATTAACAGGAACCGAGGCCACCCCTAAGGCCACTGGCGCAGTGGAGGCCGCCGATGAGTCAGCCAACAGGACCCAGTCACTTACTGCCACCTGCTGGGTACAGAGGCACAGAGGCTGGAACACTCACTCTGTGCCTCCCCTTCAACAGTCTAGGGCCTAGTCACTCAGAGGCCACCGGGCTTCGCTCTGTCTGTCCCTCCAGCAGGTGGAGCTACTAGAGTGGGCTGACCTTGCCACCCTGATCACTAGATCCCAGTCACCTGCCTTATCCGGCTAACTCAGGGGCCGAGGCTCTGCGGAAAAGCAGGTTTCGAATGGGAAGAGAGGAGTGGGCTGGATCGTTCTCCTCCTGGCTACCTCTGGGGAACCTTGCCTGGAACTGGCTGCTGCTGGAGAGACTGCTTTATGCAAAGGGAAACAAACTAACGTCCTGCTTGCCTCCGGGAGAATTCTCTCCACAGCTGGGCCCTCCAGATGAGGTCTGCCAGGTGGTTTCACTGACTCCTGGGCTGGGGCTTTGGCCTCTTAGTGCAAAATACCTTAAGTCAAGCATTCAAGGACAGACATTGTGTTGGAGCCCATATGGCTCCAACACAGATATCTATTTTCCCTAACTGGACTGGTATGGAGGCGCAAGGAATAACCAGACTCAGCTTACACCATTATTACGGAAAAGGGCATCTCAGCCTTCTTCCTCCTGAAGCTCTCCCCTGACCCCACGGTCAGGCACCAGACATTGAACAGAGCTAAGTGGAGGCCCCGTTGTGCCAAGGGACCCTGAGCCAGTTTACAGCCACAGTGCTGGGCTGCTCCAAGTAGGGACAGCTCTTACAGGCTCTCCGAGGTAAAGGAACTCGTCTGAGAAGGCAGAGTCAACAGGTGCCAGCTGAGGCTCCACCCCCAACGCAACAACTCTGTGTGCTGAGGGCACCTGCCCTGCCCCTCCTGCCCTCTCCATCCATCCTGCCTTCCTGTTCCTCAGAGTGCCCTCTCCACCCCCCTGTGTTCCTTCTCTTCATCCTGGTGGAGGACCTCTTCCTTCAGGGAACCCACCTTCACATCCCCCTCCTTGAAGCAGCTTGTCACAGGGAGACGTCAGACCTCTGCCACCCAATTCCTGTGCTTTGCTTGTGTGTGGAAAAAAAACCCTACTTCGGGTTGGAGAGATGGCTTGGAGGTTAAGAGCACTGGCTGCTCTTCCAGAGGTCCTGAGTTCAATTCCCAGCAACCACATGGTGGCTCACAACCATCTATAGTGAGATCTAGCGCCCCCTTCTGGCCTGCAGATACACATGCAGGCAGAACACAGTATACATAATAAATAAATAAATAAACCTTATTTAAAAACAGATAAACAACAGAAAAAACTTCTACTTCTTCAGGCCCATGCCAGTCCAAGCCACTCCCACGGCAGACTCTTGGCATCTCACACTGTCAAAAAGATCCCTGTTTCAACCATCCGTCCATTTCTGTCCCTGGCTCTTTGGGTCTCCTGTTCTCTTGGCCCTGGCTGTTTGCTCAGGAGTGTCACAGCTAAAGGTCTCGGCCAGAGCGGACCCCAGAAGCAGGCCCCCACCATGCCTCCTTCCCTCACTGTTTACAGCGTTTCTCTTCTATCATGCCTTCTGCTTACTTTCCAGCTTCGACTCTGACTCCATCTGACACACGACCCTCAGGGCAGGGACTTGTCTCTCTTGTCCACGGCACTGCTCCCAACTCCCGGTGAGCACTCAATAAATGCGTGGGGAATTAATGACTAAGTCAACTAATCAATTTAGGAATCAATCATGAAGTTGGGCTTTTTTTTTTTTAAAGAGGTTCTGAGTCCAGAGTTGCCACAAAACACCAGTATCAGTGTTCCACAAGGGGAACTCCCTGCATCGCTTAGTCGTGTGGTTGGTCAACAAACACTCTCAGGGTTTGATCATATACCTTGCTCTATGAGGCAGGTGGGTGTCCACCTTGTCCCCTGAGCTTGCTGTCATAAAGAGATGTTAGCAGCAGTGGATATAGCTGCATTGTCCCCCAGGCTCCACGTAGACAAATGTCTCCACCAGCACTGCCCTCTGCAGACCTCCCCAGGTATGACAGTTTGTACTAAGTATCCACTTGACAGAGGTTAGACTCTCCCAGAGATGGGCCTCTGGGCACAGGAAGGTTATCTTGATTGTGTTAACTGAGGTGAGGGGGACACACCCACTGTGGGCGGCACCATTCCTTAGGTTGGTGATTCTGGCCCGCCCAAGGGAAGGAAAGCGAGCGCCACCACATTCAGCCTGTCAGAGTATTCAATTGCAGCAACAGCAGGTTAGGGGGACCCATTCATTCATTCACTAGGTCATTCAATCACTCGCTCATTCATTAACTCTTTAACCTCTGCTCACTGTAGACTGGAAAAGCAGTTAACCCTCTGGATCTGGGTTCAGATCCTGCCTCTGACACCGAGGACATATGACTGTCAGCTGCCTGTCTAGGCTCTAGGATCTCCGTCTACCCCCCTACATTTAGGGACAACAGTTCTGTCCCGCTTACGGAGTCACTCTGAGGAAAAAGCAAACTCACCATGGGGCTTGGCACCTACCATTAGAGTTGGTCACTACTGTCAAGATGTGTACAAGCTGCCCCGTTGGGTCCTAGGGTGCATGTGGAATCCAGACACTGCCCACTCCCAGACATACACAGAACCAAGGGACAAGTGTCACCAGACAGAAGTGCAGAAAGCCTCAGGGAACAGTGGGCTTTCAGCTCACCCTAGGACCACAACTGGATCCCAAAGTCCCCATACCTACTAATACAGTCAAATCACACACCCAATCTTATTTCTGTATGCATACATATGTGTGTGTTACATATGCATACATATATACACACACATTACACATACATACATATATGTATATGTTTATTACATACACACACACACATATATCAAGCATAAGTGGGATGCAGGCCTGGGTGGCTAGGTGACCTCTTCCCTACTGGTTCAGAGGTTTCTGAAAGGAATTAGCCACTGGCTGTCAGGGAAGGAGAGAACAGAGAGTGGCGGCTGCAGTCAGGAGCACAGACCTCCCTTGTCCAGCTGGCAGATCCTAGAGAGGTGCCAAGCCTTCTTCAGCCCAGAGCCTGAGGCCCACATAACTATAAGAAAATAGGAGCTAGGCCTGCAATTGCAGAGGCACCAGTCAGCCCTCCCATCTCTGGTTCTCTGCCCATTTCAGATGTCAATCAACTCCCCTGTACAAATGGGGAAACTGAACTTCAGGGGGCCCAGGGATGGGACTTGCCAAGATCACAGGTGGAGCCTGCACAGCAGTCCCCTGGGCCACCTGGCAATCTCCCCAAAAGAGGAGCCTCAGCCCCGCTCTCAGCCCAGCCGCACCAGAGCCTTGACTCTGCTGCCCTCTAGTGGCTACAACATCAGGTCCCTCTGTCGGTCCGCGGCAGAAGCTGGAACAAGTTCAACAAGAAGGAGGTTTTAACATAGAGAAAAGGTCAATTTCCTCAGCACAAACTGAAGAGACGCCCCAGGGAAAACCTTGGGGTCTAGGCAGTTACAGGGAGGATAGGCACGGAAGAGCCGTAGTCTTAGACACTCGTGCCCTGGCTGAGCTCGGCGGGGCTAACTATAAAGGACCCATACCCTCTGTGCTTCTCCCAAAGTACAAACCAGTCCCTCCTTTCTTACATCGATCTACCATGCGCTTGTCCTGACCCACAGAACACAGCAGCTGCAACATCGCATAAGTCCCAAGGCTAGGTCTTAAGAGCATCGACCACTGCCTTTGTCTTCTAGAACCATCCCTAAGCTCAGCAACCCGTTACCTGTTCTAGAGACCACAGGTACGATGCTCCAGCCAGGTGACCTCAGCTGGAGTCCAGGGTTGACAGGATAGAAAGCTTTCTGTGGTGGGGGATATTTGATATCATTGTGAACCCCGAGTTTGCATTTGTGTTAACGAAATACAATTAACCTTGGGTCAGGAGGCTGAGTTAGCAGCGAGATGACAGAAAGCAGTCACAGAGCCTCAGAGGGCATCCGGAAGTGATGGAGAGATGCCCTGGAAGGAGTAGGGAGGGACTTGGAGTGGCAGTGTTTTTGTTTGGTGGAGCGGAAGGACGCTCTTTTAGGGAGATGCCAACACAGAGAGGAGGCTAGCTAGGTGCTACTCAACCCCTTTGAGTCAGCAGGTTTGCATGCCAGTCTTTGAATCTCGAGTCCTATTTGTAAACAGAATGATAGCGATTTAGTTAAAGCCATCTTTAGAGGCAGTGGCAGAACCGGTGCCTGCAGGAACAACATTCCCACCAGGCTGCAACCTGAGTAGCCGGCTAGGCTTGAGAGGCCACAGTGAGAGAAGTCCCTTTGGGCCAGCAATTTGGGGCCAGCTGATTGTGAGAAACAAGTAAACCAAACAGGGTCTAGCCCTCAGCAGCTGTGTGACCCTGGGCTGGTCCCTCAGTTTCTCTGAGTGTTTGTTTCTGTACAAGGTGGGCATCCTAACTAGAGAAGCTGCAAGGTTTAGTGAGGGAGAGACAGTCTGTGACGGACTGACTACACAGACGCACTAGCAGTGGGTATAGTGAGGTCTATAGGAGCATCCTCTAGCTGGAGATCAGGGTACCACTGTGGCGCTCCCTCCAGCCTGTCTTTGCCACTGTGGAGTGACATGTAATACTTAGTTATTCTTACTAACAGTGCCACACCAGGCCCACACCCAACCATTTCATAAAATGTATGTTCCTTTTCCTGCCTTGGTCCCAGGAGTGGTTAGGAGATGTCCAACACCCCAGTAGCTCACCAAACCCCACATAATCCCATGAAGCATGGGGTTTTAAAGGGAAAGCAGTAAGTTCACCAGTCCAGCTCTTTGGGATGTAAGAAGAGAAACTGAGGCCTACTCGTCAACACCACAGATGTGGTATTAGAAAGAGCACCCTTAGAGCGTGCTGACCTGGCCAGGCCACAGCCGTGTCTTGGTTGGTGAAATGACTGTACCCAGGTCCCCTGAGCAGGTGACACTGGAATCAAGGCCTGTATTCAAATTTCACCACCTCTACCTAGCTCTGCACCCTTGCACAGGTTGCGTGCCAACCCAACGCCTCAGCCACTTCTCTGGGGATAGGACAATGACACCAGACACCTTCTCAGATGGATTTTGGCTTCTAGGAACAAGAAATCCAGTTCAGTCAAAAACCTAGCGAAAGGAATCAGGAAGCAGCTGTGGTGAGGTCTGGTTGGGCACTGACTAATGGCATAGTCCCAGCGCCGAGACTCTGCTCCTTCCTGTTCCTCCCTGCCCTGCTCTAGAGCTGCTGTGTTTGCTGCTCTTCTCATTGCTGTGACAGAATACCTGACAGGAAGAAGTCTGAGGAAAGAAGGGCTATCCTGTTCGCAGTTCAAGGATGCGCATCCCATTCTACAGGTGAAGGCACCAAAGGCATGAACAGGAGGCCAGCTGGTCACCTTACACCTGCAACCAGAAAGCAGACAGTGACTAGGAAAAGGAGCCACCTTCCCAGACACTATCGCTAGCTGGGGACCAAGTGTTCAAACACTGTATAAGGTGGAGACATTTCACATTCAAACCACAACAGCCAACCTCAGATGTCATTATGGGCTAGCCATTAGCCGTTCTGGGACCAGAGGCACCCTCGTTCACACCCTGAGGGAATGAAGGGCGCTTGTGTGTGTGCATATCTAATATCTGACCCTCCCCAAATGGGCCCTGTCCCCAAATGTAGGCAAGAGTGTATGTTCCACAGGGTGACTAGCTAAAGATGGCTTCTGGGAATGGGGATGTGTGTTGGTTTGAATAAGAATGGCCCCTATAGGCTCATGTATTTTAACGCTTGTTCCTTCTCCAGTTCTGAGCTGAGTGGCCTAAACCTCTGAAACTCTAAGCAAGCCCCAATTATGCTTTCCTTTATAAGAGTCGCTGTGGTCGTGATGTCTCTTCACAGCAATGGCTAAGGCAGAAGTTGGCTGTTATCAGAGAGGCTTCACCTAGCAACTGATGGAAACAGATGCAGAGACCCACAGTCAACCATTAGGCAGATCTTGGGGAATCCGCAGAAGAGGAGGAGGAAGGATGGTAGGACTCAATGATGCCAAAGGCACCACAAGAAAACCCACAGAACCAACTAACCTGGACTCAGAGGAGCTCACAGAGACTAAACCGACAACCAGGGAGCCTGCACAGGGCTGACTTAGTCCCTCTGCATACGTGTTATAGTTGTGTAGGTTGGTCTTTGTGTGAGACTCCTAAGTGAGAGTGGGAGACGTCTGACTCTGCTGCCTGCTTTTGGGACCCACCCCTCCTATCCTATCGATGGCCTCATCCAACGTTAGTAGAGGAGAAGGTGCCTAGTCTCACTGCAACTTGTGGACCATGGCTGACTGAGACCCATGGGAGGCCTGCCTGTATCTGAAGAGAAACAGTGGAGGAGGAAGGGATGGGGTCTGGGGTGGGGTGGGGGGATGGGACAGTGGAGGTGGAGAGAGGAACTAGGAAGAGGAGAGGGAGGGGAAACTCTGGTTGGGATATAAAAATAAAATAAAAATACAAAAAAAAAAAGTCAGAAATCGGTACCAGGCAATAGGATAGTGCTGCAACGGGCTTGACCATGTTGCTTGTTGGCTGAATGTGGACTTTGAGACTTTGGGTTAGGAAAGCAGCTGAATGCTTCAAGCAGGGCTTAATGGGCCAGCATGGAAAACAGTGGTGCCGAGGGCAATGTAGATTATGACGACCCAGCTCAAGAAGTTTCCGAGAAGAATATTATTATAAATGACCTAGAGACCATTCTTGTGATGTTTTGGCAAAGAGTGTTGTTGTTTTTGGTCCTTGTCCAAAGATTCTGCCTGAGGTGAAATGGGAGAGTTTTGGGTTAATGGTGCTGACAGAGGAGATTTCAAAACCACCTAGTACTGACCGTGTTGTGTGGTTGTTAGCGGCCACTCTTGTGTAGATCTATAATGAGAGAGGGCAAGCTGGGAAAGGGAAAATACAAAATGGACAGTCTGAGGAGAAAAGGAGCACCAGGAAGCATAAATGGATCTAAGTCTGGTGTTCAAGGAGATAAAATGTTACAAAAGAAAAAAGAAAAAAAGAAAACCTGGTGCTAAGTGGAATAAAGGCAACGGTGAACTCAGGGCAAGGCCCCAGCCAGGTAAGCCTCCTTCCTGGGAAAAGGAATTAAAGAAAGGTTTAAGCAGTAAAGGAAATGATCAACACCAGAAACCCAGTGCAGATGTAAGTGAACGAAGGGGCCAAGTTCCAGCCCCAACAAGCAGCAGAACTTGGCAGCTTTGGCCATGTGGTTCTGGCTTTAGAGTCAAGGATAGAAGAAAGGGGTTATGGACTCTCCCTCTGTGACTAAGGAAAGCCACTGAGGTCAGGCATGTGTCAGGGGTGTTCCTGTATGGAGGCCTAGAGAGGACATTTCTTGAAGCTGTGAAGGCGAAGCCTGGATTGCCTTGGAGACCCCAAGACGTTGGAAATGCCAGAGCCGTGGACACCTGCCGAGGAGAGCTGCTAATAGGGAGTGGAGCCGGCCCAAGAGAAAGAAGTGTGTTGCAGTCAACAAAGCTGAAAGGAGTTGGAGGTTTAAAGAGTGCTTTGGCATCAGACAGGGAGATGCAGAGTTTGGAGTTTGCCCAGCTGGTTTTTGGTCTTGCTTTGGTATTTCCTCACTATGCTCCCTTCCCTACATTTTTGAATAATCATGAGGATCCTATGTCATTGTATGTTGGATCTGCTTTTTTATTTTGATTTCACAGAGGACTGACGTTAAGAGATTGCCTTGAGTCTCAGAAGAGACTTTGGACTTCGGACTTTTTAAACTGTGTTGAAACTGTGATAGACTTACGGAGATTTTGAAGTTGGGCTATAATGCACTTTTACATACGATATGGCTACAAGCCTTTGGAGCCACAGAGCAGAATGTGGTGGTTTAAAAATGGCCCTCATAGGGCTGGAGAGATGGCTCAGTGGTTAAGAGCATTGCCTGTTCTTCCAAAGGTCCTGAGTTCAATTCCCAGCAACCACATGGTGACTCACAACCATCTGTAATGAGGCCTGGTGCCCTCTTCTGGATTGAAGAAAGAATACTGTATACACAATAAGCAAATAAATAAATATTTTTTTAAAAAAAGAATGGCCCCCATGGACTCATATATTTTAATGCTTCATCACCAGGGAGTGATGCTAGTTGACAGTGATTAGGAGGTGTGACCTTGCTGAAGTAGGTGTGGCCTAGTTAGAGGAAGTGTGTCACTGACCATGAGCTTTGGAATTTCAGAAACTCAAGCCGGACCCTTGTATCTCTCTTCCTTCTGCCCGTGGATCTGTAAAACTCTCAGCTCCTTTCTCCAGCACCATGTCTGCCTGCCTGCCACCATGTTTCCTGCCGTGATGGAAATGGACTAAGCCTTTGAAACTGTAAGCCAGCCCCAGTTAAATGCTTTCCTTTATAAGAGTTGCCATAGCCATGGTGTCTCTTCAAAGCAATAGAATGCTAAGATAGGATGGGAGGGGAAAGGAGATGGAGGGGCTGGACCCCTGTCAGAGCTCTGTGTAATTTAGGGAGACTCTTTGGTGCAGCGTCCACAGGAACCTGCAGTCTGTGGACCTCAGGGCCACCAGGGCAGAGACTATTCCCAGGGTTCAGCAGGGAGACCTCCTAGAATGGAGAGTAGAGTGTGAGCATTGCATGCCTCCTTGGGGTGTTTCAGTTTTGCTCGAGTTGTGACAAATTAGTGTAATCCTCACATTCTCACAGCCCTTGGGGCAGAGGCAGGAGGATGAGGAGTCCACAGCCCATTTCAGCTATGTACTAAGGTAGAGGCCAACCTGGGCTACATAAGACCCTGTCTCAAAAGAGAAAGAAAACAGGAGGGGCTTAAAAGCAGTTAAGAGCATGAGCTGCTCTTGAAGAGGACCTGGGTTCGGGTCCCAGCACCCGATGTCAGCTCACACAGATTTGTAATCCCGTTTTCAAGGGATCCGATGCCTCTCCTGACATCCGTGGACCAGACATGCATACATTCAGACAAAATACCCATATACGTGAAATAAATCTTGAAAACATGTTTTTAATGAAAAATAAAAAAGGTAAGCAGGTGTCTTAGTTTCCTTGTGTTGTTAGGTTGTGAACAACAGCAACTGACCAAAGGCAACTCAGGGAGAAAAGAGTTTTTACTTCCAGGTCACAGTTCATCACCGTACTGGTTAGTTTTATGCCAACTTGACATAAACAATAGCAGCCAATGCTTGTGCAAATGTAGGCTGCACTAATTGGACTCTGCTTTATTGAAAAAAAAGGAGGACATGAAGTTGGGAGAGAGATTGGGTAAGGGGTTCTAGGGAATTGGATGGGGGCAGAGGTAAAGGAATATGATCAAAATACATTGTACAAATGTACACAACATTCAAAGAATAAATAAAAAACAATAAGAACAAACTAACAACAACAAAAACCCAACCCTGTTGCTGGGTGTGTATGTGTGATTTGTGTGTGTATGTGTGTGTGTTTCTTCACACATGTGCAAGTGGGCTTGCATCATTGTGCGTGAGGTGTGTATGTAGAGGACAATCTCAGGGGCTGCTGTCCAGGTGACATCTGTCTCGGGTGTTTTTGTGACGGAATCTTCCAGTGGCCTGGAGCCCCCAGAGTTGACGAGGCCGACCAGTCAGTGAGCTCCAGGATTCTGCCTGTCTCCAGCAGCACTGGGATTATGAGTATGGGCTACCATGACCCGCTTTACCCATGGATTCTGGGGTGTAAACATAGGTCTCTATGCTTGGAAGGCAAACCCTTAATTGACTGCACCATCTCCCCAGCCCAGCGGCTGTCATGATCAGAATCAAAGTATATTTATCAATTAGCTCAGGGATAATTAAAATTACATGGTGCTGAGCCTCCTTCCTGGAATTCAATGTATCTTCCTGCTCTTCCTTCTCCTTTGTTTTCTACTAGTTTTGTTAATTAAAATACTTCTTGAACCAGAGCACAGGGATGGAAAAGCCACAACTCATTCCGGGTCGATACGATGGATTTCCACCAAGTGAAGCAGCTACCCCCACGGAAAGCCAGACACGACCCGCAGCCTGGAAGCCCTCGTTCCCCCTGGAAGGCTCGCTGCTCCGTTTCTGTTGTCCTTAGGACAGCTTGCTTTAACCATTGTTAGTGTTTGACACAGGGTCTCCTATGGTGCAGGCTAGCCTCAAACTCACTAAATCCTGATCCTCCTGTCTCCACCTCCCCAGCACTGGGATTTCAGGCATATGCCATCATGCCTCTGGTTTCTGCAGTGCTGGGGATTGAACCCAGCGCTTCATGCATGCTAGACAAGCCCTCTTCAGACTAGCATTGTCTGCTTATAGACATGAGGCATGTCCTCCACCACTGGGTCCCATCCCCTGAGCTGCCATTTAATCGAGCTGTCGGTGTTCTGGGGTCTGGGTGCCAGTGCACCAGGCAGCATGAGTTCTGCCCCTGCTCTACTGGCAGTGGTGCATGCTCTCCATCCATCTCCATGGCCTCGGCACACTCCGCTGGCTGACAGCATCATCACGTGTCTGGGTCTTTTCCCTCTAATGGATGTTTGAATTACTGGGAACAGTGCCCAGCGCTGGGATAAGCTGCTGATAATTTAAAATAGGGCTTAATCACAAGTGACGGTGTCAGGAACAGAACATCCGAATCCATATCTGCTACTCACATTGGTTGACTTCCTAGTCTGCTCACCTCATATAGGGCACTGGAGATAAACCAAAGACACATTGTCACCCAAGGCTAGCCTGTAAGCCATGGAGTTCATTAAGGTTACTTATAGGAGCATGAGTGACCCCTAAACAGCCACATCCCTGAAGGGTCTAACTCCAACATGGCTGGCAGTCTCATAGATGCTTAGATGGGGTCCCCACTTCGTCAACTTTTCAGCCTCTATATATCTCCTGAGCTGAGGCAGAGTTACGTACAGCTGAGAGAGGTGTGCACCCCTAGTCCTTCAAAGGGGGACTGTCAGTGGGCCTGGTCTTGTTGAAGGTCTCTTTTGGTTAGTCTCGTTGTGATAATTAAAATGATAATGGATGTCATGTCCAAAAGAACAGTATCCTGTGACCCTGGGTCATAAGTGTGTCTGTGAGCTGAGACAAACGCCACCAAACAGCTTTCTGAAGATTGGTTGTTCTGTCCCTCTGCACATGAGTGGCTACTTTACTTCTTATTATAAAAAATATCTAATGGAAACATATAGCCCCTTTCTCTTTGTGTGTGTGTATACATACATACATGCATACATACATACATATACATGTATATACACATACATGTGTGTGTGATGTATGTGCATGTATGTACAGGAGTACTCACCTATACTTGCCCATGTGGATGTGGAGGTCAGGAGTCAACAATATTTAACACAAATAATAAAAAAAAACAGAGATAAATATGGGGGTTCAACCTGAAGATCAGAAAAACAAAACAGCCAACCCACTACAGAGCTCTAACCTCTAAGAAATCCTCAGACTGAAAGAGAGCGACTTCCTGTCTCATCCTGGCTTATATTCCTCTCTAGTGCTGGGACTAAAGGTGTGAGCCACCACCATCTGGATCTGTTTCTCCATTGATCTTGTGTAGCCTAGGCTGGCCTTGAACTCCCAGAGGTCCATCTGCTCTGTCCCCCAAATTCTGGGATGAAAGGTCTATGACACAACCTCCTGGCCCCTAGGGGCTTAGTTTTGCTTTCTGGTCTTCAGGCAAGCTTTATTTATAAAATATAAATAAACTGTTACTTTATTTCCCCTTTTGTCTAAAATAATAAAAAAATTAAAAGGCTATAACTAATATAAGAAAAACCATATACAAGAAATACAATAATTAATATAACATACACAGGCAAAGATGTCTAGTCAATTTGTATTTGGAAAATTTAAAAAAATATTCCATATCTATCCTATCTTCTCTAAAGTTGATTGGTGCTGCCAGGAGCAGACATGTCTTAGTGTCAGAAAAAAAGAGCCTGTGTTATTAAAACATCATAAATGCCTGTATTTATTCTGTAGATCTCTGAAGTGTTTGAAGATTATCTGTCTATCTAAAATATATCTTTTTGACCTTGCGAACATACCTAATGTGACTACAAGTTTGATTATAATAGGTGATTAATTACTAACCTGCATTTCCTTATTATCCTAAATAGCTGGTAATAATAGTATTCAAGGATTAGAAATTTGCATTACATTGTTAAATAAGTTGTATAAGTAAAATACCTTGAACAAGAGTAGAAATATATGTACAGTATGTTCTAACAAACTTAATCTTAAATTTGTATCAATATACAAAATTTGTATACAATATGCAAAAGTCCAATTCAATGTAAAACATTTAAAACTAGTTGTTTTCTAAAAGTAGATTAAATAATCTACCTTTTTATCTTATCATATCTATATCCTCCTTTTTTCTTTTCAAAACAAGAATCTAATTTTCCTTTGTTTAATTTTTTTCCTGACCATTACCAACAACTTGTAACTAGCCCCCTAAACAATGACGACTCTCCATAACCCATTGAAGGAACCTCTTGGGAATGTGAACCTTGTATTTTTAAATTCACTTCCTGCTGTCTGGGGGCAAGGTATCTTTAGGGGATCCTGAAAAAAAATGGGGTTAATGGTCAAGTCCTGGGAGAGGTAGCTGTATCATTTGTGGTCGAGTCTCTGCATAATGGGAAAGTACAGGGCATCTCTCAAGTCCTGGCTAGAGAACTCCATTAGGCTGGATCATCTCAGCTACCTCAAAATTGTTCTGAGCAGTTTGTAGTTCAAAGCTGATCTTTAGGTAGTGTTCTTCAGCTTTGTGGTGTTATCATAGTCCTGGAGGAATCGTCTTTATGGGTCCCCATCCTCCTTATGGAGACTTCAAAGGTTGCTGTTAGGCATGCTCCTGGTTCACTGCAGAAACTGATAGAGACTCAAACCTGAAATTATGTAAAGGAAGATAGATGAAGCCCTTTGCTAGAATTAGTTAGCACTCTATATGACCATTAATGACAAAAAGTTATATATATGTATACATATGTATACATATATATACATATATATTTTAATCTTATAAATCTTAAGAAAAGATTAAGAAAAGCTGTTAAGGAATCAATATAAAATGAAGGAATTTTGAGATTAGTAGCAATAAAATAGTCCTTAAATACCTGTTTTTCTTCTGTCCTATATTACTAAGTGTCTCTTCTGAAATGAGACAGAGATTTTGGATTTCACTTTAGTAAGTATGCTTGGGTTTAGAAAAGGAAAGAGCCACACTCCAACTCCAAAGTCAGCTTTAATCTTTAGCTGGACTGGGACTACAAAAAGACTGTTTGCATAACATGTCTGTAAAGAATAGCAGAAACAAACATTTGGGAAGATTTTTAAAATTTTATCCTGTTGGGAATTGATATACCAATAGGCTAATTTACTCTTTTTCTTGAGACTTTTTTTTTCTGGATGATTTGTCCCTTTTCTTCAGATATCTCATTTGTGCAGTGGTCTTCAGATTCCTTAGCTGAATACTTTTATTCTCCTAAAAAGACAAAAACAAAACCTTTCCCCAACCCTAACTTTGGGGAGATTCTCTTTTGGCAAGTTATAGTTGATCAAATGAAAAACATTTGTTAGTTTTATAGGTTAGTTTAAATTAAATGACCATGGTGCTTAATGAGCTATTATCTCTTCTAATTACAGTAATATAGTCTCCTGTTCTATTCAAATCTTTATCAATTTTGATGGTATCCATAGTTTTTCTTCTCCTGTGGAAACAAAAGCAAATCCCCTTCCCTAACACAGCACATGTCCTGGTTTCCATTCTGAGGTCATACATCTTTAAAGTATTTCAGCTGATTTAATTTCATAGTTTTTTTCTACTATCCAGTCTCTCTGCAGCTGTTGTTCCTTTCTCATTAGCATTTAGAAAATTCAAAGTTAATAAAGTAACATTATGAAATCTATTTCTGGGGGTATTTTTCATCCCTTTCTCTTTATTTAACATAGCCTTTAGAGTTTGACTTGATCTTTATTTAACTGCCTGACCTGTAGGATTCTGTGGTATACATATAATATGCTTTATATTATAATAAACAAAAACCAGTTTTATTTTCTTGGAGACATATGATGGAACATTGTCTGTCTGGATTTGTACAGGTATATCCATGATGGCCATAACTTCTAGCAAATGTGTGATTACCAAATCAGCCTTTTCCAAACTCAAAGCAGTTGCCCATTGAAAACCTGAATAGGCATCAATGGTGTAGTGTACATATTTTAGTTTTCCAAATTCTACAAAATAGAACACACCTATCTGCTAGATTTAATTCCTTTGAATACCCTTTGGGTTACTTCTTGCAGGTAGTAGTGCTTGGTTGTATAAAGAATAAGTAAGACATTTCCTTATTATTTCCTTGGCCTGTTGCCATGTGATGGAAGTCTTTTTTTTTAAAACTTTTGCCATTGACATTAAGTTTTTTAAAGAAATTTTGAGGCCTTTGACACATTTCCAATGAATAATTGATTAATTTCTGCATTATCTTGTGCTAGAGGAACTGGATGTAATTGGATCTGTGTTATGTATATGGGATAATGTCTATTCTTGATTATATCTTGTACCTGAATAAATAATGAAGTCAATTATGTATCATCTGGTAAAAACTCAATGGCTTCTATATGCAAAACAACTCTTTCTGCATATTGCAAATCAGTAACTATGTTGAAAGGTTCTTTAAAATCCCTTAGTATCATAAGAGTGGCATATAATTCTGACCTTTGGACAGAATTACAAGGGCTTTGTTCCACTTTACTCACATCTTCTGATTTGTAACCTGCCTTTTCTTATTTATTTGTATCAGCATAGAATGTAGGGGCTCCAGTTGTTGGTGTGTCCCATACAATGCAAAAAAGGATTCAGTTAGTTCTCTTTATAAGTTGAATTCTCTTACTTATAGTAAAAGAATTCGGTATAGTTATTGTTAATCTTGCCCAAAAAATTACTACAAACTCATAGACAGGTTCACTTTCTTCTCATAATTTGTCAATTTCATCATTATTAAAAGGTACTATAATTTCTGCTGAGTCTATTCCTGCTAATTGATAAAGTCTCCAGTTTTATTTTAGAATTAGCTCAGAGACATTTTCCACAAAAGTTTTTAATTTTCTACTAAGTTTATGTAGTAAGAAGGTTAATTCTAAGATACTATCTTCTTGCTGCAATAAAATTCCTATAGAGAAATATTTGTAGGGTAATATGATCAGAATGCAGTTAAGATTTAAATCCACACAATCCACATGTGCCTTCTGTAATTTCTCTTCAATCAAAGTCAATTCTCTCTCAGCTTCTGGTGATAATTTCCTGGCACTATCTAAGTTCTTGTCACCATCTAAGAATTTGTTTAAATTAATCAGGTCAGGAGGACCTATCCCAATAGTGGGCCATAGATAAAAAATGTCTCCTAGCAATCTTTGGAAGTCATTAAGATCTACAATCCGAATTTGCATCTTTTGGGGTCTAATTTTTTGTAAACCTACTTTATAACATAAATAATTAATACAATTTCCTTTTCAGGAGTAATTTGTAATCCCAAGCAAGGCAAAATTTTCTTTACTTTTTCAAACATTCTTTCTAAAGTATTGACATTTTAATCAGATAGCAAAATGTCATCCATGTAATGGTAAACTATAGATTCAGGGAATTACTTACTTATCATTTCCAATTACTTACTTACAAAATACTGATATGTGGTGGAGCTATTTAACATTCCCTGTGGGATAATCTTCCATTGATATCCTTTAGCAGGCAATGTGAAGATAAATTTTTCTCTGTCTTTTTCTTGTAAAGATATAGTGAAGAAATAATCTTTTAAATCAATAACTATAAGAGGCCATCCTTTAGGCAATAGAAAAGGCAAAGAAATGTCCGACTGTAGAGAGCCCATTAGCTGAATCACCTTATTAACAGCTCTTAGATCTGTTACCATTCTCCTTTTTCCAGATTTCTTTTTAGCAACAAATACAGGAGAATTTCAAGGGCTGGCTGATTCTTCAGTATGTTCAACATCTAGTTTTTCCTGTATTAGCTGTTCTAAAGTCTGTGGTTTCTCTATTGTTAAAGGCCATTGCTTAACTAATACTGTCTGTCAACCATTTTAAAAGTAGGGCTGTTGGTGCCTTTGAAATATCAACAGTTGTTGTGCCCTGTTCTTGTACAACCTGAATGGTCGGTAACTGTTATTTATAAAACCTTTAATATTTTTCCCAGAAACATATATTAATTTATGGTTTGTTTCTAAGATTGGGGAATGTTAATCTGATTATTTCATTGCTGCAACATATCACATTTCCATAAATTCATTGTTATGTTAGATATAATATGGTTTTAATATTCCTCTCTGTTCTTCTTGCCCTATACATTTGACCCACCTCACACTCTACTTTACCTGGGATAAAGTTCTAATCCCTAAAAAAATGAACATTCACATCCTGAAGAAGCCAATTTAGAGGCCAAAATTCTGATGAAATTGTTGTTACATCTGCACCTGTGTCTGTCAGACTGTCAATGACAACATTATTTATTCATATTTTTAATTTTGGTCTTTGTTCATTTATAGGCATTTACCAAAATACTCAGTTTATGATTTCTTCTGAAATTTTTGTTTTCTCTTATATAACTGCTCTATTATCCAGAACAGTATGGTTTTTTACAATAGGCATTAGGCTCTTTAATTGCTCTGGAAAGGAGTTTTCTCTACAATGGCAGGAAATGACAAACTAGATTTGGTACAGGTGCTCACAAGAGGCCCCTCTTAGAGTTTTCTGATGGCAAAGGATTACCATGAATATTGTTTGTTGACCTACATTCATTAGTTCAACGCCTGCCTTTGCCATACCTTCCACATAATTCAGAAGGAAGGGAAATTCTGAATGGATTGTTCTTAGAAACACCCCATCTACAATCTCTTTTAAGATAACCTTGTTTGGGCTGGAGAGATGGCTCAGAGGTTAAGAGCACTGACTGCTCTTCCAGAGGTTCTGAGTTCAGTTCCCTGCAACCACACGGTGGCTCACAACCATCTGTAATGAGATCTGGTGCCCTCTTCTGGCATGCAAGCATACATGGAAGAAATGTTGTATACATAATAAATAAATAAATCTTAAAAAAGAAAAAGAAAATTAAAAAAAAGATAACCTTGTTTGCCATAACTATAACATTTGACATTTCAATTTTTCCTCAAACCTCTAGAAATCACCTCTCCTATCCATGTATCATCTTGTTCATAAGATTCAATATTAATTGCATCTCAGATCCAATCCTCCAAAGGTGCTGACCTTGCCTTTAATAGCCTAATTATTCTTTTTCACAGAGAATTGGAATTCTCAAAAGCCAAAGATTCAGTTAATTTGTCTAGTTTCTGAATTTGGCATCATTCTATTTACTGCCAAAGTCAATCTTTGTAAGAAATCCATAAAGGAGCCAGGAAGTGATGGTATACACCAGTACTAAGGAGGCAGAGGCAAGCAGATCTCTGTGAGTCTGAGGCCAGTCTGGGCTATAAGAGCTCCAAAAGCTACAGAGAAACCCTGTCTTGAAAAAAAAAAAAAGACAAACAAACAAACAAAAATTCATAGAGGCTTCCTTTGGGCCCTGCGCAACTTTAGTAAATGACTCAATTTTCTTTCCTCTTTCTCCAATTCTGCCCCAAACATTCAAAACTGCTGCATGGCATAAATCCAGGGTGTGGTCATCATATACAGCCTGCCTTTCTATAGTAGCATAGTCTTCTTCCCAAGAATTTGATTTTGGGAGATTTCCCTACCTCTAGCTTTACTCTGCGGTTCAATAATCTTAGCCTCTTCTCTGAACCAGGTACTCCACTGTAATAGTGGACCAGGCTCTAAAACACTTTTAACCAAATCTATTCAGTCATTAGGGATAATTCTATTACAAATTGACTACAAGTTTAACATTTGCTTCACAAAAGGTGACTGCATGCCATATGAGACTATTGCTTCCTTGAATCTCCTTAAATCTAACAATGTCACAGGAATTCAGTTAGCTGTAATAGAGCCTCTGCCATCTGGCAATTCCTGTAAGGTTACTGGGTATATTAAGGTTGGTTGTTTGAAAATCTTAGGCTTGCTCCTCTCTATTCTTATAATGCAATGCTGAATTTGGCTCTCCATTAAATTCTTCTGTCTGGATTTGAATAGCTCTGTGATCTGTTTTACTAGGTTTTCCTAAGGCCTGTATTTTAGCACTCTGTAAAAATTAGCTCAATTCGGGAAATAACCAGGCTAGCTAAAGAATAAAACTTGTGAGCTATTATTTATGGATAATTTATATTGGTACAGTTTTTCGTATATCGATACAAGTTTAAATTATATTTATTTCTGTTTACAATATTTGTACACCTATGCAAAGTTATTCTGTCATATTGTATATGTGCATGTTTCTACCTCTGTTTAGGACATTTTCTATATTGATAAAACTTTTAGTATATATTTTTGTATTGCATTATATATTATTCTTACCTCTGAACAAGATACTTATACATTGTTTACATTTTGAGGTCATTATCCTTATTTGTTGCACATTTGTTTACAGATTATTTTGACATGAAGTCTTAGTCCTTGAGTTATACAGGTATTAAATACTATAGGTCAATTGTTGTTCGTGTTTGTTATATATATAGTCAGATTAATTAGTTTCTTTAGGTACATAGAGGTTGTATTCTGCCTAGATAGGTAATCTTCAACCACTTCTGGGATTCCACTTCTGTAGAACATGGCATTTAAATAACTTAGGGTTCTGTTGACATGAGACATGATTACTCCTGACAGCATCAATCTACTCCTGAGAGAATGTTGAGCACTGAAGACACTCCACTCAGAGTTTGTTTTCTTCTTGGCATAATTGGCCTTTGGGCAAGGAACTGCCCCTGCCTCAACCACTGGCAAAGTACGTGGTATACGGACCAGATAAGAAAGACACAAGGAAAAGACTGCCAAACTTTGCCAAGACATGGTAAGATGGTTCTGAAAAATTTCCTGCCTCTGTAAATGGTATGTCAGTTATGCTAGGCCTTAGCCAAAGCTGATTGCTTCAATGTTACAAATAAGACACTGGGTGATTGCTCAGGTAGCCAATTGTTTCTGTCATATATTGCTCCCTTTGGAAACTGCTTGATTGTACTTCCTGCCTACTCAAGTAATATTATCTCCCTTCTCAGGCCTTCGAAGGGGTTGAAGATTAGATAGCCGTAGTTACCTTCCTCTCATAATTTAGCCAAGCCTATTTCCAATGCAAGACTTAGACTCTTTGAAATAGAATGTTTATTGAAACGTTTGTCATGCATTCCTTGCTTAATATTACTTATGCTGTTTTGTAATTTTATACTTGATATCTGTTCCTATTATATAGTTTTGTATTGGGTTTGGATCACTCTTGTTTAGATCAAAGAGGGAGATGATGAGGTAACCTTGTTAGCCAATTATCTTTAAGAGGTGGATCCAAGTTAAGGTATGGCTTTCTGGAACCGGGAGAGAAAAAACGGGCAGGCACACAACCCAGGTGCACTCTCTGTGTGATTCCCGTGGGGCACAGCTGAGCTTGGACATCTCACTCCTGTTTCATGAGTTTTCCTTCTAAAATAAATCAAAATATAATTGTTTTATCCTTCAGTTAGCCTGGTTATTTCCTGAATCAAGCTAATTTCTACAGCACTCAGATCAACCAACATTTTTAGTGATAAGACAAAAATGATAAAGCTGATAATGTTAACAATTGACATCACAGAAACCCCATCTAAATTAGATAACCTCTCATTTAAATGTTCCATTTTTAAACTAACATATTGCCACACAGAGACCCAAATCCCTCCATTGTCATGGTTTTTCCCATTTTTAAATGTGAGAAAAAGCTCTTTTTAACTAATTGCTCCCTTTAATAATCCCCAATTGTCTTTTCATATCTATGGATGATGTTGATGAAGATGTGAGGCTGATTGCTGCTGCATAGAACAATAAAAGCCTGACTGGATTTCAAAGCAGCTGCCTAGTTTGGTAGCAGCCTGAGAAGGGAGTTCAGGAAGAGCCTGCAACCCACAGTGGAGAGGAAGAGAGAGAGAGAAAGCAAACTGTCTGAAAAACACACCGGATAGTGTTCAGAAAATGCACCTGTGGTGGGGGTGGGGGGTCCTGTCTGAAGGCAGAACCAGCCAGTTTGGAGCCCAGGTGCTTCTGGAGCTTCAGTGGCAATTGGAGACTATTTCAGAGAGGTTACAACAGGAAAATCCCAAACTTTTCCCCAAGACTTGGGGGGAAAAAGAGAAAGCCTGGCTGGGTGTTTCTTTCTCCATTGCTCTCTGCTTTCTTTGGGGGAGGGGGACGGGGGCAGTTGTTTGAGTAGGGGCTCCTGTGACCCAGGGGCTCACGTATTTGTGGAGATTAGGATCCTTTAGGATAGGGAGAACCACAGGGGGAGGTACATCCCTGACAGTGGGCTTTGTGGGTTTACAGCTCCACCCCATTTCCAGTTTTCTCTGCTTTCAGCATGTAGTTGGCCATGTGATCTCTCAGCTTCCTGCTTCAGCTGCCTATTGCTACACTTCCCCACCCCTCAGCTCGGAACCATAAACCAAAACAAACTCTTCTACAAGTTGCTTAAGGTCATAGTGTCTCACCTCAGCAACAAAAGAGTAACCAATAGACTGGGTCTCTCTCTGAAAAGGGAGCTTGCTGTTTCAGAGGACTGACTGACCATCAAGATGGTCCCAAGATCCACCTGTCTCTGCTCCTCAAAGCCTACAGACACATGCCACCATGCCTGGCTTTTACTTGAGTGCTGGGATTTGAACTCAGGTCCTCAGGCCTGCTCAGCAAGCACTTTGCCCGCTTTACTCTGCCCTCCCTCCCATTCCCCCAACAACCCCCAACAGAAACATCTTAAAGCAGAAAGGACTTATTTTGGTTCACAGATACAAAGGGTTCTACAGGGCAGAGCTTCATGGTTGGGGGAGCATGTGGCAGACAAGCTGCTTCATCTCATGGTCAACCAGAAGCAGAAGAGAGATAATAGGAAGGGGCCAGGGCAGTATACAGCTCCCAAGAGCTTCCTTCAGCTAGGCCCCACCTCTACCTTTCCTACCACCCTTAATGCTATTGTACCATAACTCATCACAGGGTGAATCAACTCATTAAATGAAAGTCATCTGGATCTGATGGTCTCTGGGAAAGCTTCCTTTTGCAGACAGAACCCACTCAACTCCAAGGCAGGGGTGTTTGTTTGTTTTTGAGAAAGGCCTCACACTGTAATTCAGAATGACCTTGAATTTGAAGCAATCCTCCTGCCTCGGTCAACAGTGTTGAGATTACAGCTGTACAAGGTGAAGTTTGACTTTTTCCCAGAGGTTTTTTTTTTTTTGGTGTGTATGTGCGTGTGTGTGTGTGTGTGTGTGTGTGTGTGTGTGTGTATGTGTGTATGCATGTGCGCATGCAAAGGCTAGAGGTCAGCCTTTTCAGTGACCAAGTATCAAATGGTAGGGCACAGTGGGAGGAGCAGCGAGATGTGCGGAGGCCTCTGCTTCCTGAAACCCTCTGGAGCAGAGTTGCCCATATGCCCACCAGCCAAGAAAATTCAAGCATTCAAAGCTCAGTCCCAAGAATGGAGTGACTGGAAAATTGTACCCATTACTTTCCTCATTACTATGACCAAATATCTGACTTTAAGAAGGAACTTCAAGAAAGAAGAGATGGTCCTGGCTCAGCTTGAAATCGCACATCACAGTAGGAAGTCACAGAGGCAGGAGCACACGGCGGATGGTCACATGGCATCCACAATCAGGAAACAGAGAGGGATGAATGTTGGTGCCCAGGTGCTTCTTCTTTTTATTTGGTCCAGGCCCCCAGCCCATAGAACAGTGACAACTATGTTTAGGGTGGTTCTTCCATCCTCAATGAACCCAGTCTAGAAAATCCCTCACAGATGTGCTCAGAGGCATCTCCTAGGTAAGTCTAGATCCTATCAAGTTGACCATCATCTTAGCATCATGAGTCCCCTATTTGTCAATTTGACAACTAAACATAATCAATCACCTTGAAGCCGTAACTTTCTACCCCAGGTTCCCATGGCTTATGGCCATTCAATAATGCAAAACACATTCAGTTCAACTTCAAATTTTCTCACAATCTTTCACAACCCCAACATTGTCCATAGTTCAGTCTCTTATGAGACTCAAGGTGATCTCTTCTCTGGAAGAACCTATAAAATCAAAACAATGTACATGTTTCCAATATATGATGGCACATTTCCATTCCAACAGGAGTTAATGGGGGCACATCAAGGCAAAATTGGACCAAAGTAAGATTGAAATTCAGAAGAACATCAAATCCTACAACTCCTTGTTAGGCATCTAGGGCTCACTGAAATGGATTAATTAAAAATGCTGCAGATCCCGAGTGACTGCAGCAGGCCATGAGGAGAAACAGATGGATGGGCATGCCACAAGACCACGCCGCAGGTCTCTGAAGGTGGCTGGTCCCAGGCAAGGAGCCATGCGGCAGCGGGCGAGAGACAGACAAATAGGCACACTATACAGAGTGAGGTTGGATATTTATTTAGTGGGTTATGGAGGAGGAAGGGAGAAGGGGAAAAGGAGAAGAGCAGAGAGAGAGAGAGAGAGAGAGAGAGAGAGAGAGAGAGAGAGAGAGAGAAGCTGCTTGTTGGAGAGGGAAAGGGAAAAGGAAGAGACTCAAGCTGTAGGCAGGAAGGAAGATCTGCCTGCCTCAGGATGGGAGAGGGAGTGGGCGTGGCTTGTCTCTTAAAGGGACAGGACAGATCATTACACTCATGATGGAATCTTCTGGGCTCCAAAGGGTTTTTGTGCCCTTGCTCCTCCAGCTCTGTTGCCTGCAGCACACACGGCCTTCTTCTCGGGCCAGCATCATGCCATCTCTACAACTTATCTCTACAGCTTACCTCAATGGATGCCCCATGGTTCTGGCATCTCTAGCATCCTGGAGTCTCCATTGTAACTTAGTCTTCTTCACCTGGTTTGCTTTATGAAGTGGCCTCTCCACATCTGTTTACAGGGATTCCAACCCTGCCACCATTGTCTGTCCTCAGTGGCTTTCTGGAATCTTGTTGCAAGCTTCCATGACCCACCCCACCCCCAGCCTCATTCTCCCCCTTTTCATGCCTGTGAAACCAGTATCACATGGATAAAGCAGTCAAATTCTGCCGCCAGTTTGAGATGTGACTTGATCCCTTGGACCACTGCTGTGATGACCTCTCTATGCCTGGTAGTTTATTTGGTGAGAATACTTTGCCAGGCATTTGTTTTGTGAGCAGGGGTCTCCTTCTGTGGAATTCTCAGTACAAATGCTCTGCAATCAAACAAATTTGCATTTTCACAAGTGAAAGCTCTCCATGAGTGAGGCCTCGCCCTCAGGGTGCCAGTGTAAAGTGTGAGGTTTATCCTTCACAAGTGGAAGCCCTCCATGAGTGAGGCCTCGCCCTCAGGGTGCCAGTGTAAAGTGTGAGGTTTGTCCGTGACAGTGTTCATCTCTGTAACAACTACGATGCTTTCTCTGTACGCTCGCTCACACTCCTTCCTTCTCAAACTGTACACTTTTCATATCCTTTCCTCCTCCTCTTTCTCTCTCTTTGTCGATCTAATGCAATGAGCAGGAACCATTCCACAGCCTAAATCTAAAGGTTATCCTGTCATGAGATCTTCTCTGCCAAGCCCAAAAGTCTCTTAATTTTGAATTCAGCTTCACCCAAGTTCTCAGGACACCAGCAGAGTGAAGTCAGATTCCCTGTCAGAATATAGCTTGGATTTCTAGGTCAGTTCTTGTTAGAACTGTTGTTTCCTTCTGAAACATCACAGCATCATGAGCTGGGTCCCCATGGTGCTCGCTCGCTCTCCCTCTCTCTCTCTCTCTCTCTCTCTCTCTCTCTCTCTCTCTCTCTCAGCAGTTTGGCCTCCTAAATTCCCACCAGAGCTGCTCATTAAGTTCTGCTTATAGCATCCTAAGGCTTCTCCAGCCCACAACGTCAAGCTCTTCCACCTTTTTCCTACAAACCAATCCCAAATGCTGTGAATCACAAAGTCAGCTTTATCACAAAGGCATTCCCCTTTCTCAGTGTCAACCTTCTCAGTTCCTTTCCTCACCTCTATGACAAATAACTTCGGAAAGGAGAGGTAAGGCTCACAGTTTGAGGGTGCACAGTCCCTAGTGACGGGGAAGGCACTGAAGAAGGAGCAGGAGGTACCTGGTCTCATTGCATCTGCAGTCAGGAAACAGAGAGAGATGGATGCTGGTGCTCAGCTCACCCTCTTTTTATTCAGCCCTGGACCCCAGTCCACGGGATGGTGCTGCCCACATTCAGAGTTGACCATCCCTCCTTGGCCAACCCAATCTAGAGACTCTCTCCTAGATCTTCCTGAAGGCTTGCCACAGAAGTGATGGGTCTTTAAGAAGTCCTTAGATCATTGGAGGCGTTGCCCTGAAGGGAGCTGTGGGCCCATCATCTCTTCATCTCTTTCACTTTGGACCATAAACATGCTATCCGTGTGTGACCATTCTTCTTCTCTGCTCATCAAGTCAGTATAGAATAGAATCTTTTTCTTGCCAGAGTTAGCTGTGTCTTCAGTAATGTTGCAATTAATACCAAGAGTGGAGTGGCATCACCCGAACAGCTAAGTGATGAATGAGAATTACTGATCATATGATGGATATTTTCTACATTCCTTACCTTTCAAAGAATAAGTGAGGTTGGTTAAAGTGTGTCTCCCTGTATCTCACACGGCTTCCCCCTTGTACATGCACCTGCTGTATGATTTAATACATAGATATCCAATGCTCCCATTTTTGCCAAGGATAACATGCCTGAATATTACAGAGTTCCTTTGTCTTACTACTGAGCTCTGTGTGGTCTAGATTTCCATTACTATAACAAATTATACTATAACAAAATACTTGAGACAATAAACTTATAAAGAAAAAAAGTGAAATTAGCTCGTAGTTCCCCGCCATGATTGATTGTCCCCATAGCTTTTGGTCTGTGGTGCACACCATATAGGAGCTTGGGGTGATGAAAACCCATTCATCTCATATCAGGAATCAAAAGAGAGGAGAAAGGGGGAGATATATTAATGTTTTGTCCACATTTGCCTAGCATGCCTTGACCCAGGGTCTAAATCTACGTACTTTGGATTATACTGATTTGGATGGCCTGATGTGGAGGGCAGGATTTGATTTGTTTTTCTGATCCAATCTGAATTTTTTCCTTTGACTTAAGCAAATGAAGCTATTTATGTTTACTTGTATTTCTGCTATCTGCTACTTATCCATCTTTGTGATGGGACAAGTTCCAGAGGAGGATTCTAAGACTCCCTTTCTTCCCCCTTTACTTCCTGCCTGTGAGGTAGATGGCCTTGCTCGACCATAAACTCATGTGGTTGACAGCCGCACACAGGCCCAGAGCCATGTGGTCAATTAATCATGGGTGAGAACCTCCAACACTACAAACCATCATAAATCCTCCCTGTGTATAAGTTGATTGTCTTGGGCATTTTGTTATAGTAACAGAACTCTGGGTAGCATATACCAGTCTGGTCCAGATCATTTCTGAGACCACCTTCTCCGGTGACTCTACATGCCAGAAGAGGGAACCAGATCTTATTACAGATGGTTGTGAGCCACCATATAGTTGCTGGGGATTGGACTCAGGACCTCTGGAAGAGCAGCCAGTGCTCTTAACCTCTGAACCATCTCTCCAGCCCTCTCAAGTGACTCTAAACTGTGTCAAATTGACAGTTCAGACACATGGGCTGTGCTGGCAGATTGGCTCGATGGGGAAAGGTGCTTGCCGCCCAAGTCTGTGGAAGCGCTAAAAAGGCACCTCAGAGAAAAAAAAAGTGAACCAGGCTGGGTAAAAGGGTACAAGCCTGTGACCTCAGCCCTCAAGAGGCTGAGGTAGGAGGATCACAAGTGAGAGGCCACTCTGGGCTACATAGTAAGACCTTGACTCAAAAAGACTTAATTAGAAATTAGGCTGGCAAGATACTTCAATAAGTAAAAGTGCTCATTACCACACCAGAAACTGAGTCTGATACCCAGGGCCTACAACAGTCAAGAAATAGCTTCTGAAAGCTTTTGTTGATCACTAGGCATATATGGTGGCATGCACACACATGCATGCATGAGTGCTCACATATGCACACATGCACACACACACACAAAACAAATAAATAAATGTAATTTTAAAAATAATTAAAGAGACTAAATGTAGGCAATGACAGAGTTTTTGTTTATCTTGACCAAGGCCCTGGGCTCCATCCTTGATATTGGGGATGGGGTGGGGGAGGGAGAATGGGAAGAAAGAGGAAAAGGACGGAGGGACATGTGCTTACAGAGAGACAGGGGTCCTACCAGGCGTGGTGGCACACACCTTTAATTCCAGCACTCAAGAGGCAGAAACAGATGCACCTCTGTGAATTCAAGACCAGTCTGGTCTACACAGTGAACCCCAGGACACGCAGAGCTACATGGTGAGATTCCATCTGAGAGAGAGAGAAAGAGAGAGAGAGAGAGAGAGAGAGAGAGAGAGAGAGTCAGTCACAGAACATCATTGTACTAGTATCAGCTTAATGCCTGTATTAGTCATGGTTCTTCATAGTAACAGATCTTATAGAATGAGCATACATGTATATGAATATGAATATGAATATATATACATATATATATAGAGAGAGAGAGAGGATTTATTAGATTATCTTACAAGCTGCAGTCCAGCTAATTCAACAATGGCTATGAACAGAAAGTTCAAGAATCCAGTCGTTGCTCAGTCCACAAGGCTGCCTGTCTCAGGGCTCTTCAGTAGATGCTGGAATCCCAAAAGACATAGGTTTCAATGCCAGTCAAGGGATGAATGCGTTAGAAAGGCAAGGGCAAGCAGGCAAAAAGCAAAAGCTTCCGTCTTCCGTGCCCTCATATAGGCTCCTAGCAGAAGATGTGGACCAGATTAAAAGTGTGGCTTCCTACCTCAAAGGTCAGGGCTAAAAGTGGATTCTCCCAATTCAAATCACAGGTGCACCCTAGACTTCAGTTCATCCAGATGCAGTCAAGTTGACAACCTAACAGCCATCACAATGCCCCATGTTCAGACAACACAGTTCTCAGAATAGACCCCCATCACTATCTGGCATACGACGATGTTGCAATGAGACCTTTGTGTTGGGACTGCTCCCCTAGGCCGGCCATCTGGAGTCCAGAAGAGAGTGGTGAATGTGGCCACTGGGTGGCAGCATTGCTCCGCAAAGAAGGTCGTGGAATTCGTGGTATGCTGTCCCAGCTGCTCACCAGCTAGCTCTGGCCCTCACTGTCACTGTTGTGGACAGACGTGACGATGGCTCCATCACTGCCAAGACAAACAAGCATCATGCAGTCCTCAGAAAACCCCATAAGCTGGCATCCACAGGATAAGGGATGTATGGTCCATTCACACCTGAAAACAGGGACAGGACTTGGCTGGCTCAGACACCCTGGTGGTAAAGATGGGGCTTCTTCACCACTGATTCACCCCTTGGAGAACCTAGCACACTGGCAGTGGGGGGTGGGGGAGGCAGAGAGGGGGGAGGGGGAAGTCACTTGTCTGGTTCTGGCTCAGGTGTGGGGCTCAGCTGAGAAGGGAAAGTTAGGCAAAGAAGTACTGTCACCTGGGGCCCCTTCCAGGGGGTCAGAGCTCCATGCCCATCCACAGAGGATGATGTCCAGAGTGAACCTGGGGCAGATAAAGATGGTGGCCCCTGTCTGTCATCACAGCCCTTGGAGTCTGAGGCAAGAGGATTGTGAGTTCTCAAGCAGCCCGGGCTGCAGAACAAGCCTGTCAGAAGAAGAGGAAGGGGAAACCAGGCAGGCACCAGCAGGGAGAAGGATGCTGTGGTTGCCTGATTATCTTTATGAGCCCTCAGAGTGCCGGACCTGCGAGAAGGATCTGCAGGTATGGGGGGTTGCCAAGGATCTTGAAAACCTGAGTGGCATCCCCAGAACCAACATAGGAGGAGAGAACTGACTCGTGCAAGTTCACCTTTGCCCTTCACATGCACGCTATGGTACACCACACAACACACACACACACCCTTTTTAAGGAAGAGGCTACTTTTGTCTCTGCCTCCTACCCTATACCAATTCAAACACCAAGAATTCAGCAATCTCCTGATGGATTCTTGGAGCCCCACACCTCTCCCCCACCTGGCCATCAGTGCCAATAGGAGACCATTTTGGCTTGGTGCCATGTTCTCATCTTCCAAAACTGGTATGTAGAAGGAAAGGGTGGTCACACTAGTGAATGAGTGGATGGATGGATGGATGGATGGATGGATGAATGGATGGATGGATGGGTGCTCTGACCAGTTCCCATGACCTCCCATTTATCCTCCTGCCTCAGCAATATCAAGTCTAGAAGTAGTAAGGTAGGATGGTAGTCACCACCCCGGAAGTGTCCCATCATCCCCATAGGTTGAGGCAGCCCTCGGGGGCTCCCAGGGCTTTCTCACTCCTGTCTGTGTTCTGTCCCACACAGGGACACTGAGGCCCAGGGGAGGTCACTTTGCTCTGGGTATCCTTTCCGCTCTACCCAGGGAACAAGCCTTGCCAGATAGTCACAGGACAAAGGTTGGGATGCACTTATGCTAAAAACGCATTTGCCATTCATCCAAATTCACATTTCACTGGGCAATTTGATCTGCTCCATCTGCGCTATGGTTTGCTAAACCGGCATTCTTTTTTTTTTCGTTTGTTTGTTAAATCTGGCTGTCTTTCTTGAGACATGCCTGCTTCTCCCCCATCCCCCATTACCACCGTCCTTAAGAATCAGAACAGCTGGGGCAGGATGACACACGCCCAGAGTCTGTGTCTGTCCCATCCCAACCTGAGCCATGCTGGCCTGGACCCCTGGGTCCTGCTGTGAACACGCAGCACACGTTTGAACAAAAAGACCTAGGAAACAAGAGCCAGGAGAGCTTGCCTAGCTCAAGGCCCTCGTTTCTGAGGCTGGCACCACAGAAAGTTGAAGAAAAAGAAACCTGTAAGAAACAGTCACTTCCCACAAAGCTTGCCTGAAGTCCAGCCCTCTGCCGTGCCCTCTAGGCAAGTGTTGGGGCAGTCTGTGGCTCCCAGCGTCCAGTACAGGGCTAGGGCTATGACCTCAGATGAATCCTGTCAAGTCTCTGGGCCTCAGTTTCTACACCTGTGGGATGGGAACTGGCCTACTCTGCTGCAGCCAGCGCAGCCTGGATAGCCAAGACTGGGGTGGAGGGAGGGTGCTGGGATTGAGCCACAAGGAAGTTCCGCTGTCAGTCAGGGGGAGTGAGGGCACCTGGCTTATAACACTACTCCAGGAGACAGAGCTTGGGAACATTCCCCAAACCAGCAGGATGCATGTCCTAGGTCCTCAGTGGGGCACCAGCATGGAAAAGTTCCCACTTATGTGACTGAATTCCGGCCCTGGCTAAACTCCATCTGAAGCCTGTCACCAGGTGGCTCCCCACAGACACCACACGTGCGCGCGCGCGCACACACACACACACACACATACGAACATGCATGCACTCACGCACGCACCTCCCACAAGTCACAGACAGTCAGGTCTTGCTAACTGGTTTGTCCCAGTAGCAGGACAAGGGCCAATGCACAGTAGGTGCTGAACTCTTGCTGTGTGGTGAGTTCAGGGACTCCACCTCTTTCACCTATGAGGGAACTGCGACTCTGAGAGATACAGTTGTAAGAGGCCACCTGGCTCTAGAACTGACCCTGAGGAGTGTCACCAGAGCCGACACTACACAATGAGCCAACCCTACATGGGCATAAGCAAAGCAAAACCAATCAAGGAGTGTGGTGGGGGGAAGGCCACTTTCACACGCACCCTGCTCCCTCAGGGCCTGAGTTTCTCCCACCTGCTCAGGGAGCATGCGTGACCAGAGACAGACAAGACAACCTGGAGTCACACAGCATACTATCGGCAGGCCACACCTCCTGTCCACACACACACACACACACACACACACACACACTGCTGCCCTACCCCACTATGAAATAACTCTATTCCGGAAGTGGCACTGGGATTACACTCTGGACTCACTCCTTCCTACCCACGTGACTTCCAGTGAGTCCCATTCCTCTCAACATATGTACCCAACCCTCAGCTTTGTGTGGTGTCTGTGGGGATCCACCTGGTGACAGGCCCTGAAACTGGACCAGATCCAGGCTGGGATGAGCCAATAGAGCCGCCCCTCCAGCGCTCCATCCACAACCATCCAGGAACACTGAGGGGCAACGTGGAGCCCACCTGGCAAATCCCGGGAGCTAAATCAGAGGGAAATAATGGAGGTTAATTCCTGGCCTGCATGACACCACCCACCTCTCTTCCCAGCAGGCCTGAAGATTTATGGGTTGATGGTTGTATTGTCCTGGAAAGGCTTGAGGATCCTTAGAGAGGGCTGTGGAAGAGGGGGAGGGCAGTCTGCATTTTAACCCAGCAGCTCCCCTGTACTCATGCAGACATTCGTAGCCAGATTCCAGTCACCTCTAAGATGTCCTCCACAAGGGTCAGGCTCGGGCCAGAGGGGCCTTCTACTCAACATACAGTCCTTCCAGATGCTGTGTGGCCTTAGGAGATTCGCATGCCTCTCTGGGCATCTGGCCTCATCAGTTAGCAGCTTATTCAAGGGGCTGTCCCTCCACCCCAACTTGGCTCCATGGTTGTGTGCCAAGTGACCAAGGAGAAGGTGAATTGGATTGGGAGGAGCCAGAGTACCCAGCCTGCCCAAGATTCCTGTCCACCCCTCATTTTAGCCTACAGGAGGACAAATGACTGCAGACTGAAGTTTCCAGAATTATCCATTGTAAAATTAATCCCAGCCAGCCCTCTATAAGATCATTGCTGTCTATCATTCTGAATCCATAAATGAGGAAACTGAGGCAGGTGGGCAAGGCCTCATGAAGGTCCCTGAAAGTAGCAAGCCAGGATTCAAAGCCAGAGGTCTCAATGCAGGCTCTTCTCATCTTGAGAACCCTTCCCATTGTGGACACCTGCTAGCTTCCGCGTACCCTGACTGACAGCAAAGGCCAAGAGAAGCCAGTGTGACCTTTTGCACAGAGCCATTCCACACGAAGCAACCTCAGCCCTAGGAATTCTGCAGAATAAGAAGAGAAGTTGGGGGCTGGAGAGATGGCTCAGAGGTTAAGAGCATTGCCTGCTCTTCCAAAGGTCCTGAGTTCAATTCCCAGCAATCACATGGTGGCTCACAACCATCTGTAATGAGGTCTGGTGCCCTCTTCTGGCCTGTAGGCATACATGCAGACAGAATATTGTATGCATAATAAATAAATAAATAAATATTAAAAAAAGAAGAGAAGTTGGGCTAGGTGTGGTAGCACGAATCCTTAATCCCAGAACTCAGGAGGCAGAGGCAGGTGGATCTCTGTGAATACAAGGCCAGCTAGGTCCACAGAGTGAGTTCCAGGATAGCCAGGACTACACAGTGACTCTGTCTCAAAAATCAAAAAAAGAGGGGGTGGGGCTGGAGACATGGCTCAGTGGTTAAGAGCACTGGCTGCTCTTCCAGAGGACCTGGGTTCAGTTCCCAGCACCCACATGGCAGCTCACAACGGTCTGTAACCCCAGTTTCAGGGGATCTGACACCCTTGCACAGACATACACAAAGGCAAAATAGCAATGCACATAAAATAAAAATAAACCATTAAAAAAATCCAAAAAAAAAAAAAAGAATGAGGTGGAGATTAGCCAGATTCTCACAGCCTTTTCCTCCTAGGAGAAAAGGCCCAGGCTGGTCTTGAACTCATGATCCACCTAGCTCATCCTCTTCAGCAATTGCCTCCTGGCATATGCCACCACAGCCAGCACCACAAATGGTAGCTTTCATGTTCCTTGGAACAGTCCTTGCTCTCTGTGCCCACCTGTACCTGCCGTTGTGCCCAGGTGTGCCCTGACTCCACCCTCCTCCACACTGGGAGCTCAGCGCTAGAACCAAGTGCCTAGTAAGTAGATGTTCCACACACCCATGTGAGTGTGGATCAGGAACTGTGTGGCTGGCTGAGGGGGTCTGCTGCACAGAGGTGGGGAAGCTTAGAGGACCTCACGGGAGGGAGGTAATGAGGCCAAGATGGCAGGGATAGAACTCCAACTTGGAGAATAAGCAAAGGCGTCAAGCCAGACCTCCGGGGAAGGCAGAGCTGTGGAGCCTCCTACTTGGTACAGTCCGTACCAACAGAAGAACTCAGGCACACCTTCCTTGGACATCTCAGGGTCTCTAAGGTCTTCCCAGCCATGTGCTCCCTTTTACACACACACACACACACACACACACACACACACACACAGAGAGAGAGAGAGAGAGAGAGAGAGAGAGAGAGAGAGAGAGAGATCCCAACAAAGCAATGCAATCCCCATAGCCTGGACCTCTGCCCTCAGAGCCTGAAGAAGTGTCCTCCTTATCCCTGCCCAGGTCCTCCTGTTCCCCCACTCTCCCTGCCCACGCACCCCCATGCCACCTTCTCCACCCATCCAAAGTTAATTCCTGAAAAACTTTCCTTAGGAGCAATTTTCACTTCTTATTATGCCCGCTGCGCCAGCCCTACTCCGTGCTATCTGGCTCCTTCAGCAGGGAAGCCAGTATGACACTGGCCCGGAACAGCAGAGGTGACTGATGAGGGATGGGGGCTGGGGGGGTGGCTGTCTCCTGGGATTATGATAAGGGCTGGCGGGCTCTTGGTATGCCGACCGGGCCTTGCCTTCCCCTCCGCACTGACTGATAGGGGTAATTTTCCATGCTGGTCCTATCTGCTATCAAGAGAGAACATTCAAACTCAACCCTCCGCTTTCGATGCCACACCACCCTGCCAGGCGCCACCCCCTCTCCCAAGGAAATAGAACCTCATGATTTGAAAGGGGAAAAAAATTTAATTGAAGTAGCCAGGTCACTCCTTCCCTATCGACTCCCAGATTTAATGGAAAACTCCAGATGGTTTTTTTTTTTTTTTTTTTTGAAGTCACATATGAAGGTAGGGTGCTGGAAGGCAGGCTGGAGGACAGGATAGGATGGATGAGAACTCAGGTGGGTCCCAACCCCAGGACTGCTGTGGCCTCACACAAACACAGGGAGGTGCCCTAGTCCAAGACTGAGGCTCTGCTGTGGAAGTGAAGGTGGGCTGCGGGGAGCCATGAGAAGTCATGCGGGACAGGGAGCTGGCTTCATTTCTTATGTGCATAACATTTTACCAAAGAAGAAAGAGGCTTCTGGAAGGTTCCGGCTCTTGCTTCATTGTCTTTATTGTTATTACTGGAGGATCGGGGTTGTTTTCTAGGCTCAGGGCCGTCAGCAGAATATTTACTGTATTGCACGGTGCGTTAGTAACTAGATTGTCTCCCGTTCCTCCTCGGACTCCAAACCCCATCTCTCTTAGGCAGGAGGAGGGTTCCCTTTTTGCCAAAGTCAGCAGCTAGGGCAGAGACGCCTGGCTCCCGGAACTCCCAGCTGGCTTCGGTGGCATCGCCCCAGGGGCCTCAGGCAGGGAGGGGAGTCTGCCTGGCTACAGGATTCATGCCCCTGTGCAGCCTAGAGTTGGCTGCTGCCTTCTGTGCACCCCCTGCTTCAGAGACTCCCCCACAACCCCTTTGGCAGGACACCACACCCAGAACAGCCTTTACTAGCCACAAATGACAGCCTAGACAGCGGAGGAGGGTGGCTGGCTGCAGGGAAGGGCTGGGCCAGGATGGGAGGTGCCATCAACCCCCTTCTACAGTAGCTGGGGGACAAAGGGGCCCAGCCCACTGCAGCTTCCCATACAGGTTTAGCAGGTCTGCCCCAGAGGCCAAGGAGACATTGCCACAAGCCATTCATTACAGATTGGTTCAGGGGGAGAGGGCTTCTGTAGGCACAGCCCAGCTCAGGGCTTTGGCTCTTCCTTCTGTTCCTCCTCCTGGGAACAGTGGTAAGTGCTCAGTCCTCCATCAGCATCCGGTTCCGGGCTTCACTTTCTCTCCTGCACCATGACAGACTGGACTGGACATCTCTGGGGCCTCCTAACTCTGAATGTAAGAACTGAGCAGTAGTAGGACTGGAAGTGTGGCTGAGCAGGTGGAGCGCTCACCTAGCATGCACAAGGTCCTGGGTTCGACCCTCCAATTCCGCATGAACCAAGGGTGTGATCTCAACGCCTGAGAGACAGGAGGATCAGAAGCTCGGGGTCATCCACGGCTATACATTAACTTAAGGATAGCCTGGGTTACATGCAGCCCTGTGTCAAAAATAAGAAAGACAGGGTCAGACTTGTAGCAAACAACTGTCGTCCCCGCAGCATGGAGGGGCACTGCTTCATCCTCACTGCAGGCAAGAGGAAAAGGTGGGCTTGAGATAAGCTGGTGGGAGTGGGGGTGTGACCTGTCCTCCCCCAGGTGTCTGTGGTACTGCACTCCAAATCCCTCCTGGGGACCAGGCATCAGCACCCACGGTGCTTCTGTGAAGCCAGGATTAAACCTTCATCATCCAACTTCTCATCAGCCTAAAATAAATACAAATGTGTGCCTGGAATCTTAAAGCTCCGTGCCGATTCCGAACCACGGCAGACTTTGTGTGCCAGGGCAGACATCCACAAGCTGTGGGGATATTGCAGGCTTCTACTCCGGGATGGACAGGGAGTGGGATACAGCTGCCAAGCCCAGTGTCACACTTGGTCTGATTTCTGTCGCTGTAACAAGACACCTAGTTTGTGGTGTTGTGTGAAGACAGGAGGTTTCTCTAATTCACATTCTGCAGACTGAAGCGTGTGGTGCCAACGTCTGGAGTGGGGCCTGGCCACATCGGGACATGGCAGGGCATCATGGTAGGAGCCAAGAGACAGGGAGAAGGCGTTTGGCAAGAGAGGAGGCCTGAAAAATTTAAGGACAGGTTCATTCCCACCCCCACCCCACCCCCCCACACACACACAGCCTACTCTTGAAGGAACTAACCAGGGTCCTGAGAAACCCTCAGGAACCTCTGCAGAGGACAAAGCCCCTTGACCCAAAGGCCTCCTATGAGACCCTGCCTCTTAAAGGGCCCACCACCTCTCCACACAACTGTGCTAGAACACACCCTTCCAGGTGAGAACTTTGACAAATATCATTAAGTTGTACCCAAACCAGGGCTGAAGAGATGGTTCTGTGGTTAAGAGCACTGTCTGTTCTTCTAAAGGACTTGGGTTCATTTCTCAGCACCTACATGGCAGCTCACAGCTGTCTGTAATTCCAGTCCCAGGGGTACCGACACCCATGGCAGAATACCAGTACACATAAAATAAAAGTAAATAAATCAAAGAAAAACCCAGACCAAAAAAAAATCATAATCACAGCACACCATTTTCTCAGCATCCTCTCGGCTTCTCCACAGCTCCCAGCACCAGCAGGCCCACTCCCTGCTCTCTGAACCACCATCCCTAGCATGGGCTTTACCACTTCTGCATCACTGCTGTCTTAGGAAGGATAGCCGGCTTTTACCCAGCAGGCACCTGCAGAGACCCACCCTCCCCACTTCCAACAGCAAATTCATCCGCACAGTTGCTGCTCACTGGAAATGTTTGCTCACAGAGGAGGAAAGTGACCCACCAAGAACCACGGGCTCTAACAATTAAAGCCACTGGAGTAACTTCAGCCAGTGGCTTAACTTTTCTAACCTTTAGTCTTCTCATCTGTACAATGGGATCATCAAGATTCTACACACGTGCTGAGGATCCCAGGACATAAGGCTTGAGAGCCATACTTAAAATATTCAGCCCGGCACTTAAGAAATGAGCTCTCAAGGGAAACGGCGTAGTACAGGAGAAGCAAGCGGGGTCATCTAGAGGAGCTCATGACTTCCTGAAGGAGACACAGTGCCCTGGGGTCACAGTGCCCTGCTCTTTATACTCCCAACTAGTTTACTTCCTGGGCTCCATTCTGCACTAGAGACGTAAAGAAAATGTGACCGTATCACAGCTGGGAGTGGGAGCTACAGGGGCACCTCTACATCTAATGGTCACTTTGTCTCATGATTTTATGTGTCTGAGTGATTCGCCTGCATGCCTCATGCCTGAGACACGAAGCCAGAAGACAGCATCAGATCCTCTGGGACTGGAGCTATAAATGGTTGTGAGCCACCATGTAGGTAGGTGCTGGGTATCGAACCTGGGTCGTCTGCAAGAGCAGCATGTGCTCTTAACTAGTAAGTCATCGACCTGTTCAGAGGTTCTAACTTTAACTCTTTCTCATCCAACTCTCATGTTCAATTATTCCCTTCTTTCTCCCTTTCTACAGGCCTTTAGGACCTTTGTTTTTCTTGCATATGTATGTATGTTCACATGGTGTGTGCATGTGAACCTGGAACTTGCTAATTCAGCTAGCCTGGTCAGCCAGCAAGTCCCCAGAATCCTCCCATCTCCTCCTCCCCAGCACAGAGATTAGAGACATATGCCACCACACACAGCATTTAGGTGGCTTTAAGAACACAGAATTCAGGTCTTGGTGTGACCAGCACATCACCAAAGGATCCATCCCCCAGCCCGATGTGCAGTTTCTCCTGTGAATTATTTCACCGTTTTAAAAAGCCATATAAATCAAGCAGGTGAGGAAACTGTGGCAGTTCCAGGTGTTCAGTGAGTCACAAGCTGAGCCCTGCTGGAGAATTGAAGGGAACTTCAGAGACCAGGGTGATCAGCTTCACACACTCGGGCAGTGACAGACAGCGTTAGTGACAGCGCTTCACATATGATCCAAAGTGGCCAGTTCATCCACTCACTGACCCCTGGAAGTATGGCATAATTTCCCCTAACTGCTGAGAAAACACAGCATCCCCAGGCAGCATGGGTGGCCAAACCAGACCAGCTCATCCCAAAACAAGCTCCATTAATTCTCCCCACAAGCACAGGCAAAGACCCCAGCAGGCTGACACTGGACCACATCTACCCGTCCCCAGCCAGCTATTCCCATACTGTGCCCTCCTGTGCCCTCGATCAGCTGCCAGGTGCATCACCAAACTCCAGGGCAGAAGCAGGCATCTGTATTCGGGAATATTATTCAGCTATGAAAAGAGGTGCAGGGATCAACAGGGTGAGCCCGGAATGTGTGATGAATGAAAGAAGCCAGATTCCCAAGGACCCACACTGCGGCTTTACCAGCTGGAAAGCCAGACAGATGGGTCTCCTGAGACAGGAAGTTAAATCAAGGAGGAGTTAGGGTGAGACAGTTGGAAACATAGGCTGCACCTGCTCAGGCTCCTCATCCTCATCATAGCTTTCGATACTTTGTAGCCTAGGCTGGTCTGGAGCTCTGGGTCCTCCTGCCTCAGCCTCCCCAGCTGCTAGAGATGGCTTTAGGAAGAGTGATAGTAAGTCTTTTTCGCCATAAAATAAACACATAAATACATGAACAAACAGCTGGATGTGATGTGCGTGTGATCCCAGCACTCAGAGGGAAGTCAAGGTCACTCTCCTACACAGCAAATTCCAGATCAGACTTGAGAACCTGAGACTGGGGCTGGATGGAGAGATGGCTCAGTGGTTAAGAGCCCTGGATTCTCTTCCAGAGGACCCCGGGGATTCAATTCCCAACACCCACATGGCAGCTCACAACTGCCTGTAACTCCAGTTCCAGAGGATCAGACACCCTCCTACAGACATACATCCAGGCAAAATAGCCATTCACGTAAGATAAAAATAAATTGATTAAAGGAAAAATAAAAGAGCATGAGGTCTTTGTGGGGGAAGGAGAGCACAGTGTGGGGTGGGGCTCCCCTCACCTTTCTACATCTATTTGAAAATAAAGAACAAACAGAAAGGGCTCTTGCAGTTTGGCTGTTGGCTCTGGCGACCCTACTTAAACCTACACAAAGCTGTTTCTTCTTGTCCGTTGGGTTTATTTCATTTTTGCAGACAGTGCGATCCAGGGGTTTGGCTTTCTGCTGAGTGGACACAACAGCTGTGTTCACGGCTCCCACCTGGGACCTGGGTGGCCCGGGCCCCCACCCCCACCCTGGGATAAACAGAGACCCAGCACACCTGTTTCATACCCCTCCCAGGAGGAGAAGCTCTGGGCCTCCCTGTTTCGTCATCTCTCCATGGCTTGGAGTGAGACCAAGACTGACTATAGCTCCGATCGCCCCGAGGGCCAAGCTCCTTCAAAGACAGCCCTGCCCCTCTCCTATTATCCGGCCAATTTGGATCCCTGGTCTTGAGTGAAAATATTATTTTTCCCCAGTCAATCTCAAATTGCTCCTTCATGAAGTTAAAGTGGCCAGTCCAAGCGAGGGAAAAGAAAACAAAAATCCAAGCTTTGAACCAGCTGCACACTCTTGTGTAGACAAAATATCCCTTTGACCGGCGTCCCCGGCAGCCCCAGGACCCCAGTCCGTCCTCCCATCTCCTCACCCTGGCTTCTCACACTTCCCTGCTCTGGATGGGCTGCTGATACAGATGAGATTCCAATAGTCCAGAGGTGGAGTGAAAACGAGATGCCCTTCGCTGGCTCCTGGCCCTGTCTTGCTTTCTCGTTACTGAGACTGGATGTAAAGCTTTGTAGATGCTAAGAAAGCATTCAACCACATGGCCTGCCCTATTTCACAATTATTTAATTACTTACTTATGAGCTGTAGCCCAAACTGTCCTTGAACTCATAGAAACAAGTATACCTTTTCAGCTCTTGATCCTCTTGCTTCCACCTCTGGAATGATGGGAGTACAGGTATGCGCCACAACGCCCAGTTTATGGAGTTGAACTGAGGGCACACACGTGTGCACACACACACAGGCACACTCACACACGCACGCACATGCACAAATATGCATACATACACACACACATACACACACACACACACATACACATACACACACACTGAGATGCATCCCCAGCCTTCAGACATCTTTCCTTCATTCTCCTGACTGCAAATACTGAATCTGCTTTGCTCTTGGGGATTTTTTCCCCATGAATATTTGTGTTCTGTCTGCATGTATGTATGAGCACCATATGTGTGCAGTGTCTGAGGAGACCAGAAGAAGGCCTTGGGGCCCCTGGAACTTGAAATGGCTGTGAACAGCTATATAGATGCTGGGAACAGAATCCAGGGTTTCTTGGAAGAGCAGCTAGTGCTCTTAACTGTTGAGCCTTCTTTCCAGCCCAGTGTTGCTATTTTAATCCAAAACTATTTTTCCCCCAAGAAAATTCCAGGGACTGTCAAGAAGATCCTCCATTGGAAAGGGCTCTCAGTTCAAGGCCAGCCTAGTCTATAAAGTGAGTTCCAGGACAGCCAGGGCTGCACAGAAAAACCCTATCTTAAAAAAAAAAAAAAAAAAAAAAAAAAAAAAAAAAACTACAGGGCTGAGAGATGGCTCAGAGGTTAAGAGCACTGACTGTTCTTCCAAAGGTTCTGAGTTCAATTCCCAGCAACCACATGGTGGCTCACAACCATCCGTAATGAGGTCTGGTGCTCTCCTTTGGCCTACACGGATACGTTAAGGCAGATGCTGTATACATAATGTATAATAAATTTAAAAAAAAACAGTCAGGCAGTGTTGGTACATGTCTTTAATCCCAGCACTTGCGAGGCAGAAGCAGACATAGATCTGTGAGTTCAAGGCCAGCCTAGTCTATACAATGAGTGCAGGACAGCCAGGGCTACAGAGAAATCCTGTCTGTTTCGGGCGGGGGGGGGGGGGAAGAAACAAAGAAACAAAGAAAAGAAAGAAGAAAGAAAAGACTCTCAGCCTGCAAAAGGCTCACCATTCGAAACTTCATTCTGTTCACTTCATGCAGCGGCATCCACTGAGAATTCTCATGGGGAGGCAGCAGCAGGTGGCTTAGGCCTCCCAGCCCTGTGGCTGCTTTCTGGAGAGACAAGTCAAGAAATACAGCTCAGAGAGGACCAGAAGAGCTCTGGGGGACACACCACACACATCCACTCAAACACACACACACACACACACACACACACACATTCAGATGCCCGCTTACACGAACTCTCAAACATGCTTACTCACTCACACTCACATGAACACCCCCTCCTCTCTCACATGGCAGAACACACAGGAACAGATACACACGCATGTCCAGTCACACTAGCACACATTCTCTCACACACGCACACACATGCACACACACGCACACTAAGCAGTTACTTGCGCACAGGCTCAGCTTCCTTCCCTAGAATGAGTCCGTCCACGAAGCTCAGCTTCAGTCTCTCACATTCAGCAGCGCCCAGCTCTGGAAATGCAAAGCTCAATAGGAGGTTCAGATTTCAATTTATGGATCCAGGATCAGGAGCCCCCCGGCCCCCGCGGCCCTGTAGTTAAATCAAGGGACAAGGAGGCCAGGGCAAGAAGCAACTGGGATTGAGAGATGGCTCAGAGATTAAGAGCACTGGCTGTTCTTCCAGAGGACCAGAGTTCAATTCCCAGCAGCCACATGGTGGGTCACAGTCATCTATAATGGGATCTGGTGCCCTCTTCTGGCCTGGAGGCAGAACATTGTATACATTAATAAATAAATACATCTTTAAAAAGAAAAGTAATCTACTGTGGGGCATGGTGGCACACCGCTTTGTTCCCAACCCTTGGGAGGAAGAGGCAGGCAGATTTCTGTGGGTGTGAGGCCAGTCTGGTTTACATAGTGAGTTCCAAGCTACACAGAGCCTGTCAAAAAAAGAAAGGAAGGTGGAGGGAGAGAGGAAGGAAGGGAAGAAGGGAAGAAGGGAGAGAGGGAGGGATGGAGGAAGGGGAAGGAAGGAAGGAAGGAAAGAAAGAGAGAGAGAGAGAGAGAGAAAGAAAGAAAGAAAGAAAGAAAGAAAGAAGGAAAAAGCACAAGATCATGTTAGTAATTTATGCATGCAGACCTGAGTTTAGAGCCTAGAGCCCCCTTACACCAGGCGTGGTGGTGCATGCGCTGCAGTCCCAGCATGCCTATGGTGAGACAGATGCCAGTCTAGAGTGCACACCAGACACTGTCCTCTGACCACTACACATGATCCATGTATATACACACTCACACTCAAACATATACACATTTATAAAGAAGGAGAAAGAGGAAGAGGAGGAGGGGTGGAAAGATGACTCAGTGGTTAAGAACCCTGTCTGTTCTTGCAGAGGACCTGAGTTCAATTCCCAACACCCCATGGCAGCTCACAACTATCCTTACAACTACAGTTGTATAATTCACAACTGTCTGCAACTCTAAATCCAGGGGATCTAATGCCCAAGGTCACCATACAACACCTAGTGTATTCTTGCACCACACAGGCAAAACACTCATACACAGAAAAAATCAGTAACAATAAATTCACAAAGAATTGAGGACACTAAGTCCCAAAGACATAGACAATGGTCCCTTCCCAGAGGAGAGCCACGGAGGGAACTTCTGCAGACACCAGCACCACAGAGTATTCTCAGAGACTTCCTTGGCTTAATGTATGTGGAGGGATCTTTGGGGAGTTGGTCCCATTAATCAACTGTCTGTGTGCTGGTGGAGACGCTAACTCATTTACCAGAGCCTGGCTTCCCAATTTCAGAAATGAGTTTAACAGAGCCGGCCACTCTGGGAATATTCAAGAAGATGGGAAAAGTCTCCTCAGACACCCCAAACCCTGTGTATATGAGGCCCTCAGCATCAGTGACTCACTAGTCATGCGCCTTGGAATCTTCCAGAAGGCTTGTGGAAGCAGAGATTGCTGCCTCCACCTACCTGCCTTCCCACTCTTCAGAACTCTGACTCAGCAAGTCTATTGGGGGTGGGGTCTGCTGGGGACTAGGGCGGGGGTCTGTTGGGGGTGGAGTCTGTTAGGGGCAGGGGTGGGGGGGTTGTTGGGGTGGGGCCTGTTGGGGGAAGGGGGTATGGTCTGTTGGGGATGGGGTCTGTTGAGGGTGAGGGTCTGTTGGGGCAGGGGTGGGGTTTGTTGAGGGTGGAGTCTGTTGAGGGTGGGGTCTATTGGTGTGAGGGGTGGGTCTGTTGGGGTTCGGTGGGGACTGTTGGGGGTGAGGGCTGTTGGAGCAGGGGTGGGGTCTGTTGGGAGTGGGATCTGTTGGGGGCAAGGGGTAGGGTCTGTTGGGGGTGAGGTCTGTTGGGGCAAGGGTGGGGTCTGTTGGGGGTGAGGTCTGTTGGGGTGAGGGTGGGTCTATTGGGGTTAGGTGGGATCTGTTGGGGTGGGGGCAGGGCCTGTTGGGGTTGGGGTCTTTTGGGGATGGGGTGGCATCTGAGAAGTTTCATTTCCCCACAGGCTCGCAGAAGACACTGAGAGGCTGCTGGTCTGTGGCCCATTCAAGGTCCATCAGCGGGTGTCCTAAATGCTACATCTGTTGTTCAGGCAAAAGAGTAACTTTATTCACCTGGAGCAGAAGGGTTCATTGTTTAGGGCTTGGGATGCAAAGTCAAACAGGCACTGGGGGGAAGGTTCAGTCGGAAAAATGCCTTCTGTGAAAGCCTGGGGACCTGAGTTCAGAACCCCAGAACCCATGTGAAAAGACAGGCCTGTCAACACACGCAGGAAACTCCAGCAGTGGGGAGGCAGAGACAGGAGAACCCTTTGGGATTCACCAGCCAGCCAATCTAGCCCAGTTAGATAACCCAAGTTCAGAGGGAGACCCTTGTGCTCCCTAAAATAGGATGAAGAGTGCTTAAGGAAGACACCTGACATCAACCTCCACATACGTGCGTACACACACACACACACACACACACACACACACACACACACACACACATGTTGTGAGCCCCAGAGGGCATGCGCAGCAATGATCAAGGGTGTCTCCTTTGGTTGTTACCTTTGTGGAGGAGAAGAACAAATCACAGCAAGGCTCTTGCCTCCTGAGAGGCAGAATGAAGAAGACGAGGAGGGGGAAGGGGCTGAAGGAGAAGGCACCATGCCCCCCCCCTTTCTTCTCCACCAGAACTAAAATGCCGTTAGTACCCCACAAGTTGTGAGAATGGCCCGAGCTAATCCACAGATGGTGGCTAAGATGGAGAGGAAGAAACTCACAGAGCACAATTGCACATCTTTCCGGTCTGCACGATGCTTCTAGAACATTCCATAAGATGGATGCTTCCTGCTGTATCTGTCGGTATCCTGTCATTACGAGTTTTAGTCCTATCCCGTGTCCCCTTTGTGGGAACGTTGGGATGTTCGTATGTCTCGGCACACATGCGTGACAAACCCCAGACGCACGAGCGATATGCCAACGAGGGCGCTAACACTGCTACAGTTTCTCAGACTTTTCAAACTGAGCCTCAGCAAGCTGGTATCAATTTACTAAAAGTTTCCAGGGCTTTAGCCCCGATACCATCATCCCCTCATGGCTGCCACTTTGATGGGCGAGTGTGGCATCTCACTGCTCTCATTTCCCTTTTCTTGGATACGGGGTGAGACTGATAATTTTTCACACATTTGAAGCACTCGGGTATGCGTTTCATAAACTGCCTGTCTGTATCCTTGGCCCAGAACTTGTTCATCATTCTTATTGATTTACAAAAGCTCTTTATATAGCAAAGATATCAGCCCTCTAAAGCAGAGACCCTAAGGCATCTTCTCTGGCTTGTCATGTCCTTTGTTTATATTTTATTTTAATTGGTCTGTGTGTGTGTGTGTGTGTGTGTGTGTGACGTGCATGTGAGCATACACCTACAAGCATTTATGAAGAGGTCAGAGGAGGTTGTTATGTCTTTCTTCATTGCTTTCTGCCTTATTGCCTCGACCCAGGGATCTGCCTGTCTCTGTCCTCTAATTCTGGGTTTTACACACACACACACACACACACACACACACACACACACACACACGGTTTTCCCTGAGTGCTGGAGATTTTAACTCAGGTTCTCAGGCTTGCATAGTAAACACTCTTACTGAACCAGCTCCCCGGGCGCCCCACCCCCTTATCTCTGTCTTATTTTCACTGGACTTCCTTCTTCATATGTCCCTCTGTTCCTTTGAGATCCACTTGGTCACCAGACAGCACGTACCCTGCCCACCCCACCAGTCCTGGACCCTCTCCAGTCCCTAGCCTGGAGCAATTTCTTTGATTTGCTACAGAATGAGAAGTCCTAGTTGGAAAGTGGCTTGTCAGGTTCTTCCAGAATTCCAAAATGACCCCCCCACACACCCACTGGGCTCCTAGTCCTGCTGGCTGGGGTCACAGATCACAGGTCATCATGCCCCAGTGACCCCCAAAGGAGGATGACTCTAGCCCCCTGGTGATAATAGTTGATGCCAGCTGACTGGTTCTGCAGCTGGTGGAATGTAGGTAACTACGCAGGACTGCAAGACAGAAAGTGACATTCTGTTGAGGGTAGGTGATGAGCCACATGGAGCCAGGCTCTTAGACCTGCCACGCTCTGCCTAGCCAGAGGCTCCCACATGCTGCGGCTACTGTGTTTGTTCTTTGGGAGAGATGAGAGTTGAGTGGTTTTCTTTGGGGTACCCTCCCAAGATATGAAACCAAGGTTGCATGTAGCAAATCCACTCCATTCACAAGCCTTTCTCCATGCTTAACACTTGACTGATTATTTTATGACACCAGAGAACCTCTCTGTGGAGCCACCACCAGCCTTCCTCCATCTGACGTGAGAGTTGGTCTTCACACCACACAGGGTGGAAGTGAGAACTGTCAAGGGATGAGCATGAAGAAGGCTGGAGAGGTGGCTCAGCTGTGTTAAGAGCACTGGCTGCTCTTTCAAATAACCCAAGTTTAGTTTGCAGCACCCACCTTGGGCAGTTCACAACCATCTAGCTTCAGGGAATGGAATACCCTCTTCTGGCCTCTGAGGGAAGTGCGCCCTCTTGTGCGCGCGCGCAGGTGCGCACGCATGCGCGCGCGCACGCACACACACACACACACACACACACACAACACACACACGAGAGAAAGAGAGAGAGAGAGAAGATAAGCACAAAAACTCAATAAACTATAATTGATGTGGGATTCCCTATGACAGGGCAGAATAGAGCAAGGCAGAAAAACTAAACTGAATGCTGGGAGAAAGAACGTGGAGACAGACAGATGCCTTGTAGCTGCTAACGGAGACAGATGCTGAAACTTTACCCAATAAGCCACAACCTTGTAACAATACACAGATTAATAAAAAAATGGATTAATTTAAGATATAGGAGTTAGCCAAAGATATGCCTAAGCTATTGACCAAGCAGTGTTGTAATTAAGACGGTTTCTGGGTGATTATTTTGATCTGGTTGGCCAGGAAATAAACAAGCAGTCTCCCCCTGCATGTAATAAGCTTAATTAATATTGGCACCAACTTAGGTGAGTTCCCAGAATTAACACGTATGGTAATTCTAACAATACGTAACTGGGTGCTCACCTAGTAGAATATGCCACCAGGCCCCACACATGCACACACACACACACACACACACACACACACATACATAATCACACTCACCCATTCATTTAACAGACATCCATCCATTGCATTCCAGGTCAAGTAACTCACACTAAGGCACACATGTGAACCTGTCATACATACATGCATGCAGCATGCACATAAATATACACATACATGTTCTCATGTGCCTGCACCAATGCATAATTGTTAGCATGCACACACATGTAGACAACATGCATATATGTGTGTATATGAACACTGCAAATACATGTCCACAATCATATACATACAAAAATATTTATTTTAATTTTCTTCATGTGTGTGTATCTGCCACATGGGGGAAATGCCTACAGAGGCCAGAAGAGGGTGTCATATCCCTGGAGCTGGAGTTACAGAGGGTTATGAGTCACCCAATGTAGGTGATGGGAGCCAAACTCAGGCCCTTTTCAAGAGCAGCACACACTCTTAACTGCCCAACCATCTCTACCCCCCATACCTATTAAAAATAAAAGAATTAGGGCCAGCTGCCTCCAGTATCCAAACTGTGTGACCCTATGGAATTCACCCCACATCTCTGGGCCTTTGTCTCCTCATCTCCTGTGTAAGGCTGCAGTGGCCCACTGCCTGGCTTTGCAAGTGTAAGATAGGCCCTTCTAAAAGCGAGGACCACTTTCTCCAGCAGGCACGGCTGTGCTCTTACAAAACAGGAAGGTCTTGAATGAGAGAGGAGAGGTCCATTTTCAGGCTTCCAGGCCCTGGTTTCCGAACCTCATCCTTGATGGGGGCGGGGTGAGGGGAGCCGGCAGCCACCTTGGTTGGAAGGAGCTTCTGCCAGGGCACTTTTTGATCTGCTCTAACTGCCACTATAGAAAATTAGATAGAATTCATTTCTGTGATGAAGGAATTAATGGTTATGGAGAGAATCGAGTTCGGGTGGAAGGCTTGAATCCAAGGAAGGGAATAAAGCCTTGAAATTCAAATGAAAAATTACGGTATAAGCATAAAGGAACCCTATTTTACACCTGTAAGACCAAATGTATAAATATGAACCAACGTCTCCCTCTGGGAGACTGGGATTGTGCTTCTAATTCACCTAGACAAATAAGCCATGCATCCCTTCCACCCACACATTCCAATGAAGGCCAGGCACCAGGCAGCCTCAAAGGTCCTTCCTCTGCTATGCGCCTGTCAGTCAAGTCCTAGCAGCCCTGGAAGCCAGGCTCCAGAAACTGCAAATGCCTTGGACAAGGTCATGCATCCCCAGGCTTCCTCCTAACTCTAATAACCTGGTCTTCAATTTCCCCACCCCCACCATGCTCTAGGGTATAAAATCCTGTCACCATCAAGATGCTGCAACCTCATTCATTCATTCATTCATTCACTCACTCTCTTGAGGGTCCACTCCATGCCTGATATTGGGTATTGATGTCAAGGGGAAACTGAGGCCATGGGATCAGGAAGTTTGGGTAAAATCCTTTCCTACTACCTTGACTCAACACTTAGGCTGCTTCCTCATTGTAGAACAAGAGTTTAGATACCCACCCCCAAAGGGCAGCTCAGAGGTCATAGTCACAGGCTTGCCCTATGTACCCAAGGCAGAGGAAGCATATCCCAAAGGTCTGGGATAACTCACAATCATTCAGTTTGGCTATCAATTGAGCATCATTTGCACTTTACCTCATGAGCTCAGCCCAAGCATAGCAGAGGTACAGAAGTCAACCACTGCCAGGGGAAGCAGCAAGCAAGAGTCAGCATGCACTGAGTGCCAGCTATAGGCAGGGTGCCAGGCTCCATGTTCTCACCCAACCCAGCCACCAAACTCAGGGCTGTATCTGGGGTTCGCCATGCATAGATGGCTACATACCCTCCTGGTATTCCACCTGACTCCAGAGGACACAAAAAAACTTCAAAGGTTCAGAGAAAATCACTGAGTCCCCAAGATTTGAGACAAGGTCCTCCAGCTTTTCCTTGAGCCCCGACAGCCTGCTTATGTGAGAATCACTCATTCGCCCAGTGAAAATACCTCGAGCATCCAGGAGGGCAGGTGGGAGTCAGCAATGCATAGAACAGTGTCCTCCCACTGGTGGAGCTTCCAGGAGATTCCAAGACCTTTGCTCCAGCTGACAGGAGTGGAAAGAGACACCTCCCTCTCCGGAGGAAGAAGCAGGAGCCCCAGGGACCTAGGGAGCCCAATTCCATCAGCGTCCCCTTGGCAACAGGCCAATCTGAGGTGGCGAACAGGTAGCCTTTGATCTTTACATCTCCCTTCTCATCCTTCCTGGTGTCCCAAAAAGCCTGGGGGTGCTGAGGCAAAGTCTTCCTGGGCTTGAGGCTTTCCCTGTACTGGTACACAGTCCCAAGCTGCAGATTAGTCTCAGAGCTGCAGGCCAGACTGCACCAGGCTCACTGCCCCTCCACCCCTGCTTTGATTTGGCTAATGAAAATACTTTGAGGGTGCCATAGATGTCGGCTGTGATAAGGTAATTGTCCAAGGGCAAGGTCTACAACCTATTAACGCTCAGACTTGGAGCAAATTGAACTTGGAGGAGGAATCTAAAGGGGCCAGGGCCCCGGCAGCCCAATGCCATCCAATACTTGGTCTTTTGTTTGGACTGCTGGCAGCCCCGAGGAGGCACGTGTGCACCATCCCAGGCTGTGCTCACAGGCTCTTGTACGTGTGTGTGCACATACATGTTCCTAGCCACAAGCAGTGAACACGCACATTCCCATACACAGGGCACCCCCAGCACACTCAGCTGGATGGGGCGCCCACCCTTACACTCCAGGAATCAAGGGGAAACAGAAATGAGGAAAGGCTGCTACAGATCCTAGTGACTGCCCCGCAAAGGTAGGAAGGGGTGCATCAGGACAAGGAGGAGGGAGAGGGGACCAGCAATCTTCAATGTAAAGGACAGCAGGAGGCACTTCCTGGGTCACCCACACCCACACCAGCTTCATCTGCTCTGCTTTTTATTTCTAGAAACTTCAGAGGTGTAGCCTCCCTGGACCAGCCCGAGAAGGCAGAAGATAAAGAAGCAGAAGAAAAACGGGGAGGAGAGAGGGGGGAAGGAAAGGAAAAGGGGGCCGAAGTGAGGAGGAAAAGAAGAGAGAAAAGGAAAGAGACCTAAGAGCAGGAAAGAGAGAAGAGTAGAGAGGAGGAGACAGAAGTGGGAGGGAAGCCAGCGAAGGAAGGAGCCCCTAAACCCCACCCTCAGGCTCCTGGCTCTCAGCATGTGCTTCTATGCCTTGAGAGCAGCAATCTCTATGCAAATTGATTTTATTTTTCTGGGGGAAATGAAAACGTGAGATATAAAAACAATTGGGCTTCCTTCTCTTTCCCATTCCTTCCTAGGTGAACACTTTGGTGTCTACACACACACACACACACACACACCCTGCACCAAAGAGCATTCTCCCTTAAAGAGAAGGCACAGCTGTGTCCCCCAAGGAGCCTCTTCCAGTGGAGCTCCAGAGTCCCACCTGGGAGATCCAGGAGCCTCAGGACCCTTTGTTCCAGGCTACTCAGTGCCTGTCCCAGTCCCCAGACCCACCCTCCAGTCTCAGCCAACCACAGCATTCCAGTTTGTGACTCTGGCCCCTGCCATCCCAGCAGATGTGTCAGGAGCCTCAGGAAATGTCAAAGATCCCAAACCAAAAGCCCTATTTTTCAATGTGTCTTTAGCATCGTGTAAAGAAAGATGCCATTGGATTAATCACGTTCTAAAAATGCTTTCTGCATCCGAGGTGAAATAAACAGTGTCTACTCCCTAGAGCTAAGGGTATGACAGTGGACACTGGCGGGGGGGGGGGGGGGGTTGGTTGAAGTCTCACACATCCTGTTGGTCATGTGCAGACCTGAGCAGCCAGGGCCACGGGTCTCCCAGCTCTTCAAACAGTTCATACAGGCTCCATTTCCTTCTCCCTTGCTTAATACAGCTCGGAGGGCTCCACTAAAACTTGAAAGAAAGATTGTTGATGTTGCTGCAGCCCTTTAAAAGGGGAGGGTTGTGTGCAGAGATTCCAGACTAGGCTAGGAGAGGTGGACTTAGGGGACAACTGCCCAAGTGGGGACAGCGCTGGAACAGAAGTGGTTCCTAGGGGGATGAAGAAGATGGTCTAAGATAGCTTAGACCAAAAAGAAGAAGGGAAGAGAAAAGATGGAGGAGGGAAGAGGGAGGAAGGGAACAAGATGAGGAAGAGGACAAGAAAAGAAGGGGAGAAGGAAGAAGAGAAGAGAAGAAAAGGGAGAAGAGGGAAAAGGAGAGGATGGGAGGAAGAGGAAGAGAGAGAGGAGGAAAAGGGGAGGAATGGGAGGAAGAGTCTCTTCCCCAAGGTCCAGCCCCATCTGGACCAAAGGATTCTGGTTTGAGTTCCAGCCCACAGAGCAGTGGAAGCCGGTCATACTTCTGGAAACCATGGAGATGGGGAGGCGGGAGGACCAGACCACAGAGTCCGGAGAGGAAACCCGCTGGGGAGGAGTCAGAAAGGCTAGGAGGAAGAGGGGGTGGAGGGAGAGGGAGAGAGACAGAGAGAGAGAGAGAGAGAGAGAGAGAGAGAGAGAGAGAGAGAGACCCTAAGCACAAAGCAGACGAAAGGAGAAGACAGATGGTGGGGTGCAAAGAGAGGCTGGGACAGAAAAATTGTGCAGAGAACTGAGGCAGAAGGAGGGAGGGTAAGGGGCTAAAGAGAGAGCCGAGCATGGCAAGTGCAGGCCAAGCCCTAGCACACGCGTGCACACACACACACACACACACACACACACACACACACACACAGAGAGAGAGAGAGAGAGAGAGAGAGAGAGAGAGAGAGAGAAAGAGAGAGAGAGAGAGAGAGAGAGACAGCTGGGGCAGGAGTCCTGGGAGCCTCTGAGGCTCTGGAGGTCTTGGGAGTTGATTGATGACTTGGGAGGGGGTGTATTGGGACCAGGGGCTAACCAGGGGGACCAGTCGAGCAGGAGAGCTTCTCCCCCCACCCCAGCTATAGCCACCCATCCCCAGGTGAACCCCCCTTTCCCCTGCTGGATGTGAAATCGCCATTTCACCCCGCCACACTTCTTAATTGTTGCAAAAATCATTTGTGAAATTGGTCTCCAACAGGCAAGAACGGCCACGCTCATTCTGACAGACAACCCCGCCCCCCCCCCCCCCCCCCCCGTGCCCACCCTGCCTGGGCTCAAGGGATCCCCAGCTGCAGGAAGACAGCCTGGCCAGCGCAGGGCCTGGGCAGTGAGTCTCTGTGTCTTTCTCCCTGGCATGTAGAGAGTGGAAGATCAGCTCAAGGGCAAGGTGGACCCCAACCACAGGTCTGAGGATCCCAGCAGCATCCTCCCTGCACCAAGGTGACCAGTTGGGGGTCTGTCTCACTTCACCTGAGCTCTGGGGCTCCAGTTGCGGTATTGATAACAGAAAGACTGGGTCTAACAGCCCAGGTGGCAGGCACTCCCCCAGGAGAGCTAATCAAAATAGCCCACCACCCTTTCTCAGACTTTGCTTGGAGCTTAAACATACAAGGAATCTACAGCATAACACCCCTATTGAGGAATCCACATTTAATTTACTTATACTGACCCAGGACAGACCCCATACCTGCATAGAAAAACCCAAATATGCCAGTGAAAGTCATTCATGAGTACACTGGGACCATGCCACCATACATAGAGGGGCACCTAAAAACCTGCCATGCCAAGGGGTGGATGGATGAACAGACAGATGACTGAATGAAAACACATCAAATGTGTGTATTCTATGTTTATAGAGAGATATATGGACATATACGTGTTTATATAACAATGAATATCCACCTCAAGAATTAAAGACACCTAGGGTCTCAGCAAGTTTCCCTTTTCCCTGAACAGGCTACCGGCCAGAAACTCTGTCTCCCCAAGTGGCCGGTGAAGGTGCCTGTGGCTCAGGCAACAGAGTTTAAAACTAAACGGCCTCTCTCCTCTCCCCATTCAATCCCGCAAGCAGGTATTTAACAAGCTTTTCCACAGGGCTCCCAAGCCCAGGAAAGCCTCCCCCACCCCCACCCCACCCCAAAAAAGTCTGAGGCTTCCCCCACGGTGTGTGTGGGGGGGAAGGGTCAGTAGCATGCTGAGAGGGGCAAAGGTCACAGGTGAGGAGGAGGGAAAGGAAGAGGACACATTGGGGCCAGGCGGCAGAGAGCACCCCCAGGCCAACACCAGACTGACCCCCTCTGCCACCAGGAGAGGGAGGGGGCGAGTTTGGGGTGGATTTATTTTATTGTATTTTACCTCCCGGGCTGGACCAGCGAGGCCTTTTCCTGGAGTGTTGGGGGGGGGGCGGGAGGACGACACAAAAGGTCTCTAGTAGTGGCGTCCTACCCTGCTGCGAGGGCGTTTTCACCCCTAGGAATCTCTGTCCTGAGGCTGAGACCTGGTTACTCCGGCTTCGGAGAGCAGAGAATTGTGGGACCTCTGACCAAACCCACACACACTCAGGACCGTCTGATTGGAGCACCCCCAGCCCCAGTCCACCAGTGGAGGAGTTGGAAGTTGACTTGGTACCAAGCTCTGCCCAGCCGTCTCCCGCTCATCTCCCATCTGCCTCCCAGACCCACAGTTTTGACGGTGTAGCTTCTCAACACCACGCCGTTCTCTAGTACAGGGTGCTAGGTGGCGGCCTAGGAGCCGGAGAAGGCGGAGCTGGAAAGAGAGAGCGGCTGTTCTCAAGGTTTTGACAGGTCCAGGTTTGCCACCAGCGCGCTAGGTACGTCCTGCTGGGCTTCTCCGAGCTCCTAGGCGCGGCGCACTCGGAGCCGAAAAGCCCTGACCTCGTGCCAGAGATGTAAAAATCTTTCCCGAGAAGTCACCACAGTATATTCCTCCAGGGAGGGAGTCGCTGTCACGGAAAGTTCAGAGTTAGCGAGTGAAACAGAGAAAAGGTGGGAACGGTGAACTCCAGTTTTGGAGGCCCTAGACCCCGGGAGAAGACAGAGAAGCTACCAGCCCAAGGCCGGCTTTCCTACACATCAGGGAGACAGCTGAGGACCCGGGCTGGGGAACACGAAATCAGACCGTTTGTCTCTGGACCACACTTATAAGAAGTTGTCCCTACCCTCTCTTTGGGCACCTCCAGCCCCCACCCCATGCTTGGGCTCTGCTCCCTCTATATTTTCATCAGTGGTTCAAATTATCTCCCTCCCCTACCACCCCTGCAAAGAGAAAGAAAGGGAGAAGGGAAATGAAAGAGAAGGAGAGAGAGAGAGAGAGAGAGAGAGAGAGAGAGAGAGAGAGAGAGAGAGAGAAACCAGGTCGAGTTGGAGATCAGAAAGAAAGGAAGAGAAAAAAATCGTTGGCGACTTTTTCGTTAGCGGTCCCCTCCACCCTCTCGAACTGGCCCCCTTCCCTCCTCATGAATAAAAGAAAAGTCCGAACCTATCAGATCTCTCTGGCTGTCGCCTACTCCCTCCCCTCTCCTACGGATGAACACTTTTGCACAACTTACCCAGCTGATCGCTCGCGCCCCCTCGCTTTTCCTCTTCTCATCCCCAGCCCTGTCACTCGGGTAGCCTCCCTTCCAGCCAGAAACCCGAGCAGGCGCGCATCCCCGCTCCAGTCCTCCCGGGGACAGGGTGTGGGGAGAACAGAAAGAGGCGTGGAGTGGAGGGATTTAGGGGAGGGGGGAGCCCGAGTCAGAGAATAAATATATAAATAAAGATCCAAAGAAATCCACTCTGCAGCCTCTCGGCTCAGGAACTTCGTCCGGGAGCGCGGGAGACAGTGGCCCACAAGGAGCAGCTGGGGACCGAGAACCCGGCCTGCAGGGCCCGTGGCTGCCGGTGTCACTCGGCTCAACTTCTGGCCCGGCCTGGCGGGCCAAGGCGGACTTGGGGGTTGGAGTGTTTGTTTGTTTGAACTTCCTTGTCGCCACCTTCCTCCCACCCCCCCACCTCACCCCCCTCTGCCCAGCTTCTGGAAGGGGCGCTTCTGCAGCCCGGGGGGGGGGTGCAAAAGGGAGGGGGAAGAGGCGGGGGGGGGCGGGGAAGAAGAGGAGAGGAGCGGAGAGGAGGATCGCAGCAGGGGTGTAAGGAAGAGACGCCGTAGTAAGGTTTCTCCAGCCGACTCTGGATTCGTCTCCGGCGTGCGCAGGAATGGCGGCACTGCCTGGCGCGGTCCCCAGGATGATGAGACCCGGCCCGGGGCAGAACTACCCGCGCACCGGCTTCCCGCTGGAAGGTAAGTGCGCACAGGAGGCTTTCACTGAGTACCCTGAGGGTCTCGGAGGTGCACACCCCGGGGGAGCGAGCGGTGAGTCTTCCCCGGCTCTGCTGGACACGCGTGCGACCCGGGAAGTTTCTAGAGACGACCCTTGCCTGTTTGTGCGTGGGTTCCGCTGACCCGCGGCCCTAGCTACTCGGGTCACGGGCAGCGGCGGGTCTTTCCCCGCAGGGTGCAACTCCCCGGGGAGTTTGCAGCAGCTGCGTTTGGCGTCCCGGTAAATTCTAGTTTTCCCTACTTTTTTCTGACGCTTTGCGAAGTTCCCCGGTCTCTACGCAGGGTTGCCGGCTTTCTTCCCTAGTTTTAAGTCGGTTCCCCTAGCCTCGGGATAGGGTCCCAACCCCTTTTATTTCGAAATACCAACAAGCGAAGCTCAATTCCTACCCTACCAAACTGTCCGCTTCCTCCAAAGCAATTTACAAACCGGCTGGGTTTTTTTCGGCCCGGAAACAAACTAATTGGAAATAATACACAGTAGCATATTTTCCAGCAAAACAAAACAAAAAACCAAAACACAACTTTTTACTCGGTCTTTCTGAAGTCTGCAAATGTCCCCGGAAGAGAAACTCGAGACAGAGAGAGGGTACAGCAATGTCCAATCCAGGGGACTGTCTTGGTGATGAAACGAATTCAGCCAAATTCTTCAGCCACTCGAGGGAGTAGAAGGGACCAGCAGGCGGTGCCGGGCCCGGAGAGGAGAAAGGGCCCCTTTGCGCCCCCCTCCCTTTTCTATTTAAACTGATGGAAGGCTTTCAGCCAGTCACGGAAGGGTCATCTGACTTCCTCGGGTCAGGCAGCCCAGGGTGTCACAGGAGCGTTAGAAATGGCTTGCCAATTTTATTTTTTAGTCGCCCCTCTTGTCATTGTGTGGGCCCCACTTGCGGGTGCGGGAGGATGGGGCGAGAAGGCGAGAAGGGGCGGTCTGGCAGCTTGCGATCTGGGGAGGGAGACCCCCCTCGGGCAGCGAGAAGCCGCCGGGTCCCCGAATTAGACAGAGGCGAGGAGAGCGGGCTGCGTGATCAAGTGTGCGCGAGCGGCCACGCAGGCGGGAGAGCGCGGCAGCCGGGGATTTGCCGGAGCCCTCTCCTGGAACGAATGGAAGCAAAACAGGCGGCTGAGGACGCACGAAGGATTAGGACAATATTTGCCCAACATGACGCAGAATACTGAGGAGAGCCGAGTGCCGGTCGCTAAAGAGGCTCTTGAATATAAAGTTGGGCGTTTGAGAGCTCTCCAGCGCTAATGGCGTATCCCGCCACGGAGACCGAGTGACTCTGGCTTGGCGACGCACGATTTCTGATTAAATCCGAGGGTGGCTTCGGATACCTACTTTTACAAAGAGAAATTGGTAGGGGGGAGCAGGAAAGTAAGGAGGGGGCGGTAGGAACAGCTCAGCAGCCTGAGCCTTTTCTAGCCTCCTCCTTTCCAATTATTCTATCTGCTTTCTCCGCTTGGGCCGCTGTGAAATCGTTGTAATCTTCCAGATCTCTGCAGCCGCGAGTCCCCAAATTGCGGGTATCGAGACCGGATTAGTGCACCGGGTGCCCCCCCAACCTTCTGTGAGAAAATTGTGTAGACTTTGCATTAAGGCCTGCCTGAGTTCTCCCCTCCCCAGAACACACCAGGTATGCCTATCTTCCCTACACACACACACACACACACACACACACACACACACACACAGAGAGAGAGAGAGAGAGAGAGAGAGAGAGAGAGAGAGAGAGAGAGAGAGACCCATCTTCATTGCAGCAAAGACTTCTGGGACAGTTACTGCATTTTTGAGACCAAGGAGGGGTATTTTGGAACTTGTGGTAGTTGTGGCATGTGCCCCCAATTTGTCCCCAAACGAGATGAAAACTTTGGGGGTGCTTGGAAGCAAAGGGAATTCGTTAAGGGATGGCCTGGGCTCGCTGAAGGCTGCAGGGGTAGCTTCTTGTCACCAATCCTTAAGCTGTGAAGGCTTAAGGCTGCACAACCTTGGCTGCTCAAGTCAGAGCTGTTAATGTTGGGGAGCCCCGAGGCCTACTGATAGTGGGGTCCTGACTCCCAGGGATGTGGAACTGACCACTAGCCTCATCCAGAGGCCACAGGCCTGTGACCTTAAGCTATGGCTTCAGAACCATTTGCTACTGTTACTCTAGGTTCTCTAGTCTGTCCCTTCAAAAATCTGCATCACCAATCGGTGTATCTTCATTTCCTGCAGTGTAGGGTGACTTTGAGGGACGTACAAACCAAGGCTCTGAAACCAGGGCCCTTCTCTTTCTCGGAGCCTCCCGGAGCTCCCTGTAGACCTTGGAGATTGGCTGGTGGGAGCCTTGGGTCTCAGCTCCCCCTCTCGTGGGCTAAACTTGTCTCTGTCACTCTGACCCGTCATCTATCCTCCCTCCTCCAGTGTCCACCCCTCTTGGTCAAGGCCGGGTCAATCAGCTCGGTGGGGTCTTCATCAACGGGCGACCTCTGCCGAACCACATCCGTCACAAGATAGTGGAAATGGCCCACCACGGCATCCGACCCTGCGTCATCTCTCGTCAGCTTCGTGTGTCCCATGGCTGTGTCTCCAAGATTCTGTGTCGGTACCAGGAGACTGGGTCCATCCGACCTGGGGCCATCGGTGGCAGCAAGCCCAGAGTGAGTGTCTTTGCCTCTGCGGCTGGCAGTAGACCTTCCCTAGTGTGGGGACCTGGGTTGTCACCTCTCTATTTGGCAGCCCTGGGTGTCTGAAAGCTTCCAATGGAACTAACTGCAGGGACTCCTCCTTAGCGCTGAGAAAGTGTCCCATTATCTGAAAATTCCAAGGATGTGAGCCCTAGATTGTCCAAGACTTTGAAGCCCTTAATCCTCACTGGGATTTCCCCACATCTGCCCCAACACCATACCTGCACCCTGGCCAGAGGAAATCTCTCTTCGGTGTTGCCTGGGGTAGCGAGGGGGGAACACAGGGTTATGAATTAGATTTGATTTTTATTTTGTTACTTATCCCAGTGCCATCCGGGGAACCAGGGACCGTTTCCTCGAAAAATCTAAAGCCCTCCTTAGGAGGAAGGGTATGGCCACAGGAGTGGGAGCCTTTGGGAGGTTGATACTAAAAGTATTTCCCTTCTCCCATCCCATCTCTCCATTCCGACTACCCCACCTCCACTTCTGAAGCAGGTGGCGACTCCAGATGTGGAGAAAAAGATTGAGGAGTACAAGAGAGAAAATCCCGGGATGTTCAGCTGGGAAATCCGGGACCGGCTACTGAAGGACGGCCACTGCGACCGAAGCACGGTGCCCTCAGGTGAGAAGGCAGCTGAGCCGGGGGCAGAACCCGCTGGAGGGTGGACGGAGGAAGGAGATGGGTGGGTGACACCTGGGAGGAAAATAGTTAAGCATAGAAGTGAAGCGAATACTACAGGAGGACTAGAAGAAAGAAGGGAGCAGAAAGTTGGGAAAAGGAGAGGTTCAAAGAAGGAAGGGAGGTTGTAAGAAGGGAGGGAGGAAGGGAGGTGAGGATGCTGAGAGGAACTGAAAAAAAGTGAACCTCGAAGGTAGGGTTCCCTTGAGCTTTGGGGAAAGCTACCTGGAGAGACACCTGCTCCAGGAGGGTTGGTGTCCTTGCCCCCCCTCCCCCGCCGCCATTAGCACCTCTATTTTGAAGTTCAAATCTCAGGCTATGCTGTGATGGGGAAGAAGCTGCTCAGTTTGTTTCTGACTGTATAATTTTGTGCAAGCATGCAGGGCCAGGACACACCTGCATAGCTACACCGAAGTCTGGGGTGCTCTGGGTGGCACTAAGGCAGTGGGCTTGTTGTGAGTGCTTGCAGGGCACGGGGTAGGGTCAGGCACCTGGTGAATGTGCAAGGGAGTGTACTGAGAAGCACTAGGTGGGTACTCTGCGGGCTTACCTGGTCGTGCACGCCCCAGGAGTGACCTAAGTTTCCTAAGCCACCGCTGGAACAAGTCTGAAATGCCTGGGTGCCAGAGAGCCGAGAACGGGTCTCTCTGGCCTTTGCCTCCTGGTCCTCTGTCCCAATAACTTATACTCTCCCTTTTGCCTTTAATTTCTGAGGTTTAGTGAGTTCGATTAGCCGAGTGCTCAGAATCAAGTTCGGGAAGAAAGAGGACGATGAAGAAGGGGACAAGAAAGAGGACGATGGCGAGAAGAAAGCCAAACACAGCATCGACGGCATCCTGGGCGACAAAGGTAAGAACCTGCCGCGGCCCTGAAGCCGCCGAGACCACGTTTTCCCCCCGCGCTAGTGGTGAGGACTTGTGCGGATTAACCTCTGCCACAGCTGGGACGTCGCAGGTTGCAGGCGCCGGTCGGGGCTTTTGAAGGCTTTACCGTGCTCTGGTAGTATATCCCTCCCCACCATGCCAGCCCAGGGGAGCGGGTCTGCGGGGTTGCACCGTCGTGCGCCTCAGCTGGCACTCTTGCCCACTGGCCCACAGCCTCTGCATCTTCCAGAGCTGGCGTTTTGGCGTCGATCAATTATTTATAGAAAACTTGGGCAAGCTTGCCGGGAGGGGGGGGGGGGTAGGGAGGAGGCCGAGGAAGGAGGAGCCCGCCCGGGACTCCCTAAATGAATTTGTTAACCAGACCCGCACACGCTTTCTAAACGGTCCCTTGAAACCCCGCCTGACAGCTGACTGACCGCTGCAATCAATAAAAATTAGCGCAGGCCGCGCGGGCCGCCTCTCAGCCCCGCATGACCAGGGAGGAGCGGGGGCACTCAAGTGCTTTCCTCTTGGCAAGCACTGTTGTGGCCGGGGCTGGAGGCCAAGTTCCCAGATGCCAAGGGTCGACGGATTCAGAGAGTCAGGCGCCCTACACTCTCTGCCCAACCTTAGCTAGGCTTCCCTGCGCCGACTCCCTCGCTCGGCTTTCTCTCGCCAGTTGCTAAAGCTGAAGTTTATCTTTCAAGTGCATGCACCCAGATTTGGAGAATCCTACTGTGTTTCTGTTTTCTGGACGGGGGAACTCTTTCCTCGTCACCCCTCCCGTAGAAATTTTCTTGTCTTTGTTTTAAGTGGGGCCAAAGTGTGTGAGTGGATAGGAATAGGGGTGGAAGACTTCGGGAGTCACAAAGACTGACCCTGGAAGGGGGGGGGGCGCCTGGAACACACATGCCAGAGAAGCAGAATGAACCCCAAAGAAACCCCAAAGACCAAAGTCTTTGGGAAAAGTGGAGTACGTTTTCAAGGACCCCTTGTGACCCCGAGAGTTCTTCCAGAGGTTTCCCAGCCCCGCCAGTCTAGGTCTCTCTCTGGTTCTCAGGAGCCTCCCAACCTTGAAGATGAACTTCACAGACAAAAGCCCACTTCTAAAGACAAGTCCCAGAGTCGGAGGTCCAACCCCCACCAGTCCCCATCAACCCCTACCAGCTTGTTCAAGGTGGGCAGGGGGCTTGAGAGGAGGCAGCCCCCTTTTTTTGAGCAGCCTCTTGCAAGCGAAGAACAGGCTACTGACGCTCTGGGGAAGGGCGGGGGCTAGAGGAGCTGCTGTCCCTCCAGGGACAAAAGGGTCGGGAAGAAAGGGGAGAGAGCAGAGCCTGGTGCCCTGCTGTGCCTAGCCTGCCAGAGGGGCCCAGAGGCCAGACTCTGAAGGTAGCCTCTGCACTACCAAGTAGCCACTGGATTGGCCATTCTGCCCAGAGTCCTGGAACGCCTTCCTGCTGACACAGGGTTTATCTCAGTTTATCAGAAAGACAAATTGGACTTTTTTTTTTCTTTTTAAAAATCAGTCTGCTTGCTCCTGGTGGGCCCTGAACCAGAATAATCTTTCCAAGGTACATGCTGCAGACCAAGCACCTCTAGGAGCTAGCCCCAGGAAGCAGCTGGGAGATTCGAGTTTGTTAGGAGATAGCTCACGTGTGTGTATGAAGGGCCATGTGTCTAGTTCAGTGTGTGACGAAACGCCAAGAAGTCGCTGACCTCTGAGAAAAGGAAGAGAAAGAAAGGGACTTGTGTCTTGGGGAATCCCTCTGACTCAGAGAAATCATGGGCCTCACGAAAACCGGTGAGCCAGATGCTTCGCTGGAGAGAGGGTTTCCCTGACAGAGACCCAGGACGCTTCACGTCTCCAAGAGTTTAGAAATCAGGCTGGCCCAAATCAGGCTGGCCCTTCCAGATGGGGACAACTGAGAATACAAGTTGAATGCGGAGCGCAGTAAGAGTGAATCGGCTTTGCTGGAGGCTGGTGTCCTGACAGGTCTCCTGGCGGGGTTTGAGTTGTTGTGTGGCACTGAGGGTCTCTGGATGGCAGTGTGGGTGCTTGTTCCCTCCTGGTGGTTGTATGCCTACCTACGAATGTCTCCAGTCTGAAGAGGCAGGAGTCACCGAGAGGCAATGGTGGTTCAAATGAGAGACGGTTTTTATTCTGGACAGACTTGGTGTCCGGTGTGAGCCCTGGCCAGTTGGCTGGCAGGTATTTGGGGACCGCTCATCTTTCCCTGAAGACATCAGTTTCCCCCGCTGAGTTAAAGCCCCTTCATCCGGCGCTCGGGTTATGGGAGTTCAGAGAGGGCCCAGACACCCGGTTTACCCCCTCCCGTAGGGAGAGCAAGGGGAGGGCTGCACACTCACAACTTTGTTTTGGCTTCTTGCTTTTTTTGACAAATGCTTTCTCCCAGGGTCGCCCCTCTCGTGGCGGGGAGCCACCAAAGAGGGGTTTAAGAGAGCTCCTCTTTAAGCGCTAAAGAGAGATCCCTCCCTGAGTCCGTTTCTTCCTATCGTCCGCTTGGCATTTAATAACGTTAAGACTTATTAGAGCTGGTAATGAAAACTGAGGCTGCTGAATAGGAAGCTGTGTTGGAGAGGGGTGTAATAGCTTCCAGGCATGGTAAGAAACTATTTATCCGCAATCAGTCTTCACTCTCAGAGTTTGAAGCACAAACGTTAAGTTGAAGGGTTTTAAAGCAGATTAAATTGAGCTTTTATTTCTCCGCACTTTCATCTCTGAACAGCTCACTCCTGCTTCCCTTGGGCTGATATTCATGAGACTGTGGGCTTTTTTTTTCCCCCTCTTTCCCTCTTATCCTAGTTAAGACTGAGTTATTAGGATTGTTGCTTGTGAGAATTCTCAGGACTGCTGCCGATAGGGGCTGCGGTCTCACTCAGCTTACCTGGGGAAGGTGGGGGACAGTTTGCACCCTAGATGCGAAAAGGACACTCTCCTTTTCGTCCCTCTCCCCAAGAGTCAGGGGGAAGGTAGTTCCGAGAGCTGGCTTGCTTGGGATCTGAGCCGAGAAGGCAGAGGAAGGAAAAGAATTTTCCCCAAGAAATTGATAAGGGTATGCAAAGAAGGGCTGTTGCCACCGAGGGAGAGAGACAAGGTGGAGAGAGAAATAGACAGTAAATTAACAATAGCTACACAACCTGCGGCCAAAGCCTCAGGCAGCTCACAGTGCTCAAGCAGGAGCGGCAGAGGAGCACTTCAGACATAGGATGGCTCTCTAGGCTACAAGGCCCAATGAGGTTATAATTAACATGAGACATTCAAAAGTTACTGGGGGATGAGAAATTGTTTTCCCGTGTGGCCGGGAATACCTATGGGTGTCAGGGTCCAATGGGAAAGGAGTCCCGGAGTGTGAAAGGCCGTAGAAGGCTAGGGAGATGGGGAGGGTGGGGACCAGGGCTAAATTTTTCCAGCCAGAGTCTCGCACACGCCAGGCAAGCACTCACTCTCCTCCCACTGAGCTACAACTCAGGCCTTAGGTTTGTTTTCTTTGCATTTTCCCCTTCATTTATTTGAAGAAAGGCAAACTTACAGGTGTGGAGTGGGAGATGATGGGGAAGGATGGAGAGGAGGGCAGAGCCCGGAGTGTCGGGTTTAGACACTTGTAAAAGGAGGTGGGAAACAATTTAATTTGGCAGCGGCGATGGCTGCTAATGCGGTTTTCGGTCGTTTGCCGCACCGGAGGAAGCTGTTTTGATTGTGTGTACAAGGACCTGCCAAATTTAATTAGGCTCCGGGGGAGCGAATGAATGGGGGAGGGGGGGGCAGGGCTCCTCTCAGTCCACACTTCTTCTTTTCTTTCTTTTTTTTTTTTCTTTCTTTCTCCCCTCCCCCCCCAGACTTCACACCTGGAAGGGTGGCGGTTTGGGGAAGATAGGTGAGAAGGGGGTTGGGAGGGGCCTTGGAGAAGAGGGCTGGGCCGAAAAGGGACCTGGTCGGCCCGTTTATCAGGAGACGATCTGCATTGATTTAAACCTACAACTTCCCTCCTCTGTAAATGTGTGTTTAGAGAAAGGTAATTGACACTCCAGCAAATCAAAGGATTACCCCGGGTTGGCAATCTAATCAAACACAGTCCAGGCGGGATTTGAGTCTGTTCAGAGGAGGATCAGCTTCGCATAATGGGGGCTCCGAGGAAGATAGGGGTGTCAGGCAATTCCTCGGCTTTAGGCAGCGCTCCGCTACGGATGTGGAGGGAACAGAGCAAGCGTGGGAGGGGGCCCTGGAGGCCCCAAGGCCCGGTGGGGGAGGGGGACGCGGGAAGGTCCTGGGGGAAGGGATCTCCTAGCGAGGGGGTGAGCCCACACTGCGCCGACAAGACCCCCCCCCATCCCCCTGAACCCAAGACAAGAGTGAGGAGGAGGGAGCTGAGACTAAACGACACTACAATGGGGCGATAACTGTTACAAAGGCGAACACGCGTTCGCACGCTCGCAGCCCCGCATCCCGCGGTAAATAAAGTCTGCAAACTGCGCTCCAGATAAACGGGTGCCTAAATCTAGTGTGACGGGCCAGGAGAGAAAAGACAGAAGGAGATAAGGCTGGGGAGGGGCGAGGAAGGAGCGTAATCTAATAGAAGACAGTCAGAAAACAAACTTTATAAACAAGAGAACCAGAGAGTGCCTAGAGCGCGAACCTAGCTGGGCAGCAACCGGCCGCTGGGTCTGGTTGCTGGGGTTGCCTCAGGGACTCTGGGGACGCTGCTGGGGTGCAGGAGTCGGGCCCGGAATGGGGGTGGGGGGCGGGCGTTCAAGGAAGAAGCCCGGGCCTACAGAAGTTGCTGGAGTCTAGCAAGTGGGCTCCCCCGCTGTGAGGACGCGCGGGTTCTGTGTTCACCTCCGGGCACGCACCCGCAGCGCAGCGGCCATTTCAAGGCGTCTGTACCTAAAAGATTCGTGTGCACAGAGTGGCAGTTAAAGGAATTAGATATTTACCAGTTTGAAATAAGCCTGGCTAAGAAGAAGAGAGAAGAGAGAGAGAGACACACACACATTGAAAATATGAGGCTGGGGGAAGACTTCAAACGAATTCATCATTTGGAACGGTGAAGGGAGATTTACCAGACAGTATTGGGAAGTTATTTAGATATTAATAACACATTTTCCTGAGGCGCGACCACGGCAGCCGTCTGCGCTGCTCTCCAAGCTATTTGGCTGGGTAAAATATGGGCGTCTCAAATGTTGGGAGGCGATAAGGCAATCGGGCCAACCCTGGTCCTGAGTCTGCAGCGCAAGAGCGTTAAACCCGGATTAACCTCCCCCGCCCGCCACCCCTCCCCTTTCTCAGCTTTCCAAATTTTTGAGTGGAATTTACATGGAAGGGTTTTTAAAGCACACATAGCAACGGCCACAAGGCAGAGAGGTGATTCTTGGAACTTTTATTTTTATTTAGGAGCCTTTTTTATGAAAACAGTTGTTACACATTGCATTACGTATCAATATTACACGAAGCACAGAGAGAGCGGCCCCGAGTAAACGACGGTTCTTCCTAAAGTTCCGATGTGCCGTCCTCGGCCATCAACAAAGTTAAGGCCAACTCGGCCCTCAACCCCAGGTGAGGGCATCTTAGGATATAAACCCGTAAACTAACAAGCTCAGCACAATCGGCCTGTGAGGAGAGCTTGAGACCCCAAAGGGAAGGTTCTCTCTGGGGCCGGGAAGGCCTGACTAAGAGGGTGGGGGGGTGTGCATTCCGGGAATTCCTGAAAAATAGCTACATCCCCTCCCACTCCGCTAATGGGGTAATTAGGAAACCCAGTTGGGGACCCAAGGTGATTGGAAGACTGAGATGTCCCCCTAAATTTCTGTTACCCGGGGCCCTCCCTCTCTTTTTCCCTACCTCTAACTCCCGCTGAACGTGGGGAGGAGGTGGAAATGGGGTCAGCACTTTCTGACCCGCTCTGTTGGGACTGGCCCCACTGGGGTCAGGCCGGGGGAGGGAGGAAACTGGCCTTCCCAAATCTAATCAAGGCAGAACGGCGACCTAAGGGGGAAGCTGCACCATTAGTAGCTAGATCTCTCCATAACTTCAAACAAAGTGGGGCTGGGGAGAGGCGAGACCGGGATGCGAAGAGTGGGGAGAGCTTAGGGGAAGGAGTGTGTGTGGGGGGGGGACTCAACATGCGAAGGGGTGGGGCCTGCAGGAGGAAGAGAAGGGGTCGAGGGCAAAGGGGAGGTGGGGGCCAAACGAAGGGGTGTGGGGAGAGAGATGTGAAGGCGGGGTCAACAACTTAAGTCCCGGGGGAGAGAGAAAGCCTCCGACTGACCCTGGCAGTTTCAGGAGGGGTGCGGGAAAATTGTGTGTGCCCTAAATCCAATTCCGAAGTACTCCAGAGCTTGTGTCTGGTCCTTTAGTGCGGCAGAGAGTTGAGTTCGGGCGGATTTCCAGGGAGCAGGAGGCCGCCGCAGGTCTTTGGAAATCCACTGCTGCCAAGAATTGGCCTAGTGAGCCCGAGGTCTAGGGTCAGCTCGGTGGCTTGGTTGCCAGGCCTTGGAAGTGTGCGAAGCCTGAGTCCCAGTGGAGAGTCAGGCAGCGGCGGGATGGAACGGGGGGACCGGAGACAGTCTGCAGAAAGGGCGCTATCGTGGAGACCCACGCAGGAGAGACGATTGGGAGTGGAGTGTGGGGACGCTAAGCAGTTCCAAGGATATATAGAGAGGGGCGCAGGACAGCAGCTGGAAGGACAAAAGGATGCAGTAGCCGAGAGGCAACCCGGGCCCGCGAGCGCGGCGGGCTATAGAGCTAGCGGGGCCGGGCGGCGGGTCGCAGCGCTTTTGATCCTCGGCGTTGGGTGACACCAGTACAAAGGCGGCTCATCGTATTACCGCGCGGCCCGGCGGCTTCCCGGGATCCAGCCGCTTAATTAGAGGCGAGCGCGCCGGGCTGGTGGGGCGGGGACCCGGGCGGCGCGCTGTGACCCAGCGCTGGGCCTCGGCCAGCGGTGCCGCGGTGAGCGATCCCCCACCCCCACCCCAGCTCCAGCCGTGGGTCCGGCTCTCGCCTTCCCGCTTAACTGTCCCACTGCAAAGTTCCGGCGACAACGCCCAAGTTATCAGCTCCAGGTTTTAGTTTCAGAGTCAGAGGAATGGGGTTGCGGGGGGGGGGGGCGGGTAACGATTACTGAAAGACTGCGTCCTAGCGCACAGTGAAGGCTGAGTGCTGCCCCGGGTCCTGTTCCACCCAACGCTTATCCGCAACTGGGTGTTCGTGGCCCTCAACCGGGCTGTGCTCCTGGGCCCCAGCAGCTACCGGTGGGCGAGGCTGGAGTACCAGGGAGGGAGGGGCAAAATGTACCAGTCCCCAGTCCCCAGCACACTAGTCTTGCAATTTACAAAACGTCGATGAGTCTCTTTGCACCTGGGTTTTCCATGGACAAGGGATTTACACAAAGGTCCCTATCATTTGGATGGGATTCTGGAGCCATTTGACAGTCAGGTAAAAGCTAAACAAACCAACCAAGCCTTTACTGGAGTCCATAGGGGCAGAATGTTAAATACTGAGTAAAGACATGCCTCTGCTTCCTGAAGTCACACCCTGCTCAGAATGCCACCGCCACAGTTTTTGATGACCCCGTATTTCTTAAAGAGCCCCAGTTTCCCAGAATGAAAAGATTTCCATAAAGGGAAGGAGAGGGGGTGAGAGACAGCTGTCTGGCCACACTTCTCTCTTTCCAAAACAGCCAAATGCTGGGGGACACAAATAGTGTGTAATTAGTCTTTCTCCAAAGCAGCCTCTCAGCTTCATGACTGGAAGGGCCTTTTTCCAGGCAATAATTTTTTTTATTTATTGTTTGTTTGTTTGTTTGGGATTGAGTATGCATATGTGGAGGTCAGAGGACAATTGGCAGGAACCCATTCTCTCTTCATCATGTGGGTCCCGGGATCAAACTCAGATCATCAGGCTTGAAGGCAAGCCCCTTAGTGGTTGAGCCATCTCACTGGTCGATAAGTGCATATGCGATGTCCCTTTTTCGTCCCATCATCACTAAAGGAAAAAAAAAGGAAGGAGAGAAAAATCTGCCCCTGAGGAGTAAATACATATGAGTCTCATCATTCTTTAGGACTTTTGTTAAGCATATTTGCGGACCAGAGACAGTGTTAAGCGCCTAAATTATACTCCAGATATCAGGTCCTTCTTGAATTCTGATCCTGGTAGGGGGAAACAGACTATAAGATAAACACTGTGTGCGTGAGCGCCTGTGTTCAAGTCTGCCTGGGAGCACACAGCAGGGTGTGTTGGGGCTGTGTCTGAGTGGAGCAAGCAGCCTCCAAGCTGACCTTTGGAGTTCCAGGCATCCGCTGCCCGGCTTTCTGCATTGAGGGTTCAAGGCAATGGCGGAGGGAGGACCGAGTCTCTTTCCGTCACTGAACTCTTTGTCTGAGGGGCCAAAAGACCTGAGATCAAAGAAATCCCGGCAGGACAGAAAAAGGGGTGGGAACAAGAGAAGTAGCTTAGTAAACTCTAACCTGAACTTTTCTGGGGTCCCTTTGGGGGAAGCCCCAGCAAGTGGGCTGGGATCTTTCTGGGGGTTCCTCTCCAAGGCCGGAAGCCCCAGCGGGGATGACAGGTGATCAGCCACGCCTCCGGATGTGAGTTTAATTTCAGACAACAGGTCTTTAAGGAGATTGGAGAAAGTGGAGCCCAACCTTCAGAGGTGTTCTGTATGGGCGTGGAGGTGTTGGGAAGTGTGGTGTGGAGATGGGGGGAGGTGGTGGTGTCTGGGTTCAAGCTTCCTGGAGCTCAGGAAACGGTCTTAAAGTCTACCTTGGGTTTATAAGAGCTGTGTAGACATAAAATCAAAGAAAGCTGGAGTTTGCCTCTTAGGCAAGTTTTGAGGTTGATAGGGATCGGGCTGAGTTTTAAGCAAAGTTTTGGATCTTTACTTCCTAATGGAAGCTTCCAGAAGTACCCCAATCCCCTACTTTCTCTTGTGATCACAGAACCAAGAGGTTTGGTATACTGAGCCCTTCCGCTCTGTCTTAAGCTCCTGACTCCACCCCCATCCTTGTAATTTCCTTCTTCGACAGGACTTCCTGGATTTGCCCTTTCCAGGGCCCAAAAATCCGGTAGAAAACAATGAATTCCAATGGAGGAGGGGGCGCTGCGGCTGGAAGGCACCTAGGGCTTCAGCTCTGGACCTCCCCTGACCTGGGGGCCAGTACCCTTCCTCTCATCTTTCTCCTGCTGACCCAGAAGGAACAGGAGTCAGAATGCTCACCCCTCTAGTGAACTGCCCCTGTATTCCACGCCTTTATTAGTGGATCTCCAAGAAGACCCTAAGGAAAGAGACTGTGGAACTTTATTGTAAGTGGGAGACTCTCAATGTATTCCAGTTGGGACCTTCCCTTCTATAACCAGATGGGGCTACAGTGAGGTCTCACCAGAGTGTGCCCCCTAACCAGGCTGCAAATAGCCTTTTGCTCTGCGCCCCAAGGGCCCATTTCTCTCGCTGTTTGGTGGGTTCATATCCCAAAAGGTCTAGCCCCTGGCAGGGAGCCTTGCAACAGCAGTGACTTCCTAGCCAGCCATGACCTCAGTTTCCCCGTCTGATCAGCTGCTTTGATGAGATGCTACAGACAGGCGAGAAGTCTGGGCGGGTAGGGGGAAAGCTCCCCAGAGCCTGACAGGGAGTCCCTAGCGGTGGAGAGGCCCTGGCTCCTCCTCCCCTCAGTCGCCGGCCTGCTCCCGCCTCAATGGCCACTTTAGAAATACAAACAACTTTAGAAATAAAGTAACCAAACTCCCAAGGGGCTTTGAAGCCGCGAATGCCTGGTGGCGCTTTGCTGTGGTGTGGGCCAGACCCGGGCCTAATCTTGCTTTCATTTCCACCGGTGGCTGCGGGGGAAGAGCTCCCAGCCTCCGGGCCCCTCAGGAGGCTCATTAGGCCACAAAGAGCCCCCATTATCCCCGAGAAGAAAACGGGAAAGGGGAGGCGAGGGGGAAGCGAGATGGGGGAGCAGCCTCTGAGCCAGTCTATTGACTTAGTAGATGAAGTCAAGAGTCGCACACACGCGGGGCCTCGAGGGGCGGGGGCAGGCCCACAAAACCCCCAAACAAACGGGAGCAGCCAACACCCACCCACCCCACCCCACTCCTCATCCCCCCCCCCCCCCCGTTGCAGGGATCTTTCTGCTAAGCTGCTTTAGGGTGACTGCCCAGGCTGGCCACTGAAGGCCTAGGACAGTAAACCCCACCAATCTAGACCTTAGCTTGTGGATTGATGGGAGGGTGGTGATGCCCGCTCTACCCTCCCCCTCCCGCCCCGCACACACTGCCCTGCCTCTGGAATGTCCCTCCTTGGTGAGTCCAGGAAGCTCCAGAGCACCTGAGCAGTGCCCTCCTGGCTGTTGGAGGCTACCAATTTAGCCGCTAAAGAGAGGTGATTGAAATTGACACCCAGGAGGGTCCACGGAGGAAGAGGATGCTGAGAGATCCTGATCCTGGTAACTCAGAGAAATTTCTCTGAGACTCCATGTGCTTTTTTTTTTTTTTTTTTTTTTTTTTTTTTTTTTTTTTTTTTTTTTTTTTTTAGAAGAAGAAATTTCTTTGTGTAGCCCTGGCTGTCCTGGAACTCACTCTGTAGATCAAGCTGGCCTCCAATTTAGAGATCCACCTGCCTCTGCCTCTGTCTCCCAAGTGCTGGGATTAAATTCAAGTACTCTTGGCGAATGGCAGGTGGGCACAGGTCTCAGGATGCTGGGAGGAGGAAAAGATGACACCATACAAAGCCAGCACAAACTCCCAGCTTCCTCAGCATCCTTCCTCCTTCAGGGGTTCCTTTAAGAAGCAGAAGCCCTCCTCTGTGACCTTGGCATGCGGGCTGTGACTCTACAGCCCTCATCCAAAGATGAGTAGTGGGGAGGCAGGACCTGGACAGATGGCCACATCCTTCCTGTCTACAAACCTGAACCAGGAAACATGATAGACTCAGGGAGCTGCCCATCTACAGAGGACCAAAGGAGAAAGAGCCAGCTCCTACAGTTCCACCTAACTGCAGATGAATGCAAAGACCTTGGTAGCTCTGACCCTCTGCAGGTAGAGGCTGGGCAGCTTGGTGGAGAGAGTGAGGTCAAACACTGACAATCAAAAATGGTGAACATCCCTCCAGATAGGTGTGAAGGAGGCAGGGGAAGCTGAGTGGCAGGACTCCCCTTCTCCCTGCCTCTATTCCCCCAATCCGCTCGGCCTGCTGCCCATAACATCCTTTCCTGTACCCCTGTACCCTTGAGACAAGGTCCATGTGACCCCTGCATGGCTGAGCCATGATGTGCAGACGTGTTCCTCTTCAACCATTCATCTCATCACAAGAGACTAAGCTTGTCATGGTGGACTGTGCTGGGGAGGTGCTCCCCCAGGGACCTAGCTGTAGGCTCCCAAAATGCTGAGCTGGAGACTTCAACGTAGAGCTTATTCTAAGGGCAGTGGGGAGCCTCGGAGTGATGGACTGAGCAGGGAATGTATTGGAAGGCGTGGAGGTTGATGCTGTGACCCGACCCGATGGGAGTGGAGAGCAGAAGATGCATAGAGAGGTGGGGGACCTCCCTGCTGCTGTGGAGAGAGGGAGGAGGCAGCTCAGTCCCTGAGTCCTCCCTGCACTGGAGGCTCCAAGGTGTGGAGCCAACAGCTGCCACCTGGGGGTTTTCCTCTTCAGGCTGGGTGGACACAGACTTGTCCGGATCCCTGAGCTCATCATTTCACAGAGCAAGGTTGGAAAAAGTGACAGGAGTGAGACAGAGGAGAGACAGGCCACAAAGCGGAGGACAGGGCATTCGGAAAGCACTGGGTGAAATCTGCTCCTTTCTCCTCTCTGCAGACTCTTTGTGTTGAGGGTGGCACATGCTTGAATACTCCGCTGAGGGGGAAATTGAGGCAGTGAGGTGGTTGGTGGGGAGGAGTACTCTCTTCTGTGTCAGCTGGACGTTAATGTCCTTGTTTTTTTCAGTGGCCTGGAGGGGAACCCAGCCCCGCTTCTCTGTTTGGGCTGAACAACTGAGGTCCACCACCCTCCCCTGTCTTTCATGAGCCCTGGACCTTCTTCAGTCCCAGGGGACACTATGGCTCCAATAGGCATCCCTATTAACCATTTAGTATGTTAACATCCCCAAGTATCTTATGAGGGCTGAGACTAGATAGATGTCTCAAACATGGCCTCTGAGAGGTCTGTTTTGTCACCCTGTGAAAAACCCAGTAAACAATGGGGGACATGAAGCTGGGAGGCCAGGTGGTGGCAGACTGGCAGGAGTTGGCAGTGGACAGAGTGGGCCCCTCCAAGTCTCTGGTCCTTGGATCTCTTTGCCCTAACCGTGGTAAGGCTCAGCCCGGTGGTTTTCAAGTTGTGTAGGATGGGTACGTGAAGCTCCAACCCTGCGGAGGTGTACACTGGAGGGGAAGATACACAAGGCAGACTTGCTGGGTCTGGTGGAGGGCATTCCAGTGAGGCTAGACTTTGTCCCAGGGAGGACAGGCCCGGCTGCTCTCCAAGGCTTCTCCGACAGGGGGAAGGGGGCGGAGCGGAGCTGAGGGGAAGCTGTTTCTCTGGGAATCAGAGCCTGGGGCTGTGGTTATTGGTCCTCAGAGATAAGGTGGTGATGCTTATCTGGTGGCAAGTGAATCCTCTCCCTTTCTAGTTCCCTGATTAGGGAACTTTCTCTCCTGGCTGAGAGTCTGAGGCAGGGCTGCTTTATGGTCCCTGGTGTTTGTCTGTCAAGTTTGCCCAGCTTGCTGTGTGAGGAAGGCAAAAAAATCGCCCCTGGGCTTAACTGGTGATGGTGGAAAGGGAGTGGGTGCCGGCAGTGTGGTGCATCAGGACTTTTCTCAAGGGCGGATGCGGCAGAATGTGCAGAATGGAGGCCCCCCCCCCAGCCAGCAAGACAAACATGTGTGTCCCAGGTCATTTGATGTCTACCAAGGTTGAGAGTCACTGGCCTAGTGCAAAATATGAGTGTATAGATAAACAAACAAACAAACAAACAAACAAACAAAAAACCAGCGGCCCAGAGAAGGGGAGGGATTTGATTTGGTGATTGTCACAGAGCAAATCAAGAGCACCTGAACAGAGCCACCATCTCCAGAAGGCGAGGTCCTTCAGTGGAGCATTCTTCCAAAGTCAATGGGTTCCTTTTCCTTTACACATCACTTGTCCCTGTTGAGAATCTGCTCTAGCTGGGGACCCCACTCTGCTCTGTCCTGCTGCTCCCTGCTCTAGCTTGGTCCATGGGGTGGCCTCCTAGGCAGTGTGTCTCCATCTCGAGCCTGGTATATCCCTGACCTGCTCTGTGGTTTTCATTCTCTCTGTTCCCTGTCTTGGCTTTCCCACCCAGCCACTGAGTCACACAGACAGGAAGGGAACTGGAGCAGAAGAGGCACCTGGCCTTTGCGGGGGGGGCGGGGAAGGGGCTGGCTAAGATGAAGGGAGAGACTGGAGGATGGTCTGTGTGGGATGGAGCTGAAGGAGGCCGGCTAAGTGAGGGGTTCCCAAACCAGTGCATACCAGTCACTGGGGGCTTTGAAACAAACATGAACAGAATTCCCCCTCTTATGCATTTAAAGATCTACAGCAAAAGTGATTCATGCTTGTGAAAACTTTTTACTTTTATTATTTTTTCCTATTATTTATTTATTTATTTATTTATTTTGGATTTTCAAGACAGGTGTGTGTGTGTGTGTGTGTGTGTGTGTGTGTGTGTGTGTGTGTGTGTGTAACAGTTCTGGCTGTCCTGGAACGTGCTGTGCAGACCAGGCTGGTCCCAGGGATCCACCTGCCTCTGCCTCTTGAGTACTGGGATTTAAGGTGTGCCCCCCCCACCCTGCTGGAAATTCTTTCTTTCTTTTTTTTTTTGAGACAGGGTCTGTGAATCCCAAATTAGCCAGAAACTTACTTACTGTGTAGTCAAGGACGGTCTTAAGTCTCTGATCCTCCTGCCTGCCCCTTCCAAGTGCTGAGATTACAGGATCACCCCACTCAGGTCATGCAGTACTAGTGACTGAACCCAGGGCCTCACGCATGCTGGGCAAACACTCTACTAACTGAGCTACATCCCCAGCCCCTATGGATTTTCAAATAATAAAAACTGTTAACTAGGGCTGGAGAGATGGCTCAGTGGTTAAGGACACATGCTGCTTTTGCAGAGGACGCCCCCTCCCTGATTCAGAAGCCACAGAGTGGCTCTCACAACCATCTGGAAATCCTGCTCTAGGGACTCAGAACTCAGACACTGTCTTCTGACCTCCACAGACACCAGGCACACGGGCGGCACACACCACACACACACACACACACACACACACACACACACACACGAGGCAAAACACTCATGCACATAAATGAAGAGAAATGAATTCGAAAAATATTTTAAAGTATAGAAATTAATGTTTAAGGGGTCACCTTCGGATCCATGGGTAACCTCTCAGGGAAGAACTGACTGGCTTCTCTCTGTGTGGCTGGGATTTATATGTATCTGAGTGTCCCATGTAGACCTGGAGCTGGATGAGGGTGTGAAGTGGACCATACAGGTGTGGACCATGAACCCCAGGTTGAGTTCCTAATGATCTCTGTATGCTGCTGCCCCAGGGAGCATCCTTGGGAGGGAATTGTTTCTTTGTTTTGTCCCCCTGGGCTACTTGTGATGTTCAAGCTGTACCCTTAGCTTGGCCAGAGCTCAGCATCCCTAACAGGTTAAACATCCAAGTCCGAACATTTGCAGGTGTTTGTCCTCTCAAATCAACCCCCCCCCCCACCACCATACACACACCTAAATGCCTCCCCTCCCTTCCCCCTTCTGCACCTGCCCCAGCTTCCGCCTCCTCTGCTTCAAAGCAGCAGGCTGGGCTTTACCTGCCTGTCTTTGAGAAAAGCAGTCAGGCCTGAAAGGGGAAGTGGTATTTTAGGGGCTTAATTAGACACAGGACAAGAATGGAGGTTGGTGCTCTGGTTGGGCCAGAAGAGATTGTTGGGATTAACACCCAGGTAAACCTATCGAGGCCTCAAGGCGTGCTGGCCTCCTGGCAGCAGGCCGCAGGTAGCAGGAGAGTTCTGGGCAGCAGAAAGGCAGGGTCAACTGGGTTGCCACCCCAGGAACCATACTGGGAGGGGTTAGGAGTCACAGTGGAGTGTGTTGCAAGAACACCCCCTAGCTGTCCGATCCCCCCCCCTTTACCTTGAGAAGATAGAGTTAAGAGATATCTTTTTATTCTGTCTAGAGATGTGGAGAATACGTACCGAGGGTGGGTCAGGGCTGAGAGCGTAGCTATGGAGGGGCAGGACCCCACTTCAGGTTTTTCCACTGGGGAAGCTGGCAATGAGCTGGTCCACAAACTAGGGGAGACTTGCAAAAGGTAGAGATGGGGCTGGAGGATGGAAAGAAGGGGTGCAGGGAATGTGAAGCTAGCTGATGCTTGTCCGGAGGGCTGTAGGGGCAGAAGCAGTTTGACCTTCTGACCTGAGAGCTGCAAAGCAGGAGGGAAGCAGACATACACTGAAGATACCAACCAAGCAAGCAAGGTGACAGTGTCTGTAATCCCAGACCTGACACTGCTGAGGCTGGAGGATCACAGGTTGGAGAGCAGCCTGCACTGTCGTATAGTAAGGTCCTGACCCGGTCTTAAGAACACAAAACAAACAAAAACCTACAACCGACTCTATAACAGGAATGAATTCTCCAGGCCCACCAGACAACACTTGGAAGAAGGAATTATGACAAAACCCATTTTATAGATACAAAAACTGAGACACAGTGATCCCACTGGAGCAGGACCTTCTTAATGGGCACCCATGTTCCATGGGACCCGCCTTTAACTAACCCGAAGGACCATGCTGAGCGAACCATTCTCATTCAACCAGTCAGCCTTATTATCTGTCGGCTGATAAAAGCAGAAAGGTTCGTTCATCCACTTGGTGTCACACAGCTAGAAAGAGGCAGAGCCAGGAACTAATAGACGCCGTCTTTCTATTGTGGCATTGGCTTTTCCACAGGCATGCAGCTTTGGAACGTTCTTCAGAAGTTCCCGGGGTCCAGTGTCCTTGGAGATTGTCTTCCCTGTCTCCTGCTGGGAGGGGGTTTACCTTTTAGGGAAAGATTCCTGGAGAGTAGTGGCTGGCTCCTTTTGCTAATGGAGTTCCAGCAGGGGTGTTGCCAACTTGCTGTCTATAATCCTAAATCAAGAAACCTCGGTGGCCTGAAAGTGTGTTGGATGGGTAAAAGCAGCAATTCCGATGTGGCCTTTGTTACCCTAGTCACTGTCCTGTGTATACCTGGCCTGGGCTGAGCTGTATCTTGGTTGTCTGGAAGTCCACAGCAGGTGTCTCTGGTCTTCCGTGCATGTGTGTGAAATAACCTAGGATGTGTGCCCGCTGCTGCGTGCGTGTAGGTGTGTGACTGCTGCTGCCACGCGTCGGGGTATAGCCACGGGCATTGCTGTAGAACAAAAGAGGTGTGTGCCATGTGACTTTGCGGAGTTTGCGGAGCCCACTCTGCTGGGTGTAGGCCTGTCGATTTGCCCACGGCCCCATTCACAAATAGGAAACGGGATCGAAGAGCCAAGTCAGTTTTGTGAAAGCATCTAGCCGTGAGTGGCTAAGTGGGGACTATACACCAAGGCTGGCTTCAGAGCCTGGCCTCTCTTCTCGGCTCCCCAGGGAAGATTTAAGTGACAGCAAAAAGTTTAAAGGAGCTGGCAGCATGCAGGGGCCCCACTGTCATCAAGGAGTCTGGAGAACGTGTGTGTGTGTGTGTGTGTGTGTGTGTGTGTGTGTGTGTGTGTGTGTGATTACATGCATGCCCCCTCCTCATTCTGGCCTCTCGGCTCCTGCCCATTCCTGGGCCCCCAGCCCAGCCCCGTCACACGAGGGCCTTTCTTTCTGGGGATTGCAAACGCGCCAAAGATTAACGCCTGCAGCTGGCTGCAGCCTTGAACAATGGAAAGACCTAGGAAGTGAAGGAATCGACAGGGGAACACAGAGCCCTGTCCAGTGGGGCGGGTGGGTCACGGTCTGCCCGCTTGACTCCAAGTGACCCCGACCGCCTGCCCTTCCCCCAGCTCCGGCTCCAAGCGGCAGGCTGGAAGCATAAACAGTCTGTATAGAAATTCTCACTCTACAGACTAGACCACTTTGCACAAGTAAAGCCTTCCTCTAGAGATTGGGGGTGGCGGAGAGGGGGTGTTAGAGAAGAAGGGGAGTACCCTTTCATCCAGGAAATAATCAACTATTGGGGAGGGGCCTGGTGTCAGAATCCCAACTGGGGCCTTCTGCCCAACCTGTTCTACAACGACAAGACAAGCAGGCAATCCCAACACTTAACAGGCTGAGGTGGGAGAATGGCTAGCCTGGGCTACTAGCAAGATTCTGGGGGCTGGGAGGGCAGTGATAGGAAGAGACAAAACCAACCCAGCCGGGTCCACCACCCTCCTCCTCCCCATCTCTCCACCCCTCCCTCCGGAGACAGCTGAAATAGCTCTGGCTACTTGAAAACTTCACCCTGCGCTACTGGAGGGAAGGAAACCTAAGCGGGAAAGGCCAGGTGGTCATCTGCGTTGATTTTCAAGGCAGTGAGGGTGAGAGCCACGGAGGCCTGGAACATGCAGCCCGGAGCCCCAGCACCGGTGAGCAGTCTGCTGACCGGTGGCTAGGAGGAATTTCTGGGTGCAGACCTTCTTTGGCAGGCGACTTCCGTGTAACAGGCACAGCCTTCCATCTCAGAGCCCCCAGAAGAAGATGCTTGTGATCCCATTTCACAGATGACAAAATACAGCCCCTAAGAGATTTAGACACTTGACCCAGACCACAGGGACCGAGAAAGAGACAGAAGAGCCATTTGATCCTAGCCTTTCTTGGCTCTGGGTTCAAGACTAATACCTCGCTGGGCATGGTGCTCAGCCTTTAATCCTAGCACTCAGGAGGCAGAGACAGGTGGATCTCTGTAAGTTTGCAGCCAGCCTGGTCCACAGAGTGAGTTCCAGGAAAGCTAGGGTTACACAGAGAAATCTTGTCCCAAAAACCAAAACCAAACTAAACCAAAATAAAAAGGTAGATATCACCCTCCTGTATGTGTGTGTGGGGGGCGGGTGAGATGGGGGCCCTGGTCAGAAAGAATCTAACAACGGGAGAACTGACTTTGCTTGGTTTACCTGGCTGGCGTCTACAGTGCTGTGAAGATTTTTCCCAATCCAGAGCCGCCTATGTCTTTCTTGAATTTGGGCATTACTGACAAATTCAGCTATGTTCTTTCTTAGCATGTAAACCCTTTTTTAACCGCATGCAAATACCTTTCTGGTCCTTCCCATAGCACACCCAAAAAGAAATAAAGACACTGTCTGGGTGGAAGACAATGCCCCCCCCCACTTCTAGTAGCCAGATGTGGGTCTCCTTGGATCAGAAACAAGGGCTGTGGCAGGTCCCAGCCCGTGACTGCAGAGCTTAGAAATGCAGGTGGCGAGTCCCCTCCGCAGATGAAGCCACTTAATTACCACGCAATCAATATGCAAACAAGTGCCAAACTGGGTTTGAATCAAATTTCTCATTGGGGACTCAGTGGGGGAGGACAGTCAGGCAGAAGGGGGGCCCACCAGGGTGGACTGCAAAGGAGGGGGCTGGCTGATAGAGAACCGGGTATCAGTGAGACCCAGGCACCCCAGGGCCACTCAGAGGCCCCTAGAGTCTGGCGTGGGACCCTACTTCCCATTGAGAGGAGCCAGGGTCTATGCCTTCAGGCTGCCTTCTTCAGGAGGGTTCTGAGGCCTGTCAGCTGAAGTCTGGCGGCCTCTGCTAATTCATTTGACTCGGAAATCTCAACTTGACCAGGTTCCCCCTCCCCTCTTTAAAACAAACTCATTAAACTTGTCAACACTCATTAGGCCTGTAAAACATTGAACTGGAGCCGCTGGGGGAACTCGGAGAGGGTATGTGTTAGCTGTGTGTGAGCATCTGGGAGCGCGCACTCCGGAGCTGAGCCAGGCCCTGGGAGACTCAGCTCAGGCTTGGCCATGGGACCAGAAGTCACAACGGTTTGTTTTCTTGCATCTGCCCGTTATCAAAGGCAGAAAAACCGCTGGGAGTGAGGCCCCCAGGAGCTCTAGAGTCGAATTTCAATTGGAGTTTGCCTGTGACTGTCTGGTTTATCACAGTGGGACTTAGCTTGCTGGGCAAGTGCTCTGCCACCAAGCTGAACCCCAATCTGAGTGGCTGCATTTCAGAGCCTGACTTTGTAGCTGCTGTGATCTCCAGGAGCCTTAGTTGGAACTTCAGCTTCCTGCTGCCAAGCCCGTGTTTGCAGGACAGCCTTTTTCTTTGAGCCTCAGTTTCCCCAAAGTTCAGTGAAGAAGCAAGGTTGTGGTGAGGAGTGGGCTGGCACAGGAGTAAAACCTGTGAGCTCTGTGGTCCCGCAGGGACATTAGGAAGAGAATTTCTTTTTTGCCCCCCCCCACCCATCTCGTCTACCTGCCCCCCACTCTCAGTCCCTTGCTACACAGTGTGGAATTCCTGGGGGCTTTGTCTAGATCCCAGTCCTTGGGTGAGAAGCATGTGTTTGGAAGGGACCCTAATCTGAAGTTGGGAAAGCAGAGGCTTCCAGAAGAGAGTCTGACGCCAAAGACAGAGGGCCACAAGGGTTCTTCGAATAAGAAAGCACAATTCAGCAAGGGCAAACCGTGTTACAGGGTTGGGGGAATAATTCAGTCACAGAGTTCTTGCCTAGGTGCAGGAAATGATTCTCAGCGTGGCGGGGGTGGGGGCGTAGAAAAGATGACTTTAAAGGAACGCTAATTATTGTGTATCACCCCCACACACACACATGCGCACCAGCTTTTTAACACTGCCTGTTGCAGAGGAACCCAGACCACTGAGGTTTACAAACAGCAGTTGGGAGAAGCCTGCTGCTGGAGTCTCCTCTTGGAGACTGCAGAGTCCAGCAAGAGCCTCCCTGCCTCTCTGGGTCTGCTCTCCGGCCGGGGAAACAGCATCCAGCCGATGAATAGCCGTTTTGTCTGGGTCCCCTTTTAGGGTCTATGATGTGTTCTTTTTCCCTTTAAAGTGGGGTGTCTGCAGTCTCCGGCTCTTTCTCTTTCCCTTCCCCCTCCCCCCTCTTATTGAGAATACCCCCTTTAAAAAAAAAAAAAAGGAGAGAGCGAGAGACACGCCAGCCTTCTGCTATTTTCCCCTCTCCTTGAAAATGAGAACATCAGCCATTGAAGTGGATTGATGAACTCTTCCAAAAAGTTTATTAAGAGAGGTTAGACAAAAGCCCCCGGGCCTGCAGGCAACTGAGCAGTCAGTATATAGACTGGGCCCTTTTGTCCCCCCAGGGCCGACGCTTGAATACCTCTCAATGGCCCTCTTCAGAGTGACAAGATCAAGCCAGACAACGGCTTGTTAAAAGGAACTGCTAGCCGTTTCTCTCTGCCTGGCGCAAAGCTGCGTCCCCCACTTCGCGCCTGCATTAATGTGCATCTGCACCCGCGGGAATAATCGGCTGGAATTCTGTTGGTTTTGTGTGGGTTTTTCTTTTCTCTTAAATACACCCTTCTCCTCCTCCTCTGCCCTGCCCCCACCTGCCCCTCCCCTAGCCACCCCCTCCCTCCCCACAGCTGTCCTAGAGGCATATGTTACTCAGCTCTGCTGCCTATGTCCTGGGAGTACCCCTGGTATTTCTGGAAAAGAAGGAAAGAACAGGGTTCTTGGAGCCTCTGTCTCATTGGTCCATCCTCATGGATGCTCCTGTGCCTCAGGGAATGGGCGCTAGGAACTTAGTTACATCATCAACCCTGTAGTTGGGGAATCCTCTGTCCCATGCATGGATGGAAATCCAGGCTGGTGAGTGGAAGTATGGGATATCCCCCAGACCTGGTTAACTCAGTGTCTGGGTTTAAGAGTCCCTAGATAATGGTAGGTTTCCCGCACAACAAGTTGGTGGTGAGAGTAGAGAAGCTGTTCTAAGGGACAGGGACAGCTGGATGCCTGACCCTAGGAAGCTAGGTGGGCGAGGCTGTGGGAGATCCATAGGAGTGGGACATGAGGGGAAGAGAAGTTGTCTAACGAGGACTCATGGATGCTGACATGTCCAGGGGTGGACACTGGACAGAGAAGCTTAACAAGGGTCAAATCTTCCCTCTTCAGCTGGACTGGGCAGTGTACATGCGTGTGGGGGCGTGCAAGCCTGTGTCTATGTATGCATACTTCGAATCTCTGTCCTAGTGAGCTTCATTTTTTCTATGAACGGCATTTTGTTCTGTCTGGATCCCGTAGCTCCAGGGTCAGGACACTGTGATAGGCAGGTGCTCAAAAAATGCTCCTTGCCTTTAGAATCTTCCTGAGATCTGGAGGGACCGCTGCTGCTCCTAGGGACCGAAGCTCTTCCTTCCCAACTTCAGGGACCACTGCCTTCCCCTTCTGAACAGTCCTCTCCTGGCAATGCTAGGGGGATTGACTCTTCTCCCCTCAAGGATAGGGATAGCATGAAGGAGTGAAAGGGGTTGGGACCAACTGCCTGAGAAGGACCCACTCTGGCTCCTAATGGCCCCTCTCTGATAGAGAAAGGCTCTCTCAGTTTCCTCTTATTTGTGTAATGGAAACCCCACCTCCACCCCTAGCCCCAGGCCATCTAGGCCTATGGATGACCCAGAGGGCACAAGTGAATGAGCTTAGTCTACTAGCAGGGCAGCCTCAGCCTCACCTCACCTTTGGTGTGGACCAGCACTGGTTCAAATCCTGTCCCTGCTGCTTGCCAACTGAGTCACTGTGACCCAAGTCTTTGTGGCCAGCAGAAAGGAAATGCTCCGAGAACATGTTCAGATTGGGACCAGTGTTCAGGCATCCAGGCCAGCCCTGTCTCTGTGCTTGTCCAGCCACTTCCATGTCTTCTGGCTTAAGGATAGGAGTAGGAGAAAGGAAATCCAGATGTGTGCGTTCATATGTGCATGCATGTGCATGTGTACATGTACGTGTGCACACATGCATGTGTGTGTCTATGGGCAGGGGTGGGGGAAGGTGATGGTACAGCCATTGTAACTGAAGAAATCTGCCTCTCACCCCTGTCCACCCAATCCAGTGAAAGATAGCTATTTCACGGATGATTCAAGCCAAACTTCCCTGGAGGAAGGGTTCTGACCCATGACCCCTGTAACCTGTATTTAGCACCTTCAAAAGCTCCTCCTAGCCCCAGAGAGCTGCCCTGAGCCAGCCCTAGGGAACAGGGCCATCAGCAAGCCAGGTCCTGAGTTCAGGAATCCTGAGTGAAAAGCCAGATGGGTCTGGGAGGAGCCATCCTAGCCTGTGAGTAGTCACAGGGAACCTGGGGAGGTGGAGGGATGGAGGAATGGGCTTCTAGAAGGTGAGCAGGAGGTAGCGAGAGTTAGGGCAGCTGCTCCCCCCCCCCCCGCCCCCGCATGAGATCTCTCTTCTCTCTGGCTGTGTTGATTTACCTGTGAAGTGGAGTTGCTTTGCCTTCCTTGTGGGGTTTTGCAAGGATGCATGGACGCTGTGAAGATGGCAGCTACCACAGGCCTTGCCAGGAGTGAGGACTTGTCTGTGTTGGAGGGGGACAATGCAAAGGTCTGTGCCCAGGCATGACAGAGGACGGGGCAGATACAGCAATGAGGCTTGCAGTTATTAACTCAAGGGTGTGAGCTCATGGCATATCATCGCTAGCGATGCCAGACCCGTACAAAAGCCAAGAACAGTGTGGACTCATCCCTGTCCCCAGGGACCCCTGCTGTGATAGACAGTCAAATGTGTCCCCTCTCATCCTATATAAGATGTCTCATGTTGGACAGGTGATGACTGGGCTTCTCTGTCTCTCTGTCTCTGTCTGTCTGTCTGTCTGTCTGGCTGACTGGCTGGCATTTTGAGACATGGTCTCATTCTGTGGCCTCCTGCCTGTTCAGACTCACCCTGTAATCCAGACTGGTACAGAGGTCCCAGTCTTCCTATCTCTGCCTCTCAAGTGCTGGGATGACAGGCGAGAGTCACCATCTTGTTTGCTTTTGTCCTGATTTTCTCCTGCTGCATTTGCCATGGATCTCTGCAGACTTTCAGATCTCTGGACTAGGGGGAGAGTTCATCTGGTAAGAGCTTGCTATGCAAGCGTGAGGACCTGAGTTCAAATCCCAAGTGTCCATGACTGTGCACATCTGTAACCCCGGTGCTGTGAGGGAGGTGCAGTGGAGGCAGGAGGTTTGTTGGGTCTTACTGGTCTCTGGTCTAGCTCCAGATTTAGTGAGACTCTGTTTCAAGGGAATGAAATGAAGATTGGTAGAACAAGATACGGTCATCCTCCTGTGGTCTCTGCACGTGTGTGCACACATGTCTACATCACACACACACACACACACGAGAGAGAGAGAGAGAGAGAGAGAGAGAGAGAGAGAGAGAGATTCTGATCTCTGCTCCCACCTTCTGCTTCTTGCCCCAGTCTTGCCTTTGTCCTAGCCGTATCTCTTAAATCGAACCTCCATTCTCCCTCATCCTTCAGGTAGAAAGGTATAGGGTAGGGGTCTGTCCCCACTGTCCCTCCAGATCTCTTTGGAAGCTGGCACTGGACAAACTCCTATCTTAGCTCAGCCCTTGCTCTGCTCTGCCACCTCAGGCAAGACACCACCTATGTGGGTGGGAGTGGGTTTGCCACTGCACAGTGGGAGGAGCCACACACTGAGTTCCTGACCTGGCACACAGTGGACCCTTAGAATATAAGTGCTGGTGTCCAGGAGGCCCTGGGGCCCACATGGGCTTCCTGGCTGTGCACAGAGCCTGGGCTCCCACAGCCTGGACAGCCTTTGAAGGTCAGTGCAGCCCTTTATTACCACAATTAATCATCCAGGGACAATGGTGCTGTCATGCCCTCAGCCTGGCCTTCAAGGGGCAAGGGTGGGTGGAGGGCACCCGAGGGGGGTTTAAGCAGCTGCCCATTTGTTTAGGAGTATAGAACACTTTGCTGGTTTGTGCTGTAGCCCCATGTTGGAATTAAAGAGTGTTTCTAGAAAGGGGCGGTAGTCAGCCTGAATCTAGAGGGAGATTTGAGGTTTTTTGGTACACAACTTGTTCTTGGATTGTGCCAGCATCCTTTGAGGTTTACTCAGGGGCTGGGTGACAGCTGTGGGTAGCCCGTGGCTAGGGATGCCACTTTTCAAGGTTGGCTTAGGAAAATAGGGAGCTTTGGTGTCCCTAGGCCCATGATGAGCATTCCACAGTGTGTGACTTGAGTCGGGTAGAGTACCAGTACCCCAGGGATGTGCTGGGGACACTTACTGGTGGCATTCAATTACAAGCCTATGTGAAGGTTAGGGTTTAACTTCCACCTTCCTTCTGCTCACCATTCATTCATTCATCATCCATCCATCCATCCATTCATTCATTACTCACTCATCTGTTCAGTCTTTGACCTTCCATTCATTCATTCTTTCACCACGTATTCATCATTTGTTCATTACTCATTCCTTATTAGCCATTCATTTGCATAATTCACCATTCACTCCTTTACCCTGTAAAACTGCAGCTTCAGGTCAGACTTCTGCCTGGAATTTGAGCAGAAGAAATCTGGGACTTAACGTCTACAAAAATTGTATTGACTTTTCTGATTGGAAGAATCACTTGCTTCTTGTAGAAAGAAATCGGTCAAAGCGCATAGAAAGTTTGCCTGTCCCTGCTACCGCCTGCTAGACTTCAGATGCAGGTAATTTGAGAGTCCGAAATTCTAGATGTTTCTCTGTGACGAAGTGTACTTAATCTCCGCCATGTGTCCTCTCACAATGGGGCAGTGCGGTGACCCCGTTGGAATCTTACCTGGATGACGGTGTGCCTAGGACAGTGTTTGCTGGAAGCTTGGGACATGAGGTTCTTTCTGTAACATGCTTCCAGTTCCAGGCTTCCTCGTGGCCTTTGGCTGCTGTTGATTTGGGCAAGAGTAGCTGAGGTGCGGGGCTTCAACATTTCCCCTGGTTGCCTTTTGGCCCAGCAAACCAGTGCCATCACTCTTTCATAGAGGGTAGGATCTAGTGCCACGGAACTATTGTGACTTCTAGTCTCGAAGTAGCTGGCATTTGGATTGACTCTCTCTCTCTCTCTCTCTCTCTCTCTCTCTCTCTCTCTCTCCCTTCCCCCCTCCCTTTGTGTGTGTGTGTGTGTGTGTGTGTGAGCGTTGGGGGTGGGTCAGATGACAACCTGTGAGGATCAGAATCAGCTCTCTTTTCTACTGTGTGGGTCTCGGGAATCAAACTCGGCTCAGCAAACTCGACAGCAAGTGCCTTTACCCACTGGGCCATCTCAGTCCTCCCTCAGCTCTCTCTTTATTTTTTATTTTGAGACAGGTTCTTACTAACTTGCCCAGGCTAGCCTTGAACTCACTCTATAGTCCAGGCTGGCCTTAAACGTGTGATCCTCCTGCCTCCGACTTCTCAATGGCTTGGATGACAGTCGGTAGCCACCAGATCCCGTTATGGTTTCGGGTTTCCCTGAAAAGCTCCCTAATCATCAGACCCCTCTAGATGTTAGCTATGGAAACATCCAGACTGTCTCACTTTTCACAGGGGGAGGCCGTGTCCTCCGGAGAGTTACCTGACTGTCCCTAGGTGATGTAGCTCACTGGTGTCAAACCAAGGGCAAATCCAGTCCTCCGAGACTGTGCAGTGATTGTGATAGGAAAGGTAAATGAAGGCAGGGAGGATGCCAGTGGCAGTGGCTGGCGATGGCGGGGGGCAGGGGTGTTCTGGGGTGAGGGTCAGGCAGCCATGTGGATAACCAGGACTGAAGATATCACAGTGCTCAATTGCGGCTTCCAATTTCACAGTTTATCAAGTTTCTTCAAGGCTGTAGTGCACATAACCTCTGTGGAGGAACCTTGGCCCCCTCTTTTACAATCAGAGAAACTGAGGCTCCAAGGGTGATATCAGTTGCTCAGAGCACACAGTAAGTGATGGACTATCAGGTCTGGGTGGGCTAAAGACTTGGAAACCATAGTCCTTCCCCCTGTTGGTGAGACACTAAAGAGTGGAGGCAAGGAACTTCTGGCCCTGAAGCCTCTTCCAGACAGAGGGCAGCGAGCCCTGAGTGAGGAGAGAGGCCATCCCTGGACATCGGTGATTCTGAGCAAGGCAGGATTCACAGTGGTCCCTTTCGGTCTCTAGTGTCATCTGAACTCAAGTTCCAACCTGAATCTGTTGTTTGTCCGTGGGGAAAATGGCACTGTTTCTCTGTGTTTCCATCTTTCTAGGTGTAGTGTGCATTTCTTTATAGTACTTGAGAGAGGAGATGACCTCTTATAGGCAGTAGATCCTCAATACACGTAATGACCTAAGTGCTGCTGTCGGGCTGACTGGCTAGGGGAGGATTTGGCAGCGTCTCTGCTCTCAGTTTTGGGTCACTGGCCACATATCCATAACTTGTACCATTTATCCATGGATGACCAGAAGTGGTCAAGGTGGGATCAGGTAGGCTCGTGCCTGGGGCTGGAGAGATGGGGTGTGCGTGGGCCCTGCTGTGGAAATGGTGCCGTTCTGAAGAAGAGCAAGAACTGTGGCAATCTCTCCCCAAAGCACAACAGTCAGACCAGCTTCAAAGTAATGGCTTGATTACTTCAAACTGTTCTGCAGCCTGCCCTGTGGCTCAGCACTGACATCTTAGCACCCATGATGGGAGGCAGGATGACACATTTCAAATTGGCCTGTTTCAAATGGTATAAACCTGTTTCACAACTGCACAGCAAAATCTAAAATAAACTAGGCACGGTGGCGTGTGTCTGTCATTGTAGAACTTGGGAGGTGGAGGCAGGAGTATTAAGAGTTCGAGACCAGTTGTGGCTATGAGACCCTGTTCTCAAACACTCAGAATTAGGTAAAATAAACTCAAAATGACATCAGCTAAAAAGAAATTAGTTAGGTCAGGTGGTAGCAGCACACGCCTTTAATCCCAGCACTCGGGAGGCAGGGGCAGGTGGAGCTCTGTGAGTTTGAGGCCAGCCTGGTCTGCAGAGTGAGTTCCAGGACAGGTTCCAAAGCTACACAGAGAAACCCTGTCTCAAAAAACCAGGAAGAAAGAAAGAAAGAAAGAAAGAAAGAAAGAAAGAAAGGAAGGAAGGAAGGAAGGAAGGAAGGAAGGAAGGAAGGAAGGAAGAAAGGAAGAAAGGAAGAAAGGAAGAAAGAAAGAGGAAAAAATAGTTTAAAAAAAAAGATAAAATAATTCTGTATTCCAGGATGAAAGCCAAGACCAACACAATGTTCACATGCCTCCGGCTCCCAAAGCAGTTGTCAGGAGGAAGACTGGCCCATGCTCTGCCTCTACCCCAGAATGGCCAGCACATGGGTGGACACACCCCCAGGTGCCACAGTTCTCTGTAGGTGTAATGCCACAGGGACCAAGGGGCTCTTCCTGCTGCTGCTGCTGCTGCTGCTGCTGCTGCTGCTGCTGCTGCTGCTCCTGGCTCAGCCTTCAGTGTGACTCAAGGCCCAACTGACCTGTGACCGTGGGAAAGACTTGGGGTAGCAGGACCAGTGAGGCCACTGCAGAAAGTGTCTGGCCATTTCCCAAGCCAGGCACCTCCCTGATCCTTGGCCAGGTCCTTGGGGTCCCACCTCTCACCTAGGTAGTGTGAGGCAATACTTCACCTAAAGACAGGCTTTGAAAGTCAGTTATTTGAAGCAAGGCAGCCAAGGCCCGTTGGGCCTCTCAGAGTGCTGGAAGCAAACAGATTGTTGGCAAGTACGGGACCTAAGGAAACAGGATTGAATTTCCCCTCACCTCACCTGGGGAAAATTCACACTGCCTGTCGGTGAACTTGGCTGAGAGGCTTAAGGGGTAGGGGCCTTTTATGGTTATTGAGGAAGCCTCAGAGATGCTCTTGAGACCTCCCCCCTGCCCCCATTCCCATTCTTGACAGCTGCTTCAGGGTTTAGAGCTACCAAGGTTGGCTGGTTCTTCCTTTGGTGTGACTTTCCTTCAGATTAAAAAAAAAAGAAAGAAAGAAAGAAAGAAAGAAAAGACAGCTGAGTTAAGGAGACAGATCCAAGCCCTGACCCTTCCACAGAGAGCCAGAAAGCTGTGAGTGGCATCAGGCAAATCTCTGTACCTCCTGCTGTAACTGTGAAATGGAGGAGGCCAGAACACTCGGGTTAGAAGGACTGGGTGGTGGTGGTGTGCAGCTTGAATCCCAGCACTTGGGAGTCAGAGGCAGGCAGATGTCTGTGAGTTTGAGGCCAGCCTGGTCTATATAGTGAATTCTAGGACAGCTAGAGCTACACAGAGAGACCCTATCAGAAGTTCCTGGTCACAGGGAACACACTGTAGATAAGAGGAAGAGCTAGGGGAAAGGTGTTGGTGGGCTTCACCTGAGCCCTTCTGAGAGCCTCTAGTCTGGCTGTGTAGCCTAGGATGACCTTGAACTTCTAATCCTCTTGCAGTCAGCTCCCAGGACTAGAGTACAATCACACCCAGTTCAGCGGGGCTGGGCACCAAACCCACCAGGTCCTGCCTGCTGAGCAATCAGGCTACCAATTGAAGATGCCTTTTGCCCGGGAAGCCATTCAAGACCAGAGCTCAGGAGCCCCAACTTCATCTTGTGGGTTTGAGAGACACAGAGGCAGGGTGTGAGGCCAGACGCAGAGATACGTGCCCTTCCTGTTTAGTGCCTACATGTTCTGCTGCGGTGGGTGGAGGAGGGGTGGCGAGTGGAGGGTTTCAGACCGGACTCCACACACAGGGGCATGGGCTACTCACTGCCCCAGTTCCTACCCAGGGACTTGGGTATACTGTCCCCTTCAGCTGGGGTCCTCGGTGCCTATGTGGAACTTCCTCCAGCCCAGTGAGACCGAACAACCCAGAGTGGGCTCAGGTAGTTGTTTAAAAGCTTCCTGGGAAGGCTGGGGATGTAGCTGAGTCAGTGGAGTGTTCCCCTAAAATGTACAGAGCCCTCAGTTAGAGTCCCCAATGCTTCACCAGACAGGGCACAGGGCATGGTGATGCACACCAGTAAACTCAGCCCTCAAGAGGGTGAGGTAGAGAGAGCACAAGTTCAGGGTTATCCTCTGCTACATAGTGAGTTTGAGGCTCTAGCCTGGGCTACAGGAGAACCTAACTCACTTCCCCCCACACACACAAAAAAAAAAAAAAAGAAAAAGAAAAAGAAAAAGAAAGAAAGAAAGAGAAAGGCTCACAGGTGATTTCAATCGCCCACCCAGGCTCAACAGGAACACTAGGGACAGTCCAGCAGCCATAATGGCTTCTGTTTCTGAAGCACCAATCAGGTGCCCGCCCCTTGGCATGAATTTACACAGGTTCTTCTCTGGAGCAGACCACCCCACACATAACATACCAGGAGGGTTGCCTTTGTCCTGCTTTGGGGCGCTGGGGCGTGTCTGCAGCTGGAGCAGGCCCTGGGCTCGTGCCTGTTGGGACATATCTAGGCAACCTTCAGCAAACAGTGACTCAGCCACTTGGCTATAGATAAGTCTCTTCCTCGGCTAGTCCCAGCTTCCTCAGGTTTCTCCCCAACATGTCAGGGCCCAGGAGGATGTGGCAAGCTCTTGTGTCAGTTTTCCCAAGAGGCCCCGGTAAGGGCTGGGGGCTGAGAGACTGGAAACCCTTCTCTCTTTAACCCTTCTGTCCTAGATGCCCCTGGTCCCTCAGGGAGCAGGGGAGCCCAGTTTGGTGAGACACCACTTTGCTCCTGGCACTGGAGCGCGGAGTCTCTCCTTTCCCCTTTCTCTTGTTTCCAGGTCTAGGACACCCTCACTGGGAGTAGGGTAGCTTTGCTTCTAGGCCCCCAGGCTACCATGCTTTAGAGCTAGTGATGGGTGAACTTAAGACTTAGTGAAAAGTAGCCACAGAGAGGACGCTAGACTCCTTCATTGTCTGCTAGGGCACCCTGTCCCTCACCCCGCTCTGAGCATATCCAAGATTCTCTGGGAACAAATGGAGTGGGGGAGGGCCTGATGCCAGTCCTTAGCTCCTTCAGTCACCTGATGTGTGACTTCCCGTGAGTTCCATTCCCTATCCGGGATCATTCTTCTCACTAGTAAGGCAATGGGACTCTCGATGTGGAAGGAGGTGCGAAGCAAGTAGACAGAGTGCCTCTGCAGACAGCAGCCTTGGGCTCAGCCCCATAGTCATCCCGGAAGTTCCCTCACAACAGAAGGTAGCTTTGCTTCCCTGGGCTGCTTCATCTGTAATGTAGCTGAGCGAGCTGACTCTTTGTGAGAGCTAAGCAGAAAGGGCTCTTCTGCAAATGCCTCTACAGCGCCTGGGGCACGGGAGCTGCCTTCCTCATGCCCTCACGGCCACTGATGGGCCTGGTCTCTCACACGGGCATGATGGTGTCGACCTGCAAGGATTACATGAGATACTAGGTACCTGGAGCTTGGTGGGTAAAGAGGCTCAGTTATTCCAAAGCCAATTATCTCCATGGGTGTGGTTGAGTCTGTCTCCCTTTGCCCAACCCTGTCTTGAGAGCAGGGCAGGAGAGTTTGGCAGCCCAAGAATGTGACACATAGACTCGTGCGGCCTTTGGTGACCCTACTCAAGTACCTGGACATCCTGGGTGCCCAGGCTCTACCTCCCACCTGTGTTCTACCCCACCCCTTTAGCCCATGACTGTGGGTCCCCCTAAGCAGAGTCTGCTTCCTCCACAAGCTCTCCTTCCACCCGCTTGTATCCCCTGGATCAGAATTCTCCACCCCTCATTACTGAAGCCCATGGACTCACGATCCCGATCCTGGCAACACCTACCCACCCCCACACCACCTCCCACCACCCCACCCCACCCCACCCCACTCCCACCAGGCATCCAATCATTTGTCTATTCTCCTATCTGAAGGAAGTCTTACTAGCCAGATTTTGGGGACTGGAGGGTGGTGCTGACCAGGGAAGGCCTTGGGCTGTGCAGACGGAAGCCCTGGCCCGTGGGGATACTCTCCACCCGGCTCCTGAGCCCATCAGGCCCCACTTAAGAGGATGTCCCTCACGTGGAGGGCCCGTCCGGCTGGAGATGCCTTCAGAAATGGAAATGTGGTCCATTTGTTTGTGATTTACTCCCTGACCCTTAACGGGAACCCGATGGGACCAATAAAGGCTCCCAGCGTGCCCAGTGCCCAGCCTCAGGAAGGCTGGAGCCCATCCAGTTCTAGAGGCAAAAAGCATCTCAAAGTGGAGCCGACTTCTCTGCTCCTACCTCAGGCCACCCTAACCACTCACCATGGCTCTCTAAACTTTTGAAAGACTCCTCACTGTTCCCCCAGATCAACCTCGGGCCCCTAGCTTTTCCATGCTGGGGGCAGGAGGCAGAGGATTCGGCTTTGGAGGCGTGGAGGGGATGTGGACCAGGGTGAGAATATTCTGAGCACAAAGTAGGTAGAAAGGGAGCCGAAATGGAGAAGAAAATCCAGCTTTCAATTTCCCTCAAGAGAAAAGTAAGCTCGCAAGAGACAGAATAATTTTCCAGTGTGCTGGCCATAAGTACAACCTCCTTGAGACGTAGCAAGTTATTAACGAGGAGAAAGAAAGGCAATTGTGAAACCTCTTTACCTTTAGCAGAACTGTACAAAACCGCTTATTCCCAAGGGGAATCTAATTAGAGGGTAGGGGCCAAGCTAGGGAGAGATAGAGGCCAAGGTTGGGCTGGGCATCCTCAGTGGCTGGTTCAGAAGAAGGGCCGTGTGAAGGAATGTTTTCATTCATAGCACCACAGAGGGTTCCGGGGACCTGGATGTGAATTCAGCAGCTTAACTTTGCCAAAACTATAGCAGAGAAAATAGTTGGGCTTGCTAGTTCATGCCTGCCACCCCAAAGCTTGGAAGGTTGGGACAGGAGGGTTGTCAAGAGTTTGAGGCTGGGACTGGGTTGCACAGTGAGGCGCCTTGTGTTTGGATCTTGTTTTGTCAGTGACTCCTAGGCCAGCTTGAACTCCCCATGCAACCAAAAATGAGTTTGAACTCCTGATCCTCCTGTTCCAGTTTGCACTGGTGCTGAAGACTGAATCCAGGACCTCATGAGTGCTAGGCAAGCACTCAAGCAACTGAGCTAGGTCTCCAGGATGCATAGTGAGCTTCAGGCCAGTGTGGGTATAGAGTGAGACCTTGTCCCAAAAAGGAAAGTCAAGAAACATTCCCAGAGTTACAAAGAACACAGGTAGACATACCTGTGCCTGACTGACCCAGGTCTGGCAGTGCCCGTGAGGCCGTCCCCATTGGTCCCGCCACCCACAGCATCTACTACCATATGTGTCCTTGTCCAGGATGCTTCATCCATTATCAGCAAATGCAGCCTCAGTCCACAGAGACAGAGTCATCTGCATCAGCCTGAGTGTGTTCTGCAGTTTCCATGGTCTGTTCAATACCCTCAGTTCACAAAGAGCGAAGTGACCAGAGGCCTGGGTTTAAGTCCCACCTCAGCCACTAGTAGCTGTGTGCTCTTGGGTAAGTTCCAGCCCCTCCCTCACTCTCAGCCTTAGAATGAGGTTGACCTTGGTGCCCACGGGGACGTGGGCACAATTTTAGATGCACAGCTTGATACCTGTGGGGCATCTTGGCCGCCCAGTTTCAGTTTGTCTTCACATAGGAGCCTCCAGCTCTCTCTCGCCCTCTGCCCGCAAGTCCTTCAGTGAGAGCATCTTGTCCATGTTCAAAATACCCAGAAGTAAGGATTTTGTCCACTGAGAACCTGTATGTATTTGGAGGTTGCCACCTCCTGGTATCTTAATGCCACTTCCCTACAAAGGCTGGCCACATTGCTTATTTGAACAAGATTTAGCTACCTGAGCTCAGAATAGTAATTGCCACAGGTTACAAGCAACAGATTTGTCTGTCTGTCTGTCTGTCTGTCAGTCTATATTATCTGAGACATATCAACCTAGAAATGGAATAGACAACAGGGGCAGACTGGACTTTAAGTCCCTCAGCAGCCCATTCACAGAGCTGTTTAACTCTACTGAGAGTTCAGGGGACGTGAGAATGCCTAGGTCGAGGGGACTATTCAGCAATCGTGGTGAAGACACCGTGTTTGCAGGGGCACAGGAGAGAACTGCACATCTGGGTACAAATGAGGACTGGATGGATGGTGTACATGTTGGTTCCCAGGGCTTAGGTCGTCAGCCCTCTTGGAGCAGTCAGCAGGGACCAGGCAGGTGGCCGGTGCCACATAAATCAATCTCTAATGAGATTCTTGTGCAAGGAGATGCTAACAGACTGGCCAACAATCACACTGGCTTAAATAGCAAACTGCCATGGGCATCTGCTGGGGCCTTGCAAGTTAGGGCACCCATCTGGACATGGAGGATCATTCATTCATTCATTCATTCATGAATGACCATAGGCCATCTCCTTTCCTGGGCATCAGGAATAAAGCAATGGAAAAGCGGAAATGAATATACATCGTCAGCCTGTGACAGCATACAGTCCTGTGGGTCCTCCAGATCGTTCAACCCCAGAGTTAGTGTGGGACAGGTGCAGTCCTGGCTTCAGCGTTTTTAGAGCCTCTCTTGATTGGGTGACAGTTATTTGCCCTGGAGAATCTTAGGGATGCCTCTGACTGCAGAACACAAAGGGGAAGTAGGGGGTGGGCATGAAGAGTGGGGACTTAGGTCAGAGCCTAGATGGAGAGGAGGGGGCGTGTCCAGAAAGGGCAGCCTGTAGGCTGGGGTCTGTGGGACGTGGTCAAGAGAGCCGGGGACAGCCAAGAGCCCTGTGATGCAGGCAGGGGTCACGTCCGGTGGCAGGAGCAGGCTTAGGGTGGTTTTCAGGCTCTCTGGTCCTCTCCACCATCACAGAGGGGAGGAGAGCTGGAAGTCTCCATGGCCCTACCCTCTCTGCAGTGCAGACAGCCTTGTCTTGTGGGTTGCTGCAGAGCTCTGTCCCTGAGTGGCTCTCAAAGCTGGCGGTGACCAGCCCTCCCAGGTGACACTGGGGAGGGATCTAGGCTACATGTGCGCCTTCTTAGGCGCCACCCATAAACCCACCAGGCGATCCCCACATGGGAAGGTTGGTGTTGGGGGGCGTTGCTGCTGCACAGCCTGCTGGCTGGATGTAGTCTTAGCTCTGGGGGCCTTCCCCAGCTTTTAACCCAGACCTTGCATCTTACCACCGGCTCAGATCTCCTCGCCTTTCTGAGTGTCCCCCAAGAAGTCCGGATTGCCCTGTCCATACGTGGACTGAAGATTCTAATGGCCTCGTGAACTGCTGGGACATCTCAGATCAAAGTTGGCCCTTAATCAACAGCCACCTCCTGCCCTCTGTTGTGCCATTAGGGACAGACAGGAGGCACGGAGGGCAGTCGGCTGGCTGCTCAACAGTCCCACACTGTCACTTCAGCAAATCAGTTTCCCCAGCTCGAAAAATGAGTATCCCCTACTCAGAGCGTCAGTGAGGTCGGATGTTAGGATCCATACAAGGATGTGAGCACCCAGAGGGGCTGTCTAACCTCGCTCCTTCTTAGCAGGAAGAGGCAGGATCATGGGGGCATTGCACCTTGGCACAGTGTGCCAGAGCCAGCTGCCCACCTCCTAACTATGTCCCCTGGTGTCACCCTTTGGATCCTCACAGCCAGGCAGCTCCAAGGGAGCTCAGCTCAAGTTCTAGGTCGATCTTTCTCTTTCAAGCATCATGGCTTTCCCAGGATGGGGTGAGAGAAGACTGGTCAGGGGCACAGACAGAAGTTCTGAGTCCCCCTTGCCCTGATGGGGGCAAGACACAGCTCCCACTCTCTCAGCTGCCAACCAGCACCACAGTATCAGGACCTGGTTTCAGGCCAGCGTCTGCTCTGGACCAAGCCTTGCAGGGCAGGGGCGGCTGCCGACTGTAAGACGCAACTGTAATTAAGAAATAAGCCGCCTCGCCCAGCACCTCCGCAATCATTTGGCTAAGTAACTAGCATGGTCCAATGCCTCAGAAATCACCATTAGAGTACGCTCCTTATGCCCATAAAATTTCTCGTTTTCTGCCTCTCGTCAGCCTCCCCCGCCATCTTCGCCTTGCTTTATTTACACATTCGTCCTCAAACAATGGCAATAAACTCTTTCCCAGAGTGTTGCAAATCAGAAATTTGTCCACATTTTTCCACCACCTTCCACTGTGGCCCTGCTCTGCCTGGGAACAGCCCAGCCAGGCCAGCTGGAGAGGGCTGGGCAGCCTGGATTGATGGAGGGTTGTCTCCACCCCCACCTCCACCTCTACCATGGGAAGAGGTTGTTGGAGAGAAGGCAGGAGGGGAGGGGGCAGATTGGGAGAAGAGAGGCCAGTCACCAGCACGATGCAAGGGCCCTCTAGGAGAGAGAGAGAGAGAGAGAGAGAGAGAGAGAGAGAGAGAGAGAGAGAGAGAGAGAGAGAAGGAAGGGAGAGAGAGAGGGAGGGAGAGAGGAGGGAGGGGAGGGGAAAAAGGGGAGGGGAAGGAGAGCCTTCCCCTTCCATCCTCTTGAGAGGAAGAGGGTTTAGGAAAAAGATAAAACAAAAGCTGGCCCCAGACAACTTGTGAGGAAAAGTCCTTCCTGTCCCATGCAGAAAGCATGATTTTAGGGTGTCCTGTGACCCAGACTGACCCCTCACCCGCCGCAGTTTGATATCCAGACCTCTTCTGGAACTTCAACTCCCACTGATCTGCAGTCCTTTCTAGGGCAACAGCCAGCCCTACTGTGTGCTGAGCACACTGTTCCTTTGCTGAGTGATGAATATGCCCCCGAACAGCCAGGACCCCTTCTCAGGTTGATTTTAGACACCCAGGAGAACCCCTTCTTCTCAAAGATGGGAAAATGGGACTCAGAGAGGTGGTTGAGACTCAACAAAGGTCACATAGTAAGTTGGTGAAACTTCAAGGTCCCCATCTGAAGGTTTTTGTTTTGTTTTAAATCAGCCCAAAGACTTTCTGTGAACATTCCCATGGGTAAGGTTATATAGTCCCCTTATCTGGATGAGTTGTGGGGCTTCTGCAATGATGTATTCACACTCACACACAAACACTTGAGACATAGTCTTATGTAGCTCAGGCTGGCCCCCAAGTGCTAAATTAGAGGCATGTCTCAGCCCACCTAGTTTACGCATTGCTGGGGATGGAACCCAGGGCTTCCTATATGCTAGACAAGTGCTCTACCACCTGAGTTATGTCTCTGGCCCTATGTACAGTTTTATAAATGCATCTTTAGGTTTTTTTTAAATGTGCATGAGTTTTGTCTACATGTGTGCATGTGCACCATATGTGTTCAATGCCTGTGGAAAAAAGCATCAGATCCCCAGGAACTAGAGTTACAGACAGTTGTTAGCCACTGTGTGGGTGCTGGGAATTGAGTGGGTCCTTTGGAAGAACAACCAGTGCTCTTAAGTGTTGAGCCACCTCTCCAGTCAGACATCTTAGTTTTTTCAGTGACACAGTGTAGTTGCCCATGTTTGTGGGTACAGAGGACATTTCAGAGGGTATGTAGTTCACTGACCTACATGTTTCTCAGACATGTGCCATTTCTTTGCACTGGGGACATTTACACTTCTATGTCCTGGTCATCTTAAGATATTGCATTATTCATTGTTACCATTGTGATCCACCGTACACTAGAGCATTGGAAGTGATTCCCTCCACCCCCTGCAGCATCCATGTCCCAATAGCCAGTACCCACCTCTCCCCCCCCCCCCGGAGCTCCTGGAGGCAGCCTAAGGAGACGGTGATGGCACTGGCATCCTCAAGGGTTGTCACTTTAAGTCATTTCTGGTAAGTGGGTGTCCTAGGTAAGGCTTTCTGTCTCCAGGGCAGATTGTATGGCCTGCTCTAGAGCATCTTGCCCTAGGGATGGAGAGAAACCTGGCTATGCAAGTATCCTCTTCTCCCCCACCCCTGCAGTCAGCTAAGTTGTGACCATGGCAGTGGGAAGCTAAACCTGCACTAGAAGTGGGATGGGGACTGTTGATCTTGGTCTCTGTGGGCTTGTGCAGCCTGCAGGAGGGACTCAGGGGAGCCTACAGAGACGCAGAGAACCATACACCTTCCCCAGCGCAGAATGCTAGTTCCAGAATTTTCTGCAAGGCTTGCTTAATAAAAATGAAGGGTGGTGATGGGAGGAGATTGGATGAAGGGAAAAGTTGGGAAAGGAAAATGGGTGGCAGGGTCCCAGGGAGGAAGCTGCAACTTGGGCATGCTTGAATCAGCGCTCTCTCTCTCTCTCTTTCTCTCTCTCTCTCGTGTGTGTACACCCATGCATATGCAAACGTGTGCACATGTGTGTAGAGAACCAGAGGACAACCTCAGATGTCCTTCTTCCGGTGCTGTCTGCCTCTGTTTTGAGACAGAATCTCCCAGTGGCCTCAAATACCCCACGTAGGCTAAGTCTGCTGACCTATGAGTCCCAGACTTTCTCCTGTCTCAGTCACTCCATGGTTGGGATGACCTGGCTCTTACATGGGTTCCAGGGATCAAATTCAGGCTTGCCAACCTAGCAGGCTCCCAAGTTCCTCTGTCAGTTTTTGTTTTTCGAATGGGTAAGGTCTGTGGCTTCTGTATTTAGCTGGTGGCTGCAGACTCATCCATTTTATTTTTGAGACAGGGTCTCATTAGATAGCAGTGGCTGACTTTGAACTCACTAGGTAGCCCAGGCTGGCCCTGAACTCACAGGGATCCACCCACCTCGGCCTCCTGAGGGTCGGGACTAAAGGTGTGGACCACCACACCTGGATTTTCTCCTAGTATTTTAACCTCAGACTTCTTCATGGCTAAGCGGGGAGAGGCGTGAGCAAGAAGCAAAGCCTGAGCCCCAGAGCCAGTTTCCACGCTGAACCTCCCCATGATTGCCACCCTCTGTCTCTGGGCTCAGCGCTGAGGAGGCTGAGGAGCAGGGAGAGAGAGGGCAGGTTTGACTTCATGGCACTGGAGCTCGGCTTCCTCTTGTGCATCATGTAGCCAGTCCATCCGGTGGGAAGGGACAGCTGTCCTATTTCTCTTCCACTGACTTCGAAGCTTCCGCTTAGCCCCCTAACTCCGCCCACCCCAAACCCCCATGCCCACCCAGCTTCCCGAGGGCCTGTCCCCTCCTTTGGTACCCTGGCTCTGCTCTTGTTGGCTCACTGACCTGTGATTGCAATCCCTGCCTGCTCTTCTGCAGGTGTCATTTGCTTTCTGGGACAGGTTCCTGTGAAGAAACGAAGTAGAGATGACTGCGTGTGGCTGGGTCTGTGAGAGATAGGAACGGGGGCAGGGGAGGAGTGTTTATTTATTTGGCCATTCATTCATCCATTCGTACATTTGCTCCTGCCTTTGTGTTTCATGTCAGACAAATCCTGCCTCAGGGACCCAGGGGAAACTAAATTATCTTTGTCGGGGACGCTGGTGGTGGCAGCAACCACAGTTATTGGGTACTCACTGTGAACTGGGTACTGTCCATAGCCCTTGCCTTACAATAGTCCCCTCTATCATCAGGAAAGAGGACTCTAAGAGATTGGGACCTTCCTTCAGCTGAAGGTCCCTCCCTCAGCCCAGAGGGATAAAGTCACTTCCCTATGTGCTGTGGAGCTGGGCATGGCTCTGTACCTCTCGAGGGTCACTTTGAGCCACATTAGCACTGTGGGGGAGAGCCACAGCAGCAGGTACCAAGAAGTGGGAGATCCTGAAAGGCACAAATAACACTCTTGTGGCTAGAACCTGAGGCTGCCAGTCTTCTCTAGCAGGAGAGATGAAAAGAGGGGTCTGGGATGGTGGCTCGCTGAGCTGGTCACCTTGGAACTCTGTCACACACAGGTCTGGGAGCTCAGCCTGGGATTCCATTCCCTCACAGTGGTCTCCCTCCGCGTAGCTTCCCTTCACACCGTCATCAGTGATCCTTGTCATCAATGACAAGTCCAGCAGTATCCGTGGCTGGAAGGAGGCAGACAGATCTCCAGCCTGAGCCACCAACTCTGGTTCCTCTCATTTCCCCAGTGTCCTTGTCAGCTTTGGTTGTGTTGACCATGCTCTCTCGAAACTAAGAAGGCAAGAAATGGTGTCCTGGGCTCCACTCTACCCAACACTGGTCACTGCTCTCTCAGATCGACTAGTGTCAATTTCTAAAACTTTTTATTAATATAGGTAGTTGGAGTCAGCCAATTATTGGAATAGCCCGAGGAAAGGACAGGAAGATGGCTTAGTCTGGAAAGCACTTGCCTTGCAGGCAGGAGGACTTTGTTCCCTGGGAACCACTTAAAAAGCCAGGCGCTGTGGCACAAGCTTGTAATCTCAGCGCTGAGGAGGTTGAGACAGTCACATCCTTAGAAACTGGCTGACCAACCAGCCTGGACTACTCGCCGAGTTCCAGGCCAATCAGAGACCCTGTCTCAAACAAAAAGTGTAAAGTGCCTGAGGAATGCCCGCCACGTTTCATCACACCCACTCCCCCGCAAGCACGTGAACCTCCGAGTGTGATGTACACTAAAGTAACCTGAGGGAGAAGAGGGCAAATCAGTGTTCTTAAAGCCACGGCTAGAGTAGAAAGTTTTGGAGTTCAGCTTCAGTTAGGGCAGGTTTGCTCCTGTCTCCAAGGTGCTCAGATTCTTCCATACATCTGCCACCCCTCCCCAGACACCACATTAGCCACATGAAACAAACAGCAGGTTAAAGAGACTGAGGTGGAAAGGTGCCCAGGAGCCTTAATCTTCTGTCTTCAGGCAGATAAACCATAGTTTTGAACTCTGCACCCGGACTCAATCCTGGCAGAGGCGTTTCCCACGTTGGACACCTGACTCCCACACATGACATATGCTTGGTTCCTAGTTCAGTGCAGGAGAAAGAACATTGGATCCACCTTGGAAAACATGACTGAATTCTGATTACACAGTAGTGTCCAAGCAGTGCCACTTCCTTCTTCCTGGATCCGCCCCTTCCTGTCAGGAATGTATAGACAGCGCCCTCTAATGCCGAAGGACAGTACTGAGCTCTTAGCACAGGATCATGTTCAAACTTCCCCACATGATCCCTCCCAGAGAAACCAGATCTAGAAAACAAACAAACAAACAAATGATCCCTCCGAGGCTCAGAATTTGAAAGTACAATCTCAAGGAGACTGGGACCTTCCTACCTGGGAAGGAGTTTTGTCGAGTTGTGGGTAGATGTGAGTTCAACTCCAGCATTCCCAGAGAGGCCACCTCTTCTCTCTTGTTGGGTTGTGGAGATTAAAACATCAAAAGACTGGGGGTCCGGGATCCTGTTTGCATCTGCCCCTCACCAGTGCCCCCACCTCTGGAGGAACCTCTAAGGAAAGAAGGGTTCTGACAGTCTGCTGTCTGGTTCTGGGTCACAGGGGTCCTTCAGACCAGAGTCCCCTTGAGAAGCAAGAGCTAGCCCTGCTGGATTGGTGCATTTTACACACCTCTCTAGACATGGAGTAGATCTAGCAGAGCTCCTGAGCTAACCTGGGCTCAGGCTGTGGAAGACCCTAGAGGAGAGCCCCTCCACCACCACCACCACTGCCTTCTTGACTGTAGCTATGGGCACATCCCCCAGACTCATTGGAAAGGTTGGGTCCCCAGTATGAGTCCAAAGAATCCTGTGTGGGCCAGCAGCTAGTATCTGACTGTTTTGCCCACTTCCAGTCTTTCCGGGCCTGGCTAGCTAGTCACAGGCTTCATGAGTGAACCAGGCCAGGGGCCATGACGAGCCCAGGGTGGGAGGGAAAGGGCAGACTTGGGCAGGACAGAGGGCTGGGGCCTGAAGCTGAGTTGTTTGGTGCTGGGCTGAGTGCCAAAGACGAATATGGGTAATAGAAGTGGGCAAGAATGGGGTGCTGGGTTAGAAGAGGTAGACAGGATTGGGGTGCTTCATCTCTGGGCAGGAGTCCCCAAATGTCCATGAATTGTGCATAAAGAGGTAGACAGGAATGGGGTGCTGGGGTAGAAGAGGTGGGCAGGACTGGGGTGCTTCATCTCCTTGCAGGAGTCCCCCAGTCTCTGAATCACGGAAGGCCAGTTCCTGCAGACTAGCCTGGCCTGTGAACACCTGGTGAGCCAGTTACGGCTGAGCACTTTGCACAGAGGGAACGAAAGGACAGGCCACCACTAGGCTGGAGGCCCCCAGCTGAGCTGTAAATGACTTTTCCATTTGTGGAGGCCTGCGCCCAGGCCTGCTTGGTATTCAGGGACACTGGGCCCACACTCGCCAGCTCTCGGCTCTGCCCGAATTACTTGATTAAAACGCATATCAACTATTATGTGATTCGTTTCTCGGCCACAGCTCCACACCAGGGCCTATGTTAAACTGTAATAACAGGAATGGGAGGAGGTGGGAGAGGGTGCAGGGAACGGGGCTGGAAGGGCTTCTGTGTTGGGGTGCAGAGTAGAGACCCTCCCTGTGCCTCTTGGCTAGTGTTGGCTCACACTGCCTGGGGGTGAGAAGGCGTTGGGAGGTGTATAGCTTCAGAAACCATCACTACCCACAGGACTTCTCTATCCAGAAAGAGGAGGGAAAGGTTGGGGATGGCGAAGCAGCCACTGTGATTTCAAGATCACAGGCGGGCTTCTCAGAAACCCGGGTGTGAAGCCAGGTTCCTTGGCTTTTGGTCCAGCCTCACTGCTCCAGGGCTCTACTGGGCACCTGTAAAATGGGCCAACCTCGTTTTCTGGCATTCCAACTGATCAGAACAATGATTTCATGTTAGCAGTGTGAAGGGTCTGCAGCCCCCTTCATGGCAGTGGGTGCGGCAGGATGCCAGACTTCAAAAGGCCCTTGAGATGATCGCTCTGCAAGGCTGTGAGCATTGGTGCTGCTATCCTGAGTGCCCACTGTGTGCCAGGCACCATCTGTATCATAGGCAAGGACCTGCTGGCCTAGCAAGACCAGAAGACCCATACACAGACATGGATGGCCATTGTCTCCAGAGACTTAAGACATGACTGCGTATGTGTGTGTTGGAGGATGGGATGTACATAGGGTCCAGACATCGATCTTGGTGCTGTTTCCCCAGGAGCTGTCTACTGGGGCAGGATATCTCACTAGGACCTGGGGCTGACCAGTTGAGCTGGAATAGCTGGCCAGTGACCCCCAGGGGTTCATTTGTTTCTGCCTCTCCTATGCTGAGATTACAGGTGCACACCTCTCTCTGGCTCTTTATGTGGCAGCTGGGGATTGAACTCGCGTCCTCACACTTGTGCAGTGAGCACTTGGCCACAAAGTCATCTTCCAGCCCTTCATCCCTGTTTTCTGATGGTTGAGACTTAAGAGCCCCTCCCCTTAAAATGGTGCTGAAATCTCCCTGGTCTGGCTCCTTGATGGAAGATCACCCACTGTGAGGGGTTTTACTGGATAAGCAGACTTCATCCACAGCAAGGACATGGTTAGAGGGAGAGGCAGGAGGTGGCCCTACATAAGTGATAGCATAATTGGGAGCCTTGTACGTGGGAGTGTGGAGTCTGGACACACGGATGATAAATGGTTAGTAGAGTCACTGGTTTACCAAGACTTCTTGGCATAGCCCAGTACTTGGTGATGGCTTCCTATGGCTTCCTGGGATGGGATGAGCTCTAGCAAAAGAACCTGAAGAAGGCAGAGGCAGAAGCAGTGTGGCTGGGGAGGTTATGGTAACCAACCCCAGTGACTTTCCAGTCTTCATTTGTCTTTCACTGTCAGCTGGAGCTAGGCTATCCTGGGATAGTCTATCCTTGTCTCCCACCATCAGAGTGGATGAGGTTATCCTGGGAGAAGCTATTCTGTGATAGGCTATCCTTGTCTCCCACCATCAGCCTGAGCTAGGCTATTCTGGTCTAGGCTATCCTGGGCTTTGACAAACTCAACAGCTCTGGTCCCTGAACTATCCTCAGATTTCCCTGGCGTTTGCAGGTCATGTCGCAGTCTTAATGTCTGTCTTCTGTCTGTCCATGCACACATTCGCTGGATACGATGCTTCCCTCCTTGGGCTGGGAAGTCTCAGCACAGGAGTGATGCCTCCTTCATCAGACTGGAAGCTTCCTAAGATAGACTGCATCTCCCCATAAGATTGGAGGCTCCAACTTAGAGGCTGTTCTTCCTTGCTTGGCATGGGCCTCCTGTTCCTCTAAGCAGAGAACCCAGGGAGGGCTCCTTACTGTCCCTTTTCTTTTAAATTGGTGCTTAGTTCAGTTGCATCCCCCAGCTGCAGGGAAGGAGGAAGGTAGGGGTAACAACTGGCCAGGATCCACTCCCTCCTGCCCACCCCAAATCTGTCGATTATTTAATGAGTGCTTTTCCATGTCTGCTTTCCCCACAATCCCTCTCCCCAGACCCGATGCCCAGGCTACCAACTTTCCCTACCCAGAGGACTCAGCCCCACCCAGTCTGCAGGGTCACCAACACACTTAGTCTTGTTGATTAGTCTAACTCAGAAAGTGAGGGTTCTAGGGGTAAAGAAGTGGGTACTGAGAGAGTGGGGTACAAGGAACTGAATCAAGGCACTGAGGGGTGACACAGAAGCTCTTCGTGTCCCTTCTCTAGACTCTCTGCTCCTCCCCTCCCCCCTTTTCTACCATCTTTACATCATCATAATAATGACAATCCTACCTGTGCACTTTCTGTCCCCAAATCACTCCCTGTCTACTTTTTTTCTCTTCCCTGTGCCCGCCGTTGGGGTAGGGGTGGGTATGCACGAATTTATTTTATCCTCTCTTTCCAATTGAGAAAGCCAAGAGAGGAAGCAACTCTCCAAAGACACATGAAAGAGAATGTCAGAGATCTGGGTCCAGTTCTCGGGTCCCAACTGGACCGGAGTTATCCCAGGAGTCCTCAGACACCCAAACTATCTCCCAACTACACCTCTCCATGGGAATGAAGAAACTTGGACTTTGGACTGTGTGGCCTCCTTCGAGTGACTCCAAACTTTATTTGGCCCTGTTTTTAAAGGACTTAGTAGAGTGGGCTTCACAGCTCTGCCCAATGAGGTTGCATAGATAAGGCTGCAGGAATGGCTGCAGGAATAACTGCATAGAGAAGGCTGCAGGAATGGCTGCAGGTCCCCTGGGATGGGCCAGAGAGTTGGAAACTGAAGTCACAAGTAGGCTGCAGCCTTGGTCTCTTAAGCACTCTTTGGATCTTTGTGGGCAGTGGGATAGTCAGGTTCTCCTCAGGGTTGTTATGGCAACGCCTCATCCCAGAGGACCAGTTCTCTCAAACATCAGGAGCCTGTGGGCTCTGCTTTGCTGTCCTCAGTTTGGGCTTGGATTTGGTGCCTCGAGATGCACAAAGCTCCACAGGTCTTAGCTTACTAAGGAGGGGAGGGGCAGGGAGTCAGGGAGGAAGTCGATGGTCTGTTCAGAACGCTGCAATCTGAAAGCAGGGAGAAAAGGGTGAGGAAGGGGCAAGAGTCTGGCCATGGTACAGCAACTTGGGTTTCAGCCCTCAGCTGGCAGGATGTCTCTACCCACAATTTTGTTCCTGACAGTTCTGATTGTCATCTACCTAGCCAGTGTCCGAGTTCTGAATCCAGGGTCATGTGGAGGGATATTCTCTGGAGCCTGATCTTGTCGTGCCTGTTTGCTCCCCTGACTTAACTGCTCTCCTGGTCCCCATCAGGACACTGAGACCACTGGTGTGTCTGGCTCTGAGCCCAGTGTGGGTTGGGAAGGGAGCCCCAGGGTGCCATTTGTGCCCACCTTTGATGCTCTCACCAGAGCTAGGGTGGGTGGGCAGCTGGCAGGCTGTCTAGAAAAGGGCAGGGGAAGGGTTGGCTCTGACTTTTTGTGGCTACCCATTGGCTCTCTGGCCATGGAGTATAGTGTCGCAGTTAGACACAGCCTGGCAGTGGTCGTTAAATTACAGAGATGAGTCCCCAGTGAACAAGATAAAGTGGTGGAGGGAAGAGGTGGGGAGGAATCCGGCCCAAATCAGGGCATTGGCCAAGACTCTTCCCCTCCCTGTGGCACCTGACGTGGCCGTGGATGTGGCCCTTTGGCAAAATGATCTCTTGTACTTTTGATTCATGGGGCCTTTGGCACCCCTCTTTCCTCAGACTGACTTCAAAATTTCTGGGGTTTTTTTTGTTGTTGTTGTTGTTGTTGTTCTCAATGGGGAAGGGGGAGGAAGGGCCTAGACTCTTGTGTAGCCAATCCCGGGAGCATCTGAGTGTGTGCTGGTGTGTAGGTCAGAGAGAAGAGTGTAGACTGACTGCTGGGCTGTGTAGACACTTGCCCAGAGACTTTGTACTCTTCAGCCTGCCTTTCTGTGACTGTTTCTCCATTGAGAGTGTGAGCAGGCGGCCTCCGAGTCTCTCTAGCCTGCCCTAGACTGAGGACTCTAGGCATAGAGTCTAGGTCCCCCCCGCCCTGTGTGCTTGGCCTCTGCAGGAGCATGGTAGGTGCTCAGTAAATGGTCTGTAAATGAATGAATGAGTGAGAGAATGAATAGACAAATGGACAGAAAATCCCAATGGCATAGCTAAGTTCAGGGAAAGATGAAGGAAGGGTAAAACGAGGGAGAGACAGGACTGGTTCACTTGCTTCTCATCAGCTCCACCAGGCCAGAAAAGGGCAGGAGGCTCAGTGCTGCTGGAGGGGATGCAAAACCAGCTCTGTTCCCCAGGTCTTAGCCCCAGCTGCTGGGACAACTGAGCAAGCCAGTTTTTGTTGTTGTTTTGTTTTGTTTTTGTGTTTTTTCGAGATAAATTTTCTCTGTGTAGCTTTGGCTGTCCTGAAACTCACTCTGTAGATCAGTCTGGCTCCACCTGCCTCTGCCTCCCCAGTGCTGGAATTAAAGGAGCGAGCCACCACTGCCTGGCTGATTAAGCCATTTCTTCAGCCTCCTCCCCAACTGGACTTAGAGCTCAGCCTGCCTGTTAGTCCCTTCATGAATAAGCCTGACCCCAGCCTTCCACATGCACACACACACATGCACACACGCACAGGAGACCAAAGCCTTTACCTTGCATGCATTCTCCAAAGGTGGAGTTGCTCCGTGCTTCCTGGTTTCGGCTTTCCTACTTTTCTTAAAGACAGGCTTATTGACGACGCCATCAAACACAACCCTGCTCTGCCTCAGAGCGTACCATCCCTTGAGAAATTGTCAAAATTTATTTTAAGTTTATTTATTTTGGAGGAGGAGCACATGTCACAGCATGTGCATACTGGCGAGAATGTGTTCTTTCCCTTCACCATGTGATTTTCAGGGACTTGAACTCTGGGTTGTGTTTGTGCCCCTTTTACCTCCAGAGCCATCTCGATGGCGCCTGTCCCTTGAGTTTTGAGAGATGAATTTCATTCAGTCTTATGTCAGGGACATCTATGTCGGTGAAGATAATCAAAATGCCCAGCTGGAGGGGACTGGCTTTAAAAGCAGGGGAAGGGTTGGGCAGGAGATGTTTCCCCAGTCTCCCAGGCTGGGCATGGAGGTTATCTCCCGTCCTTCATTGCTAAGCCCGAATGTGGTAAGCAACCTCTTTCCTTTGGGAGAGACTGGAACCCCAGGGCAGTGTTCAGAGAAAGACATAGGCATGACCCCATGCCCACTGTGTTGCCCGGCTGTAGGGAACCGTCTGGACGAGGGCTCGGATGTGGAGTCAGAACCCGACCTCCCGCTGAAGCGCAAGCAGCGTCGCAGCCGGACCACATTCACTGCCGAGCAGCTGGAGGAGCTGGAAAAGGCCTTCGAGAGGACCCACTACCCGGACATCTATACCCGAGAGGAGCTGGCGCAGAGGACCAAGCTCACGGAGGCACGCGTCCAGGTAGGGAGAATTGGGTGCTTGCTGGAGTCCGAGGGTGGGGTGGGGAAGATACTGTGGGCACGTCCCGGGTCTAGTGCTTGCTCCAGGGGTTTGCCTGGAGGATCCTGCCCAGCAGGAATCACAAGTCAGTTGATTTACAGATTGACAGGGAGGTGGAGAGTCCAAAGGGGAGGAGGGACACAGCGGGAGATGAGAAGAAAAAAAAAAAGGAAGAGGGAGAATGGGGAAGAGAAATGGGAGGAGAGGAGAAAGAGCAGTCAGTCAGAGAAGAGGGCAGGCACATAGTCTCCAAAACTCCCTGGGAAAAATGCAATTTCCCAGCAGGCCTATCTTCCTCAGGCAGGGAATGAGTTTCCCCTTGCTAGAAGAATGCAAGATGTGTTCTGGGTAGGTTCACCCAAGGCCCTAAACACCTGAAGAACACAGTCCCTAATCAGTGGGGCTGGTAGCAGGAAAGAGCCCAGACTGAGGTTCAGGTCTGCGTGGGGGAGGCAGAGGGGGAGGGGCCGCCCATCTCATCCTCCAGGCTGAGCACTGGGGATCGCTTCTGCAGAGCACAGAGGAGACTCATCTCTGCACCTGCCAGAGAGGGCTAAAGCTATGGAGGAGTTTGGGGGAGGGCAGGGTGACTTAATGAATGGCTTGTCCTGGATTGTCGCCTTCATGTACAGAGGAGGTGGCTCTACAGAGGGGCCACCTCAAACCCTGCCATCCTGAGAAGTGGCGCTCCTCAGCGACCTCATGGCTGCAAGCCGCAATGTTGAAGGGGATGGAGCCTCAGCCTCAGGCTCAGGTTGGGATGGCCACTCCGCCAGCCCAAGTCAGAGGCTGGAGCTCAGAGAAGTGCCCCATGGGACAGAGAGCTAGACTGGCAGCTTGGCCTGGCTGGCACAGAAGCGTCCGTTCTTTCTGTACCCAAGAGAAGGAAGCTGACTCCGAAGATGGAATTAGAACGCAATAAGGAAAGTCCTAGAAGAAACTGGCCTTAAACCCTCCAGGAAGTGGCGAGCCTTCCTCCACTTTCCCACCCTCAAGGGGAAGAGGGCAGGCCAGGGTGGTCAGCTAGCTCATCTCATCCTTCCCCTCCCCTCCTGGTGACACTGGAGCTGCAGACTGGTCAGGCTCTGCTTGAGCCTCGCTGCAGCTGTTGTCCGGGGCACATTCCTCCCAGCCTTCTCAGGGCCTAGTCTGGCAGCCTCGTGGCTTCCCACCACCCGGAGCCTGGCAGCTTCTCAGAAAAGTCCCTGGCCATTAGGACAGTGCTTTCGTTGGCCCAAGGGACAGGGAAACAGGTGTCACTCAAGGTCTGGGAATGGAGGAGGCCAAGTCTTGACAAACCACGGGCAGGCCACCAGCCATTGCTTCACTGGGTCTCTCTCCTCTCAGGGGCTGTGAGCTCCCTTGGGTAGGATAGAGCAGAGAGGAAGAACCAAAGGCATAATTTTAGAGAGGCTGATCCAAAATCTGAAGATGTAGCTCTAAGGGAGGAGTCTAGAAGTGCCCAGATACTTAGAGGCCCTGGAGGTGGGACAAGAATTGGCAGGACATGCACTCAAGTCCCACAGAAGGATCTGCAGCGAGAGGACCCAGGTGGAAAGCCTCCATCCCCACCACTGAGCAGCTGAGTCCCCCTTCAGCAGCTCAGCCTCCTCCTCCAAATGAGCTCAGGAGCTCACAGTTGGAGCTCAGTGGTCACCAAGACTCCTTTGGGTGGAGGCCTTATTGGCATCGCAATGCCCAGTGAGGAGATGAGGACCACTGTAGATGGAAGTGTTCCAGCAAAAACATCATGGAATGCTGGCAGAGGGTAGCAGGCCAGGGACTCAAGGCCCTGGGTGATGTTGGGATGTTCCAGCTCCATGTGTCTTGCCACTTAGCCTCTGCTTTGAAGAATCTGTGCTCCTGGGGCCTCACAACGCTGGGACATCTCATCTCAGCATGTGGGCGATGGGAGTGGGTGAAATCTGCCCCTATGTATCCTCCCTGTCCCAGTGTCCCTTTCTGCAAAATGGAGACATGGCAGCAGGATCTGCTGTCTTCTAGGGCTACATGATTAAAGGCAGAGCAACAAGATGTCAGGGACTACGGTGAGGTTGTAGCTCAGTGGGCAGAGTGCTTGCCTCGCATGCACAAGGCCCTTGGTTTGATCCCCAGCACTATATGCACTGGTTGGTACACACCGGCAACCTCAGTACTTGGGAATGGAGGGAGAAAGAGCAGAAGTTTAACATCATCCTTGGCTACCTTTCAAGTTCAAAGCCAGCCTAGACTACTAGACTACAGGAGACCTTGTCTGGAAAGAGAGAGAGAGAGAGAGAGAGAGAGAGAGAGAGAGAGAGAGAGAGAGAGAGAGAGAGCAGTAATGCACCACGCCTTTAATCCAAGTACTCAGGAGTCAGAGGCAAGGGGATCTCTGTGAGTTTAAGATCAGCCTGGTCTACACAGGGAGTTCCAGGACAGTCTCATAGAGAGATCTTGTTTCACCCTTGTTCCTTTCTTCTTTCATTTAGCATTCATTTATTCAATGGGTATTGATCACCTATGGAATGGTCACCCTGCAGGGCATAAGGGATGTGGGTCTCTGCCCTGGATTTCCCTAACCTGAAGGACGACTGAGAACCACTCAGCCAGGAGCAGAAAAATGGAAAATCACATGAGGAAGGACCCAGCAGGGCCTCTCTTGAGTGGGTAGAGGACTCACTTGCCCCACTTAGATGCAGCCGTGAGAGTGTTGGTGAAGGAGGACTTTCCGTCTACAGAGCCCGACATAAGAACAGACTCTGGTGAAAGGGAACAGCATGTGTAAAGTCTAGAAGTGGAAAGGAACCCCCCCCATGTGTGTGTGCATGTGTGTGTGTTGTGTGTGTTGTGTGTGTTGGTGTGCATGCTTGTATGTGTGGACCTGTGTATGTCCTGTTCTAGCAATGCCCAGGCTATGCGAGCAGGGCAGGGTCTCAGCCTCCAGTTGACACAGCTGGGTGCCAAAGACATCCTTACTCAGGACATTCTGTATGTGTGACGGCTTCCTGAAGGGGTTGGAGATTTAGAGCAAGGATTGGAGACTTTGGGCTGGAGCACAGACCTGGGAAGAGTGCTAACAGACTTCTCCAGGCCTCCTGTCATCCTGGCCGGTGGTTGTCACCTACTCCCTCTAGTTCTTAGTGTAAAACAGGTGTCATTCTAAAAGACCTCCCTGGATAGTGGTGAGGGGACCCTGCCTTTGAAGCTCCCTGCAGACCATCCTGGGCTGTTCAACGGTGGCCTCTGCTTCTTGGAAGAAGACACTTACCAGCTGGGAGCTGCCTACTGGGTACCACCTCACCCATGCCTCAGCTCTCCGCAGGGACTCAGGCTCAACATCTTCTCCCCTTCAGGTCTGGTTCAGTAACCGCCGTGCCCGCTGGCGCAAGCAGGCAGGAGCTAACCAGCTGGCTGCCTTCAACCACCTTCTGCCCGGAGGTTTCCCACCCACTGGTATGCCCACCTTGCCACCCTACCAGCTGCCGGACTCTACCTACCCCACCACCACCATCTCCCAAGGTGAGTGTCTGCAATTAGAAAGTGGACAGTCCAGTTATTTTGACCTTAAAACTTCAGTCATTCAGGGCTAAAGAGCCAGCCGCTCCCACCCCTCCACCCTCCAGGGCTTCACTGGACCACTGAGACCCCCCACTGAAGGGAGATCCTTTGGGTGCAATTCTTCAGGTAGCTTCTAAGACGCCACACAACCCCAGCAAGGGAATGCCGAGGGAGGGAGGTGGCAGGGAGAGAGCCCAGGATACCCAACAGCCCTCAAAAATAAATATTTCCTCCCAGTTTCCTAGATGCCCCCTCCCTGAATCTTGCTCCCACCCCAGCACACAGGAGGAACCTCTTGACATCTGAGCCTCAGGGCTGCCTCCTGAAGGGCCTAGAGGCTGACATTCCAGAGGCTAAGGAGGCAGACAGCCCTGCTCATGATTTGCAATAAGAAATCAAGCCAGTGCTGGCGACAGCTGTCCCTGTGCAGAGGGATGCTACTGAGCCAAATAGTGGAGTGGAGTGGTCGCGAGGAAAACCAACTTTAGTTCAATCATTTCATGCATAGTTCACGGACTAGCTCAGCGATTAAGAACACTGGTTGTTCTTCCAGAGGTCCTGAGTTCAAGTCCCAGTACCTACATGGTGTTCACAAGTAATGAGATCTGGTGCCCTTTTCTGGTGTGCATAAGGACAGAGCACTCATGTACATAAAATACATAAATAAATAAACTTTTAAAAAAGGAAAAAAATTCAAGCATAGTTCACTCACTGATTGACCTTGACTCTAGCCCAAGCTTACTGAACCCCAGAGGTCCCTGTTCCCTCTCCCCATAAGCTAGGACTCATTCTTGCTTTGTACCCTTCTCCAGCATGAGTGAAGGCACCCGATAGATCAGCATTACCCTCAAAATGCTAACAGGGCAAGTCTGGGTAGACAATAGTCCTTGCCAGGTGCAACTCGCAATCCATTTATTGAGCATCTACTGTATACCTAACTCAAAGCACCAGCACCTATCTGTGTGCAATTCGCCGGAGGTCATCTAGATGGCAGCTGGGTGGCAGTCAAGCCCGGACCAGTCTATAGGACTGTCTGAGAACCAGCCTGCTTCAATCCAAGTCACTTGAGAAGCTGGTCCCTTCCTTCCAGAGGGCATGTCTGGGTGGGAGGATCCCAAGGCTGCTTTGCCACTTGCTTAGGACCTCTCTCTGGGTCTCTCCTCAGATGGCGGCAGCACAGTGCACAGGCCCCAGCCCCTTCCACCGTCAACCATGCATCAGGGTGGACTGGCAGCAGCCGCTGCAGCAGCTGACACCAGCTCTGCTTATGGAGCCCGCCACAGCTTCTCCAGCTACTCGGACAGCTTCATGAACCCGGGGGCCCCCTCCAACCACATGAACCCTGTCAGCAACGGCCTGTCTCCTCAGGTAGGTGGCCTCTTTGCTCCATTTGGGGAGTCTCATTGCCAGACTCCTGCTGGCCCAACCAGAAGGGCTCAGGGTAACCCAGGCTGTTTCTCTCCTACAGGGGAAATGTGTTACTCAGAACTCAGTGGTCTTGGGAAGCCTCTGGGCCTGGGGACCCTGAGAGAATTTGAATGGGAAACGAATGTTCCTTCTTTTTTCCCTTGTCTTTGTCTGTGGTCATGGCTCTGGACTGACCTTCCTCTTGCTGCCAAGATTCCCTCAAATCAGCAGCAACTGATTATAGGACCCACTCTTGACCCAACAGCCATTCCAAGCTTGATAACTGACCCATGGTGCCTTGGTGTATACCAGGCACTTTCCTACAGAGAGCAGAAGAAGCAAGGCTCTGGGTTTGAATCCAGAACCAAGAGTTCTTCCTAGATCCAGCCAGCACTCTATGCCTTGTTTGTTGTCAGAAGTGACCAGTCACTGAGAGAAAGGGATCACTTCTGTTGGTGGAGAGAATTGCTGCCAAGGTGCTGGGCCAGGAACTCGACTCTATATTGGAACTTAGAAACTCAGGTTCATTGACGTGTCCTTGGTTGCCAGCTCAGTCACTCATGACCTAATGGAGTCAAGGCTTTGGGGAAAGATGGAAGAATAACGAAAGGCTTGGAGTGGCTATTGGTGGGTCTGCTGAGCAGACCTGACGCTTAGAGTCGGAGTGATTTTTTTTGAGGAGCTGCTGTGTTTGCTTCTGTAGTTGTAACAGGCTCCCAAGCCCCCCTGAGGAAAGAAGTTTACTCTCCCTCCAGCCTGCTGTGTCCCTCTTCCTCCCTTCCGCAGACGCCAGGCTTGGCCAGGCGAGCAAACTGATCTGAACAGCTGTGTTGTGCGGGAGAAGGTGCAGTCTTATGGGGGAGGCAGAGAGCCTCCTTCTGCTGCTCTGGGGCCAATGTACATCTGGGTACCTCAGTTTTGCCCTGTTTACAGAGTCTACTCCTAATAGCCTACCAGAAACCCAGCTGTGGTGTGTGGAGGATTACGTGCGTGTGTGTCCATCTACTGACGATGATAACTGACCTAGGGTGGCAAGGGTACCCTCTGAACAGCAAGGCTTGAGTGGAGTCCGGAAGTCAAAAGTCTCAACATTTCGAAGTCCCCGCTTAACTCAGAGTGAACTCTCATCTTCATGGCTCTGGGGTCTTGGGAGGGATCTGGTGCAGGGAGAGAGGACAATTCATAGTACAAATTGGCATCCCTTGTCCTCTGTCCCCAATAGGAAATCCCCCCATGGTTCATCTAGGCCCCCTAGGAGTGTGTCACCTGAGCTGAGCTAGATTAGCACACTGTTACCCAGAATCAGAGATCTGGTCCCTGTCACCTGGATAGTGTTAGCCGTACAAGTTGGAAAGCATTTTTGCTTTTCCAGAAACCAAAGGGGGTCCTGTGTGTGGCTGAAACTGGGAAACTTAGGGATGGGACCAACAAGCCTATCTTGCTGGTGGTTTATGGCTGTCTGTGGGAAAACAGACCTCTTCCGTGCTTTGACTAAGATCTCTTTTCCCCATCCAGTCTTGGAAATGGGTGGTGTGTGTCAGGGACTCCCTGGAGAGGCCCATCAAGATTTCATAAGAAATTCCTTTGTGGGCTGGAGAGATGGCTCAGAGGTTAAGAGCACTGGTTGCTCTTCCAGAACACCTGGGTTCAGTTTCCAGCAACCACATGATGACTTACAACCATATATAATAAGACCTGGTGCCCTCTTCCGGTGTGCAGGCAAACATGGAGACAGAACACTGTATATATAATAAATAAGACATAATAAATAAATAAATTTTTTTTAAAAAAAAAACAAATCCCTTTGTTCCTTGAAGTTCAACAAGGTTCCCATTCTGAAGGTGGCACCTCAGAGGTCCAATGTACCTAGTGCAGGCCATACATCAGGTTCTACACCTGCACTTAAGATAAATCAGTAAAGACAAGTGGGGAGACCCTGCCCTGGGTAGCCACAGAGCAACTAAGCGTAATGACTCAATGACAAGAGGACTGAGCTTCCTGCAGTCCTGGGACAGACACTGTGATGATTGTTATTCGTATTTTAACCCATGTATGAGTCATGATTCAAACCCACATCTCAGGAGTCCCAGATCCTGAGTTCTCAACTGGGTGGAGAGAAGGGTTTCTTTGAGTCATGTTGTGAGGAAAGAACAAAAAAAAAAAAAACAAGGTCCAGGCACCTCAGACTGGAGGCTACTGGCAGAGTAGAGTCGATCAGAAGCCTTCCTTGAGGCTCGGAACCTCTAATGCTCCGCACAGACTCCCCACCTTATAGACCTGTAGAAGTTAGCTCCATTTGGGAAATAAACCAAAATTTTAGCTAAAAGATAAACAATTATATTTTTATTTGTTATAAGGGCAAAAACTCATCAAACAGGAATGAGAAGTCCAAGCTCAGCTGTGCCACAAAGGAACCACAGAGAGAGAGAGCACCTAGGTCATGCTTTTTTTTTCCCCTCTGGGTCCCAGAAAGCCACACCCTAACTTGGTCTCACCTCTTGAAGATAATTGGTTAACAAAGCTTCCTCATCATCATAGACCCCTACCAGCCATTAAGTATTCCACAAGGGACCCCTGGTTGTGCCCTGAGTACTTCTGATGAGGTACCGGGAAAGAGAAGCCTGTCCAGGGACTTCATTCCTGATGGCTCCCATTCATTCATCTACCCATCCACCCAGTCACCCATTTACCCATCCATCTACCTACTAACTCATCCATCCATCCTCCCTCAATCCCATTTATCCATTCATCATCCTACCCAACCGGCCTCACATCTAGCCATCATCTCATCCATATATCCATTCATTCACTCACCCACCAAGTCCATCCATCCATTCATATATCTACCATCCAATCCATCCTTCCATCAGTCTACTTACACATCCATCCATATATCTATATATCTATCTGCCTACCCTTCCACCCATTTATCTTCTCATTCATTTATTCATCTTCCTATCCAATCACCTGCCCACTCATCCCCTATCCACCCACCAACAAATCCACAAATCCATCCATAATACAGTTTATCCATATATCCACCTATCTACCTATCTACCCATCCACCCTCCCATAATCCCTCCCATTTATCCATTCACCATCCTATCCAATCCGTCCACCTATCCATCCCCCTAGCCACACACCTATTTATTCATCTTATTTAGCCATATTTCCATTCAACCATTCATTCACTCCATATACATTTCCATCTACCTATCTATCCATCCACTCAAACGTCCATACATTTAATCATCTACTCATCTATTCACCCATTCATTCATCCACCCATTCATCCATCCATACATACATCCATCCATCCATCCATCCATCCATCCCTCTACCCATCCATCCAAGGTGTTGTGCCAGTCTCTCCCAGGTTCTAGAAAGCATCAGAGCTAAGATTGGGACAGCCTGCCTGCAGAGTCCACCTTGCTGTTGGGTTATATCTGCCCCCATGAGGTTGATACAATGGTCCATATAAGAGAAGTTTTGTGTGATGGTCCAAACAAGGAAGTTGAGGTCCAAGGCCACAGGGGCCACTAAGGGCAGATCCGGGTTCCAAGTCGCCATCCTTCCTCCTGAGACAGAGCTTCAGATCTGCATGGTTATTGACAAATGTCAACTCCCAAGTACTTCTCAGTGGCAGGGCCCAGTTCTGCCCTCCATCACAGTCCAAGGCCTCCAGGGGAAACAGACCAGCAAGGTCAGATGCTTAACACCAGAGCTCATGTAATCATCTGGCCTATTTGAGGGCATTCAAACCCCAGAACACCCCTCCTGTTGGGGAGGTAGTCTTCGGGAGAGGTTAAGAAATTCACAGAAGGGCCTCAGAGCCCATGAGCGTAGTACTGGGGTTCTGACTGAGATCCACTTGACCTCTGAACCGCACCACTCCTGACCTTCGATAAGACAAAAGCAAGGCAGTCCGCTGACTCTTGGACCGGATTTCACCTGTACAAGAGACTTCCAGCCTCTTTCTCCTCTCACTTCCTCTTTGTCCCCACCCCTTTATTGGTGACATTGCGTTTCTAATAAGCATTTAAAATGAGTCTTGCTGGACCAGGGATGAGGAAGGAGGAGGGAGCAAGAGACATGGAGGCAGGAAGAAGGGGCGGTGTAGGGGGGATCATGGGGTGTTCAATAGCCCAGAATTTTAAAAAACCTGATGCAAATCATTGGTAGGAGAGAAAATTACGTGCAATTATGCCCTGATACTGGAAGGTTTGCCTAGCCCAGGCAACAAGATCTCATTAACAAGCAGAAAATAAGATTGAAATGGTGTGTAAAAGAGCTGAAAAATGAATTTGAATGCTGCGTTTGTCCACAATTACCCCCTCCTTCACACATATTTTATTGCAATTTTTTATTATTCTTAATCCTCCATTCCTCAAAGCAGATTGGGGGCATCCTGGCATTACCCGGGCATCAGGAGGAGGCGTGAAGGATCTTCCGCTCCCCTGAAACGAGATCTTCCAAGGTTGGGATTTGGAGGGATCGGAATTCATTTCTCGGGCTTAGCAGGTTGTAGGGACACAGGGCTTTAACCCTAGCCAGAGTCTCCTCTGCACCCCCCTCCCGCCCAGCGCTTCCTTCTCCTCCCTTCTTAGGTGTCTCTCCTGGCATTAACTTCCTTCTTTCTGCCTTAGCGCAGGGTCTCCATGCTTCCCTTTTCTCAGGGAACCTTCCACTCAGGCCCCACAAGTGGAATGTGGCTGGGTTGGAAGAAACCTCAAGGTAGACACCAAGTTCTGATTCTACTGTTTATTATGGTGCTGTGTGACCCCAGAGCAGTTTACTTAACCTCTCTGGGCTTCATTTGCCTCACCTGGAAGGAGGGACATTCTCCCTGCTTCTCAGAGGAGAATGGAGATTTGGGCAAAGGACCTGGTACACAGTAGGTGCTTGTTAAATGTGCATTCTCTACACCTCTATGCCTCAGCCTCCAAACTGTCCCTCCCTCCTTCCCCCTTCCTTGTCCTCTCTCTCAGCCCTATTGGTTGGCCGGGAAATGGCTGTGCTGGTTTCTTCCTTAGAACAGCCTGGTGTGCTCAGGAAACCTGGAAAGAGCAATGTTGGGGTGCAGGCGGCACTGCTGTATAGAAAGCACAGGAGGCTGCCCACTGTGCTCCCCAGAAGGCAAGCCGAGAGGGAAGGCTGGGATGACTCAGACTCTGCGTGGCTTCCCAGGGTCAGGGGACAGTCAAGGGAATCATTCTCACCCTCTCTTCCCTGCCCTGTTTCTCATCATGACTGGCAGTGCCAGTGTAGGGTCAGGGGACCAGTTTCCAGACGGACCAGGAGTCTGTGGCTGGACTTTCTTGGATTCAAAGCCCAGGATCATTTTTTTTCCATCTGCCCTCCTCAACTGGCTTTCCCCATACCCAGCAATAGTCCATCTCTTAGACATGCAGGCCACACCTGCCAGCCCCCAGTTAAAGCCAGATGGGGCAGCAGCTGGGGAACATGTCACCATCGCTCTGCTCTCCAGGGGTCCCTCGCATCTCTCCTTCCCACCAGCATTCTTGGCCTGGCCAGCTCTGGCGAGGAATTAGCCACTGTAGAGGTATGAGCCAATGGTCTTGGTGGCCAGCTTTTGTCCCTGCCTGGATATGCTGAGCCTCCGTTGCCGGGGCCCAGATCCTGCCAGTGCCTGCTATCCAGCCGTTCTGCCTTTGTCCGAGGTCAGCCACCTCCGTGGAAAAGCTGAGTTATTTCCCACTGGCTGCTGCTCCTGACACAGCCACCTGCTTTCATCCATCAGAAGCCACAGCTCTGGTCCCCGGGGAGAGACTGGGCAGCCGCCTCCAGTGAAAACAGAGCTTTGTTTATGTCTCTGCTTTTGCCCTTTATCCTGGGTGGAGGGAACAAGGGGGACCAAGGGTGGGAACTGACTCCCTAAAACAGAACGGGAAACCTCCGGGTAGCTAGCTGAGGAGCGGGTACTGTGCCTGTGCCTATCAGGGTGAATGACTTGTGGCTTGGCTTTCAGGGTGACACTGGGGACGCTTTGGTGATTGAAAGGACAATGGCTGAGTCTACTGGTCCTTTTTCGGAATGAGACCTGAAAGAGCTGCATCTTAGCCCACTAGAGAAATAACTACATCTATCTAAGTGTCCCCGTGCACCCCTGGAGAACTGTGACCAGAGCCACTCTCTGTTCCTCTGTGGGGCCGGGGCACCAGGAGGGACAAGGGTTTCTGTGGGACTTCACATCTCCAGGGGCTGAGGGAGCTCCATGTCGCTCATCACACTGTTGCTCGGTGACACTCATCATTCTCAGCATCAGAACATAGTAGGTCACCAGCAATGGTTGGTCCACCCCAGGCCTGCAGACTTTGATGAGGCATAGCTGAGATCGGCTCCCACAGGGACTTGGAAGCAGCTGCTCATCTGGTCTGCACTTGAATTCTTCATGATGCCTGTCAAGCTCACTGGGCACAGTACACGGGGAGGCTTGGGAAGAAGGGATGGAAAGACGCTTGTGCTCCAGCGAGGTGCATTTTGGGGAGGATGATACCTTCTCCTCTCCTCACCATGTCTCTCTCTCTCTCTCTCTCTCTCTCTCTCTCTCTCTCTCTCTCTCTCTCACACACACACACACACACACACACACACACACAAATATCACTGGAGAATTGATTGTGGGCAATTCTGAGGGTTTTCTGGTTCAGCAGGAAGAGTGGAGGAGCTATGTAAGACAGAAGGGCTACATCATAGCAAAGATTGTGACAGCCAATAACAGATGTAGCGTGAACTCTGTGTCCGTCTGCATGTCAGGGTTTCTGTTCCAGCTCCTCTCTCTACTTGTGTGACCACAAACAACCTACTTGAACTTCCTGGGCCTCCCTCTCCTCATTCACACCACTCATCCGTAGCCTTAGAACTATGTGAGGGGCTGGAGGCGAAGCTCAGTCGGGAGGGTGTCTGCCTAGCATGCAGGAAGCTGGGGTCCATCCCCAGCACCATAGAAACAGAGCATGGTAGTGCACACCTGTAATCCCAGTACTCAGGAGGTAGAGGCAGGAGAATTAGAGGTTCAAGTTGAGCTTAGGCTACATGTCAGATTAAAGGCCGACCTAGGATACATGAGACCCTAGCTAAAGAAAGGCAAGAAGAAAGAAGCAATTCAAGGGAAAGAGTCCTTGCTACGCCTTGTACAAGGCAGGGACTTAATAACTGAGTTCTTTCTGCTTCTTCCACTCTGAGCAGAGATCCTATTGTGAAGAAGTCTTGCTATACCCAATCCTCTGCAAACCCAGGCAGTCACTGGTCAGAAAAACTGAGAGATCTAAACTCCTTTCGAGCTTTATCTCAGACTCACCCTGTGGGCTGATGAGATGTGTCCCTGCTGTGGGCCTCGGCTTCCCACCTCATGTCATGAAGGGGGTGGGCCAACTGCTACCAAGGTGTCTTCTTGTTTACCAGCTTGGGCTGATGGGCTTCCCAGAAGGCCAAGGGTTTAGCTTTCTGGAGCTGCTTGGCTTGGTGGGAAAGATTGCAAATGACCGATTTCTCTTCCTTTCTGGGTGATGCAGGGACTCAGGGAGAGAAGGTCCGGGGCAGACAGGGGAGAGAAAATGAGGGAGGTTAAACCATTAACATTACAGGCTGGCTGGGGGGCCTTGAGAACTGTCCTTGGGCTTCCTAGTGGAAGCGGGAACTCTCTGGAAGCCACAAGGACCCCACAAAGGAGAGATGGGGGGGGTCACATTGAAAGTCTCCAAAGGGCCACACTCTTCCTGCTTCCTGGCCCTGCACCTGCTGCCCCTTTGTTATAGGGCTGCCTCCCCCACCACCCCACCATCCCCTGGAACCCAGCCCCTGTTACTCTTTTAGACTTCTCCTCCTGGGAAATGTTCCTTGGGCCCCCTCCTACTGGGCTAGCCTTACTTCCTCAGGCTTTATCAGTTTTTTTTATCAGCATATGGAAAGTGCCTGTACTGTTAGACAAGTGCTTTTAAGTAGTAATAATGATGATTACATTTTTTTCTTTTGCATGCTCACCCCAGGCCAGATGTGTGCTGAGCCCAGTATGTGGGCCACTTTAGTCCATCTTTAAAACGTCCCTTTGGAGGAGGCCCTGGAATCATTTCTGCTGCACAAGTGGAGGCAGGGAGAGGCTTGGAGCAGGTTAAGCAATCTGTCTAAAAGGTTAACACAGGGCAGACCCTGGACCGGAATTCAGCCGGCCTGGCCCCACACACAGCTCTTCCTCAGGCCATGTCATAAAGATGGGTGAGATGTTTAAATATATATATATATATATATATATATATATATATATATTTACTTGTTTACTTACTGTATACATGTGCACATGCATGCATGGTACGAGCACTGCAGTGTACGTATGCATATGGAGGCCAGAGGACAATTTGATGGGTCCTAGGGATCAAACTCAGCTCTCAGGTTTGGTGCAAGCTCCTTCACCCTCTGAGCCACCTCTCTGGCTCTCTGGCAGGATCTTGCAAAGCTCTCTCTGACCTTAGTTGGTCACAGACTGCTCTAGAGGAGAATAGCAGAGGTCAGAGACAACCAAAGAGCAGAGGAGAGAAAAGGGCCGAGCTTGGGAAGAGTATTGGCAACACTGTCGGGCCACACCTGTGTGATCCAGGCAGCCTTTCTCCTGCCTCAGCATCCCCCCATGGAAAGCGAATCTGAGGAACAATGTGTCCAAATTGCACCTGCACAGCCTGTGTGCCTTGCAGGGAAACAGTGTCTGTCTAGGCTGAAACTTGTGCTTTGGGGAATCCCTTTCCTTCCCTGCACCTCTCAGCAGCTCTTGGTCTCCATCTTGCTCCCTCCGCTCCAGGCTCCTCTCTAACCAAGGGTCTCCCCTAACCGCTCTGGCTCTCTCCCCAGCTGGGACACTTCCTTTAGCATCCTTCTCATTTGGGACAGGTGTTCCTTTGTTTGACCACCCACAGAGTTCTTTCTGCTAAAGCAAAGGCCAGAGGCACAGGAGCCTCTTGCCTGGTGTGAAACTCCTGGGAATAGCTAGGTCTGGGCTACTTCCCCCAGGTGTGGTTGGAGACCCTCAAAAGAGCAAGCCAGACTGGGCTCTCATTCCTATGAACCTTGGCTGTGGGGATTCTCTCTGCCTGCACTTTCCAGGGAGGGTGAGCAGCCTTTCCTTTCCTCTTCCCATACCTCCCTCTCCTGAAGTCCCAGCCCAGAATGTTCTCGGGCACACAGCTGCTAAGAGTGTATCTGTGGCTTCTGCTCATTCCTCTCCTGTCCCCACCCTTTCCTCGCAACGCTGTCTCTTGATTCATGGGCCCCACCCCCACATCCTCTTGGATCCCGCCCCCCCCCATCTTACTTTTCTGCATACCTAAACACAGGTGCAGGCCCTTCTCCTTCAGGACGTTCCCCATTCCTCAGTTCAGACCCTCTTTCTTTCTTCCTCCCTCTTTCCTGGCAGTCCCAGTCCCCACCCCTATTGTCTGCCCTAATCTCTCATTTTTCTCTGCACCTCTCCTTTTCCTGGCTCAACAGAGGGCCTCTTCTTCCTCATCTTCAGTCCCTCCTCCACCTCTGCCACGATTCCTCATCTCTCTGGGCAGCTCATTTAACCTATACTGCATTTGAGGCCGAGCTGGGTACAGGGTCCCCAGGCCTTGTGTGGGGGTGGGGAGCAGGAGGACCGGGATGGGGACACGGACGGGGGCGGGGCGGGCAGCTGAGGCCCCTCCCGCTCTGCTGCTGCTTCGGCTGCCGCGCCTTTGATCCATGGCCTGAGGCCGCCTGACAGTGGAAAATGCGGGGAGACAAAACCACTCAGTCAAAGTGATTCCCAACAACTGTCTCCCCGAGATAAGGACTCACTGGGCTCCGCAGCCTGCTTAATTCCTGCTGCCCGGCCTGGGATCCCGTGCAGCAGCAAGTCGTCTGGCAGCAGAAGCGGCTTTGAGAACCAGCCTGGTCCCGAGACCCGGGATGGGCTGCAGCTCCGGGTACCGGGTACCGACATCAGTGGGCGAACCCAAGACAGGGGGTTGTGTATCCGGTGATACTGGCTAGGCCCCCTTCTCTTGGCAGTTTCGGGAATCCTCCTTGTCCCATCCCCACCAAGGCACTTTCCCCCTTCTCCGGAACATTCTCAGCCTCCAGCAAAGGCCGCCCACTCTTTGACCCTCCACTTTCCCCAGCCTCTCTCGTTCCTGTGCTTGCAGCACTTGCTTTGCCGTTCTAACTTTCTGGAGAGTTCTTGTTCCCTCTGTAGAGCACGGTCCAGGCTGTCTGTTGTCCTGTGTCCCCAGCACAAAGCTTTACACGTAGCAGGGACCAGGTAAATGCTTAGTACTAAGGACAGAAAGTGGACCAGCCTTGTTTGGGCTCTACCTCCAAGAAACAAGTCACCGCTGAGACAGAAGCCTTCAGAGAGGAAGGCATGCCCGAGATATAAAGTAGGGGGTGGTCTGTGGGTCCTAGAAACCCCCACCCGGGGGCATACCTTCTTTCATGACAGTCGGGTCTCTAGGAGGCTGGTCTGGGCTCTCTGTCCTTGGCAATAGGGTCTAGAAAAGCCCCATTGATAGGAAATTTCAGGGACCCCATGACGGACAACTTTCCACCATGGTGTTGGCACAGAGAGTTTTTCTGTGTGCCTGGTGGCAGAAGCAAGGGTCAAAGGAACTGGATTCAGCTCAGGAGTCCTGGCAGCCAGGGCTGGAGGGGGAAGTTAAGAGAGTTAGTAAGCACCAGTGGGTGCTGGGATGGTAGCAGGCAGAGCAGGATCCTTCACAGGTGAGAGAGATAAGATCAGCACCAGGGTTTTCCAGAGATGGGCATCAGAAGGATCTAGGGAGTTTGTTAAAACTCAACTCCCAGATCGGTCCATGACAGTCATGACAGGTCAGCAGTGGGCACAAGGAACCTGCTTTTCAAGATGGCACTACATACCTGAGGCAGCCCATTGGCAGCCTGGCACCCTAGAGCACTGGATTAATATTGGCAATCTTGCCCAGCATGGCTGGAGACCCTGCCAAAGGCCTCCCTGGTTTCATATGCTTGGGTCGCCTGTATACCTCAATGGCATCAGCATGTTAACCCCCTTTTCTTTATAATATGACTCTGAGAGCAAGTGGAACATTCCAGCAGTCCCACTGTGTGTGTGGAAGAAGGAGGCGAGGGAACTTACAAATCTCAGGCAAGCCTGGGCTGCAGGCAATCCCCTCCCCCAGGCTGGGGAGATGACTCAGTTGGTAAAGTGTTCACTACACAAAGCAGGAGGACCCAAGTTCAGTCCCCAACACCCACCTAAAACTCTGTGTGACATGGAACACTTGTAACCCCAGTCCAGGGAAACAGATAAAGAAAAACCTCTTGAGCTCTCCAAACAGTTGGTCTAGCCTGAACAGTAAGCACGGGTTCAGTGAGAATATTTGTCTCATAAGGTGAAAAGTGATTAAAGAAGATACTTGCAAGGGCTGCAGAGATGGCTCAGTGGTTAAGAGCACTGCTGCTCTTCCAGAGGATCCGGGTTCAATTCCCAGCACCCATCTGGCAGTTCATAACTATCTCTACTCCAGGATCTGATGCCCTCTGGCCCCTCTGGCCCCTCTGGCCTCTGTGGGCACTACAGGTATACAGACACACCCATGAACATAAAATAACAATAAATAAGTATTTCATAAAAAAGAAGACACTTGATATCCATTTACCCACCTATGGTCTTCACATGTATACTCAGGCATGTGAATACACACCAGCACACATGCAAATGTGTGTGAGCAAATGTGTGGGGTCATGTATGCATGCACGCACGCCAGCGCTCTCTCTCTCTCTCTCTCTCTCTCTCTCTCTCTCTCTCTCTCACACACACACACACACACACACACACACACACAAAACCATACGCCACTCCCTCCAAAAAGGAAAAACAAAATTGCCTGTCAGTAGAGTCTGTTGGGAACTGCACTGACACTTTGTTCCCAGACATCTCTGAGCTGGGCGACACCCTGGAATAGTCTCTGTCTTACATGGCACCTGGAGAGGCCCCGAATCTTGGCTGACAGAGAGACTTGTTATTAGGCTTCTCTGAGCCTGTTTCTACTGCTGAGCCAGAGCCTGGTTAGTCATGCGTCCAAAACAGAGACAGCGGCAGCCTTGTGGGTAAGACAGTAATGACCAAGGGGACAGGAGACCCACCCTGCCCTCTCTCTGTCCTTCCATCCTGCTGTGGCGCAAACCTCAGCTCCCGAGGCCCAGAGGACTGCCAAGCAGAGCTGGCCTGAGGCCAAATGAGCGAGACCCTCTCATCAGACCAGGGCTGTCTGACCAGAGGCATCAGAGGATTAAGGTCCCATGAGGGCCCTGGCAAGTGTCTTATCATAAAGGGGACATGTCCAGGCTGAAATTGAGATGTGGTGCCCAGGGGCAGAAGTCCCTGATCCTTACCCAAAGGGCTCCCTTTCCCTTCCAGCCACAGACATGCCCTCCCGGCCTGAAACTCTCCAGCATCCTTCCCTGAGCTCCCAGGGGGCTCACCGGACTCCCAGCCAACTTCATTCTCTCTCTGCCATCTCTGGGGTGAAGTAGATGCCGCCATAGGGGTTTTGCTCTGCTTTGAGCGGCATATCACAGCCTGATATGATTACTGTATATAGCAGCTGAAGTAATGGTTCTCTTCGGTTTTCATTCTGCTGGGCATAGAACTCAGCGCCTTGTAGGTAGGTGCTGGGCAATTGTGTTACTACTGGACTACATCCCAAGCCTTGTTTTGTTTTTTGATTAGGGTGGTTTTGTGTTGTTGTTGTTTGAGAAAATCTTTTACCCTGTAGCTTAGGCTGGCCTGGAACCACCATGTAGAGCAGGCTGGCCTCAAAATGGCTGGGTTTACAAGCATGTGACCTCACACCCAGCTTTGTCCCCACTGACGGTGGTCTGATGGATTATCAGCCTGTCTGTTTTGCTGACTCAGATGTGAAATCCAAGGTCAGCATGCCAGGACAATGTCAGAATTCCAAACCCAGATCTACTCTGGGGCAGATGTCCTCCGATGGGCCATCTCGGTAGGAGGGACAGGCTTCTTGTCACCTTTGCTGCTGTTCTTTAAAGGGTTCCCAGAGAAGCTGTGCCCTGAAGGTGTGAGCAGTGCTGGCCAGGTGGCCTCTCCAATCTTCCTCTCCCAGCAGCCCAGCTTAGATTATACCACCCTGGGCAGCGGAGGGTGAAGAAAGGTGGGCATGTGAAAGGGAGCCCCCAGATCCCAGACCCCAGATCCCAGGGAGTGCAGGTAGCCCAAGGGCTCCTCAACCTTGAGGTCTATAAGAGCTGTCCTGGCCACCTACTGGACCAGCTACAACCAGGAGGCCTGTTGGGGGTGGGATGGACAGAGGGAAACAAAGAAGAAAACGTCCATATGTTTGGACAGATGGACCAGAGAGCTGCACTGTGAGGCACTGGAGAGAGAAGGAAGGTGGGTCTGAGTGATAATACAGAGTCATGGAAAGAAGAGAGAGGAGGAGAGAGAGAGAGAAGGAGGGAGAGAGGAGACAGAAGACTAAGAGCAGAGGGACCAATTGGGGCTCGGTGACAGGGGCAGAGGTGCAGAGGGGAGGCAAGGGCACTGTGGCAAAGGCTGATGGAAGGTCAGAGCCCTCCCGCAGTGAGGCAGAGATCAGGAGTCTGGGAAGGAGGGCCCAGAGCATTGGGGGGGGGGGTGAGCGCAGGTGCTGAGAGGGGTCGGAGGGCTCTGTGAGGAACGCACCCAGCGTTACTCTGTAGCCAGAGGAGCACAGATTGGAATTCCAGCCCCACCAGCACCCAGCTGTGTAGCCTTGGACTGCCCTGTCCACCAGATTAGCAGCAACATTGTGTAACCCGATGGGGTGACCTGCTAGAGCTAGTATTGGCTCAATTTCCAGGTAGTTCTGCCCCCCCACCCCCCACACATCGGAGCAGGGACCTTTTTCAAAGTTGCCAGGCTTGAATCTCAGAAGTCCTGGCTTCCCTGGATGGCAGTGGTGGTCCCCAAACTCCCGGACTCCGAGGTGAGAAGTCCTGCCCTTTTGCCGAGTGTTTTCCTTTAGTTCCAGATAGTACCCTGACAGATGCTTCCCGTGATTAATGTCACCACCTCCTAGCCCTGGGACCAGCTTCTCTTCCCCAAGACATGGCTGGCTGTGGGTGGGCAGTAGAGAATCCCGCCTGGCCTTTTAGAATCCTCTTCTGGTCTCTCCCTTCCCTAGGATCCCTCATGAGCATGGGGTACAGACCAGCTTGGACTCTATCAGTGATATGGGAGGGAACCCGAGTTTTCAGGTTGCACCCCAAACTTTGAGGACCTGTAGTCTCGACATAGAATGCCAGGAGAGGGGGCCCTGCATAGCTGGAAGTATTGCCAAGGTTAGGGGGTCTTGACCAGTTTAGAAGGTTGCTGTCAGATTTGGGGACAACAGTTAGAGTTAAAACTGATCGTGTCGAATCAGAGAGCATTCTTTGAATAAAAAGCAGTGCTTCCTAGCTATGTGATCTTAAGCAGCTAACTTGACCTCTCTGTGCTGCCAGTGTGCTGGGTACTCTGAAGATTCTATGTGGACCTGGTCTGAGTCCGCGGTCAGAAGACAATGATTTCAATTATGTATGGCTATATTTAGAAGTGCAGCCAACTCCAGGGTCATGGAGTGGGGGCTCAGATTGGAGCTGGGAATATTAGTATAGCATTCTAGTTCCTCCCCGTGTCCCCCCTTTCCCTCCCTTTCCTGTATAACTATATAAACTGAGCCGTCAGCATCCCCATCCCAGCCAGTGAGCCCCTATCTGTAACCGCATCTCTCCCGCCCCAGGATGGGAACAGACAACATCTCAGCGCGGTCCCCAGCCTCTTGTTTGTTTGCTATGGATTCCTCCATGCCGTGGGCACGTTTTTTTGCTAATTTTGTAGCTGCCTTTATCAAACGAGGATTCACAGGCGCCTTAGCCTCGATAAGTGGATTAGTCTCTGCGCTAAACAAGGAGGTGCGGGGGCGTGGGGGCTGCGCCACAGAGGAGGTTTGTTTCCGGAAGAATGGAGACAGCGTTCTCTGCCCCGTGCAGGGTGTCTGAGGCGCTAGAAGGGCCATCTGCGCGCCTTGTTTCAGCTTAGAACTTGCTTGCTGGAAAGCAACCGGGGAGCCAAGGGGAGGAGCTAGGAGTTGGGGGGTGGGAAGGGAACTCTGGATTCTTTCCAGGCACACGATCCACCTGGGCTCGTCATACCGAGCATGGGAGCACCTGCCTGGGTGGAAATACTCTCATGGCTGTCTCCTCCCTCCTTCCCCTCCAGCCTCTACTTTCTGCCTTCTCGGCCTCTTCCATTGTTCCTTGACTGAGGATTCAGGCTCAGCTCTTGCCGACTTCCCTAATCCAATTGAACAAAACCACAGCAACAAATTTGCAGGCCCTGGAACTTCAGAAGCAAGAGACGGGTCTGTTCAGAAGCTCTAGAATGTTCCCTGGAGCTTCCTTAGCATTGGTGATCTCTGAGGAATGGCTATCTGGAACCCCCAGGGTACCTTCCAGTCGCCCCAGGTTGTAGTTGACAGTGCTCCCCAGAGGCCCCAGAGTGTACCTTTAAAGTATGTGTTAGCTCCTCACTGTTGGAGCCATGAGACGTTAGCGTCATGTCAAGTTGACCCTTGGTCTCCGGGAAGTTCCATCATGTTTAGTTTGTGACTTTGCATGGCTCATGATAGCCTACCAGGTGTCAAGTCTGAAAGAGGAAGCAAAGATGTCTGGGTGACCACGACAAATCACAGACACAAACAGGGAATATGGGGGAAGGTTCTGGATCAGGTATAGCTCTTTAGAGGTCAAGGCAGGAGAGAGCCGGATGGGTGAACTGGGTAGAGCTCAGAGGAGTCCCAGAAACCTGGGGATGAAATAAACAAGAAGGAAGAAGGTAGAAGGATGCTTACTCAGATAAACCATGAAGGCTGGTTGAGAAAGTGGGGTGAGGGACCCCAGTGGTCCCTCCCCCAGGCCCTCCTTAGTGTAAGTGGTTGGGGTGTTCAGCTCTCTACTCTGTGCGTGCTGGCTGAGGGGCGTAAGGAGCAGGGGTGCTGAGAGAGGAAGAGCAGAGCACCGCGGGCCCTCAGCTGGTCCTTAGCCACTCAGTCTCCCAAGCTGCCTCCAGCTGAGTGTGATTTTGCTATTTATTTACATGTAATTATTGCTATGAGGTGCAGATATTAACGCTGTCAAGAGCAATTTGCTCTGACATTTTTCATTCCCTCAGTGCCCCCGCCACTCTTGATGGGGCCCAGGGCTCTCCTTGCTTAGCCACGGCGCGCGCTCGGTGGCCCGGCCCAGAACCACCCAGCCGGCAAGGAGCTGCGTCAGAGAGTTCACTGGGCTCTTCTGCAAGCCCATTAAGGTCTGAAATTGAATTTGGTCTGGGAGAGGGTGGTTGTTCCCCACCTGCTACAGTTCTACCAGCCAGGGCCTCCCTGCCCTGCCTTCCACAGACAAAACTGGTGGGCAAGGGCAGGCTTGCAAAGGGCATGGGCCGTGGGTTTGAGGGTAGCAGATTTGCAACAGAGAGAATGATAAGGACCTTAAGGGCCACTGTCAGAGAGGCAGGCTGCACATGGCCTCGGTCTCACAGATACAGCCTAAGATGGATGTGGCCACTCCTTCTCTGCCTCACCATCTGGTCAGCCGACAAGAGTGGACGAGGGAGGCGGGGCAACAGGGAAGTTGTAAGACATTAGGGGGAAAGGAAGTGACTTGAGTTTGACCCTCAGAACCCGTATCAAAAGCCTGGTAAGGTGGTGAGCACCTGGTATGGGGAGGTAGAGACAGGAGGGTCAGGTTAGCTCCAGGTCAGTGAGAGACCCTGTCTCAAAAAAAAAAAAAAAAAAAAAAAACCATGGTGGGGGGGGGCCACAGAAGAGGAACATATAAGGTTGTCACCTGGCCTCCACTCCCATGTGTTCCAGTGCATATGTGCACACACAGAGGGAAGGAAAAAAATACTGAGTGGCCCTGGGGACTGGTGGCTGGAGGGATGTCACAAGAAGAGTTTGCTCTGTAGCCCGTGAGGCATCTCAGTCACTGTGAAGTAGGAACAGGATCTGGGCTGGCCCCACACTGCCTCCCTCCAGTAGGTGTTAGGGATGGGATTGGCTTTCAGTGGACCTTAGGGGTCCCAATCCCAGCCCCACAAGTAACTAAGCATACTAATCTTGGTAAGCCTGTTTCCTTTCAGTGTGTGTGTGTGTGTGTGTGTGTGTGTGTCCCCGTCAGTCCATCCATGCAGGTGTGTATAGGTACTGTGAAAGCCAGAGGGCACTGGATCCCCTGGAGTGAGACTTACAGGTGGTTCTGAGCTACCTGGTGTAGGTGCTGGGAACTGAATAGCCAGTGCTTTTAACTGCCGAGCTGTTGCTCCAGCCCCTAAACAGCTGTTTTTCATTAGGCCCACACTTTACAGGGTCAAGGCCGTGGGGTGTATGCTGGCTCCTCCCTCGAGCTGACAAGGAGGTGTCCAGAGAAGGCTTCATCTAGCATCAAGGCATCATTCGAAGATGTCTGCTGGGTGGAGGGGACAGTCCCACTTCAGAAAGATTGACGTGCATGTCCCCGACCTGGTGTCTTTCTGATTGGTGGAAAAGAATGGCTGCCCACACATAGTAGGTGGGAAAGAGTGACTACCTGCACACAGTAGGTATCTAGCAATGTGGGCCTGTCAGTTTCAGGGGCCAAATAGAAGAAACTGAGGCCCACATGGGTCCTTTTACCCTGCTGTGGGGAACTGGCACTCTGGGCGAGCAGCAGGCCTGAACCATCATGGCTGTGGGTCCCTAACTCACTGTGATGCATGCCAGCTTGTCTGCCCAGATCCTAATGAGGCCTCACTGCCACCACTCAGTCCCTGCCACCACCAATCTATAGTCTCCTCTCTGACAATTATGAAGGGGACACCACACACACACACACACACACACACACACACACACACCAGGGGGAACTGCGGACCCCTCCTGCTTCCCTCTCCTTCACCCCTCTGCCTCCTCCTCCCTCTCAGCTTGACCAATTAGGCCCCTGACACCTGGAGCCGCTGACAAACTGTTTCTGTCACTTGCTCTCTGTCTTTCATTAGGGGCAGCAGAGGAGGGGGAGCAGGCGAGGGAGGGGAGAGCGATGGGATCTTTCATGCTTAGTAAGGCCGGCTACATTAATTACAAAACGGCCATTTGCCGCGTGAAACTCTGCTAATTAAATTTATGCAATCATTATCTTTAAATAGTCATATCTTTCCCAGCGATCGGCTGGTCCCTTCCTTCCCAACCCCTCTGCCACTGCTCCTGGCAATCGCTCTAATCCCCTGGCCGTGTTTATCCAGCTATCAGAGATGCTTTTCCATCTTATCCTCCTTTACCCACCCCCCACCCCACATGGACACCCCCATCCTAGGCCAGCCTAAGGATCTGCCCAGGGAGGGATGGCTAAAACCTCCACCCTGTCTCCAGATATTGGGAGAGTGGCACTTTGTCAACCAAATACCAGATGTCTAGATATGTTCTTGACCTCCAGCAAGAGGTCATTCCATCCACACCTCCTGTCCTGCCTCCCTAGCTCTGTGGGCTAGGGAGGGGTCCCTAGATAATCTTTAGGATGGGGGGGCATAAGCACACCACTAAACCTGCCCCTTTTTGCTTTTCATTTAAGCAAGCCAGATACACGCCAGGCCTGGGCTAGAGAGAAAAAACCTCCAGTCCTTGTTTTCCTCCTGAACTTGCTCAGTTCAGCCAATGTTTGTTGGACACCTACTGTGTGCCAGGCACCCAGTCTGTTCCCAAGCAGCTACTGCCCATCCAGGGCGACAGTGCATTGCCCCGATAGAATGTGTAGCTGTTGAGGTGTTTGTGTGTATGGGTGTGTGAGGTGGGCGTGTGAGTGAGTTTGTCATATGCACAGCAGCACATAGGATCGGCATCAGCCTGAGCCTGGGAAGAGTATGGGCATACAGGAGAGCTGAGGGCTGCCTCTGTGAGGTGAGGCTCCAGCCATTGAGGCGACAGGCTCTCCTTGCCAGGCCTTCTCCAGTCTCTTGGGATTCCAGGAGGGCCTTCCAAAGTCTCCCCTGGATCCCTTCTGATGATCCCAGAGGGAGCGCCCTTTCCCCTTCCTCCTCACTCCAGGCGACCTTGCCTGTAACCCTTACCTTGCACACATACACCAGGCTCATGTACTCACACATGCACAAACAATATATCCATGCACACACAGATAAGTAGTAACATGTGCACAAATGTGTACAAATATACACAAACACAAAAAGATTCTCCTAGGAATGTATAATGCTCCCCTGTGCACACACATCTTGAATACGATAGTTCTTTGTGCACACACATGCACATCTGATGCTCATGCATGCACACAGTTAAGCTATGTGAACATGCACTCAGTCCTTCCATCCACATGTGCGTGCACACATAGCCCTCACACACATGTGATATTCACACCCATGTCCGCATGCAGACAAAAATCCTCTATATGGTATTCCCACGTATACACACGGCAGTCGTGCAGATGCACACCTAACAGCAATGTGCACTCAGTACTCCCATGCACACATGTGACCCCTACACGTGGAGTACACACCATACTGAGCTGCTGAGCTGATTGGTAGAGCATACCTCAGCACAAAGAGCATAGCCAGGACTCAGGATCTCACTATTATTTGCCTCTTGGGTGACTCCAGGCAAGCCCCAGAGCCTCCATTTCCTCATCTGCAGAGTAGGGTAACTGCCTCAGAGTAGGCCATGGGCTTGACAGGGACAGGCTCAGGGAACTGGAGGATGCTGTGCTTCAGCAATTGAAGAACTCACTGGAGGCTGGAGGGAGACAAGCGTGGGGCTTTCGTGTGAAGTGGGGGATGGGGTATAGCCCCTATATGCTGGTGAAAGGGCCGGGGCCGGGGAGGCCTGGGAGAAATCTTGTTTGGAAGTTCCGAGTCAGCACCCGAAGCCCATTACTGCAGTCCACAGGGGGTGTGGGGGGCATAGATCCTCTTAGCAGAGAACTGAGAGTCGGGAGAAGGAGAGGGGAGCAGTGGTAGCTGGCTGCCTGGGTGGGGGATTTCTCAATTGCTCTAATCCCAGCTGGAGAGAGGCAGGGGAGCAGCAGGGGGGAATGCTTGTGTGTGTGTGTGTGTGTGTGTGTGTGTGTGTGTGTGTGCATGTTTGTGTATGTGTGTGTGTGTCTGTGTGTCTATGTGCTTGCGTGTATTGAGATTGGAGGCGGGGGATATAGATGAATAGATCTGCACTGGAGAATGTGGATGTGAGAGGCTGTGGTGTGTGAGAGTTAAGTGTGGATCAGTTTGCCTCTGTGCGGTATGTGGATGACTCATGGCCTAACATGTGTGTGTGTGTGTGCATATTTGCGTATGTGCATATATATGCATGCACATGTGCATGTGTGTGTGTGTATCATGTATACTCCGTGTCTTTGCCCAAGTGGCCCTGGCTATGTTTTGAGGCTACCTGTGTAACAAGCACTCTGATGACTTGAAGGCGTTTGGTACCCGCTGGTGTCACCTGGGGATGTTAAACAATGTTCCCAGGATCCAGGCAGGTGACACCAATGAACAGCGAAGAGGCAGAATGGAGACTGAAGAGTAGTTCTGTTCCCCTTCCCTGCTCAGTCCACCCTGATGGCGTGCACCTGGACCCAGGGCTACTCCTAGCTAATCCAAGTCTGGCTTAGTTCCTGGTCCTTCGAGACATTTTTTGCACAGCCCCAACAAACCCTGTCTTCCATTCATGGCAATGGAACAGGCTGTCACCTCTATGTCCCCACTCTGGCCTGGCCACTTTCAGAAGTCATAGTGATGTGTTTAGCAAGAGGATGGAGCTAGATCTGAGGCTGTAGGAGCGGTATTTTGTGTGCCACATCAGAGGGTCCTTTATGACCAAACATAGTCTGACGGTGGCAGTGGGAGTGGGGGATGGGCAGTAAGCCCTTTACTAAAATGTGCATGCAGAGGTAAAAGGGTGTTCTTGATGGTGAAGCAGGAAAACCTGCTTGGGGACCAGAAGAAAGTTACCCCATCTGTGTGACTATACGTGCCTGTACCAAAGTGTGAGTTTCCCAGCAACCTAAGACTAGGAAACCTCATAGACTTGTCCCAAATCCTCTCAGTCACCTCCTCTCTAACGATGAGTACCATCATGCCTGAGGGGGGTGTGGCTTGCTGAAGTGCCCCCCCCCCCCGCTCCCCTTTGGAGACTGCAGCCCGCTCCTAGGTAGGATGGACCCACCGGAGGAAGCATAAAGACAGAGCTGAAAAGGACACATCCACCCAGGTGGCTGTACTCTCTAAGGTTCATTTCCATCTCAGGGGGTCCCAGAGTCCCTCCTTGCTCCTCCCCTTTAACCCAGGTTTTAGCAGAACCAGCAGGGAAGAAGGACAACCAGGCTGACTGGATGCTCTTCACATTAATGCTCTAGACAGCTGAGTTCAGCGTTATTCCCATCACAGAGATGAGAAGACCAAGGCCTAGTAGATTAAAGAATTTGCAGTAGGGGTAGTGGTGGGAGAAAGTGTGAGGGTCAGGGTGGGGGCAGAGTGGGCTCAGTGACATGGTCTCCATCTAAACTAAAAGACTCACTCATTCCCGAAGTAGGCCCAGTGCTCTGCAACTCACGGTTACTTTTAGCTACACAAGGAGTTCTGGGGCAGCCTTGGACTGATCTGGTAGGACAGTTGAGTGTTCGAGGCTAGCCTGGGCTACGGTGAGACACCTTCCAGTCTCCAGGCCTTTCGGCCCTTCTGCCTTTAGCTGGTCCAGAGCCCTTGGGGAAAGAACTGTAACAGTCTCCAACCTGCAGCTGGTCACGGGGACAGGGGTGGAGTGGGGTTCTTTGACCTAATGGTAACCCTCCCATTACCTTCTCAGTCCTGAGCCCACCTCCTCCCTCTCCCCACCACCCAGAGCCTACCTACCACACAGCCCTGGTTTAGCTATGACACCTCTAATTTCAACTCTGCTCCCCAAGCCATGCTGGGTTATCACAGAGGGTGCAGAGCTCCAAGCTCAGGCTCTTCGGTCCCAGGCCCTGGGGCCAGCTCAGGAACGGAGGGAATTAATTACATTCTACCGTCCCCTTTTAAAGTAGGGGAGCGCGTCGGGGCGTCCACGGAGGAGGGACTGCAGAGCAGAGGCTGTGGAAGGAGGGGCACCCCTGAAAGCAGCAGGCCTCTCCCCAGGGGCGGAAGCGGGTGGGTGAGGCTGGCCCCTTATTGATTTAGCCAGGTCTGGGCTGGGACTGATTTGGGGAAGGGGGTGGGGGTGGAGTGCGCGCGCGCACGGTGGAGTGGGGGGGGGGGTTGGTGGTGAAGGGGGAAGAAAGGAAGAGAGAGGAAGGTAACGCTGTCAGTCAAGCTGATGGACAGCCCCGAGATTTGCCTTCAGATAAAACCTTACAGATGTGGAGGTCGGTATTGATTTTGAGTTAGTAACGGTACCTTACCAAGAAGTAATACATTAGTGAAAGCAAGGTCACCAAGATAAAGCAAACCCCACCCGGGAGAGGCCTCGGCATTCCTGAGGGGGTGTACATTACCACATGAGACCAGTACTTCCTCAAGTTCAAAAGTGTGCCGGCCCAGACCTCCGCTGGGCCCCACTGTGGGCAAGATGCTTCCAGCTTCGGTGACAGAGGGACTTCCTGCAGAGGTCCCCAGGGCTCTGCACCCTCAGTGCTGGGAAGACCCCCAAAACCTAGCAGGAGCACCACCTGAGAGATTGAGACCCAGGCAGAGACCCTGGAGTGGCCACTAACGAGTTGCATGAAATCCATTCCCTGGTGCCTCAGTTTCCCCATTTACAGATTAGGGGTAGAAAACCCATTTGCCTGAAACCATTGGCAGCAATGACTTGATACCACCCTGGCTGAAGCCTCTCCTCCATGGTAGCTGCCCGGTTCTCTTAGGTTGTGCCCTGTCTGTTTGCTGGAAAGGGGCTCTCGGGCAGATGAAATGGAAGCCATTTGATCCACAGGCCTCCAGGGACTCGGAGCCACCATTCACACCTACCCCAGATGTGGATTTGATTTGATGTTCCAGGCCAAATCCCATTGAGCAAATCCCATTATAGGAAAAGCTCCCTGGGCCGAGCTGTCTGTTAACCGGCAAGGTTCAAGGCCTTCGGAGCCACTGGGCACCACACAAACCCCTTCCTACAAAGGGCTGTGGGAGGCCTTATAGCTCCCAGGTCTCCTCACCGTGTAGCCCTGGCTGTCCTGGAACCCACTATGTACACCAGGCTGACTCCGAACTCTCAGAGCTCCGCCTACCTCTGCTACCCAAGTGCTGAGCGTCCAGAATCATGCTCCACTTAAAATATTTTTAAAACAGAGTTCATAAAAAAATTCTTTAAAAAATTATTTTTTTTAAAAAAAAAACAGAGTTCATTACTTTTCATTTTATGTGTGGGGTATGTGTGTGCCTCTGTGAGACTATGTGCAACATGTACATGCAGGTGCCCAAGAAGACCAGAAGAGGGCGCTACAGTCCCTGCAGCTGTACTTACAGGTGATTGTGAGCTGCCTGATGTGGGTTCTGAGAATCAAATTTGAGTCCTCTGCAAGAGTACTCAGCCATCTCTCTGACCCCCTCCATGTTGACCTTCTGGCTGTTTCTTAAGCTTATTGGGTGTGCTCTCACCCTGGGGCCTTTGCATTTGTAGATTCCCCTATCTGGAAAGCCCTCTGCTGAGTACATCTTGAAATGACTGGGTGTTTTGGACTTGGAGGATATGAACACTCGAGACAGGTCTTTCCTAAACCCCCTCCCACACATCTCCCCCCCACCCCTCTGCCTACTTCGCTCTGCCACCCCATGCCCTTCAGGGTTTCATCCATAGTGTTTTCCCGTAGTCCAGATTCTACTTTGTGTCTGTCTACTTCTTTGTTGCCAGCTTCCTTCATTAAACTGACAGCTCCAAGAGGGAGTTGGGATTATCCTTCGGGATGTCCTAGTGATTGGCTTAGGGTCAGGTGCATGATAAATGCTCAGTAAATATTAGAGCCTGGTGTGTGGATTCAGTGAGCCCTCTGAGCTCACTGCGGGCTGGAGCCGCGAAGCAGTTGAGAGCACGTACTTTGTGCCCATTGCAGCCTTCCGCGACACATTTGTTGAATAACAAATGAGCACATGACCGTTCTTGGCTTTGGAGAATACAATAATGCGGGATCGCAAAGGGGCCTGAGAAACCGGGCTCGCAGAGAAAGGTGTGGTCACAAGAAGCCCTTGCTGGAGCCCTGGCTAGTTCTTGAGTGACCCCGTCAGGTCTGGGCACCATGTGTGTGGGTGTCTGTCATAGAGAATGTGCACGCATGGGGTCTGTGGAGTACTACCTCTTTTCCCTACTCACCCTTCTCCGTTCTACTTCTCCCACATCTTTTCTGAGCTGACAGTTTTGGTAAAGGGCAGGATTGGAGACGAGCTGAGCCCCAACCTCCTCCAGGACCCTCCCACCCCGATGTGTGTTCTGAAAGAATGGAAGGGGGCCGCGGAGTCTATTCCTGCAGCCCAGGCTCCCTATAAGGGGGAGTGAGCTCTGTTTGTAGGAGACAGGATGAGTGACAGTGTCATCATTTAGGTGGAGAAATGGGGTCTTGATTAGGAATCAAACACAGCTGGGAATGGAGTGGAGTCTCCCAGGCCTGGATCAGTTTTAGAGTCCTGAGTTCACCCTAGAATCCCTATACGCCCCCCACCACACACAGCAGGTTTCCCAGCCTTGAGGACACCCATCTTGAAGATCTGAACACCACAGACCCAGGTCAGGGTTTGGCTGTCGTCACATCCCCAAAACCCTATTGATCCTGCCCTGCTATTGATCCTGCCCTGCCAGAGATGTCAGAGGCAGGGTGAGCCTGCGAGCTTTGCAGACAACTCAGAGTGGTCCAGGTGCCCACCACACAGCTTCACACATCCCTTTCACACCTCCCTGAAGACTCAGAATATCTTTGCCATCTTGAAGGGGTCCACAGGGTTCCACCCAGCCTAAAGATCCCACCAGCAAAGCCTGTGGGCAGCTGCTATCCCCTTCTCCTGGCTCTGCTTAGGGTCAGGTACCCGGTTCACAAAGTCCAGGCACCAAAAGAGGTGCTTCTCCTCTTCTACTGGTTCCCCCAAACAAGATAACTACTTCCGTAACCATGGGGTGATGCCCTCCAAAGGGCCTTGGATGGGACAACTTGATCCTTGGGAATCTGTGGCCGGTGATCTGAGCCATGAACCGGGCCCTAGCCTGCTGGCTCCCTGGCCAGCTGTGAGATCTCTGTGGACTCCCCTGCTTTTGCCTGAGAAATGGGTTCTCAGCTCTGTCCCACAAGTCTCCACAGTGGTCCAGATTGGGGACTGTCATGCAGATGAGTGACTAAGAAGAGGTGTGAAGGGAGGGACCGCTGAGGAAGCCTGTGAGAACAGGACCCTGTTTCTCGGGCTCTTAGCCAGGTTCAAGGCAGAGCATGTCCCGGACAGAGTTCTCTTCAGCCTCCCAGCCACCCTCTGACTCAGCCACCCTCACAATCCCTTTCCATGGGACTTCAGGAGACATGGGATTTCCGGGCTGCCTACACCCCCTCAGTTACACAGTTGTTAAGTATGAGAGCCCTGCCTCCATCCAGGGCTTGAAAAACCTGTGTGTCTGCCCTTGACCTGTTCTGCCTCATCCTGTGCAGGACAAGTCATGGGGAGACAGATGTCCTCAGAGGGGTCTGGCTTCAACTTTTCTTGGACTGGAAGCTAGTGTTATCCCTAGAGACAGGTGAAGAGGTCATCGCCAAAGCTATCTCTATCAAACCCCTCAACGTTCTGTGCTGCGAGGGTCTTTGCTTATTGCCCAGACTGTTTGGATCCATTCTTCTGCTTCAGTGGGCAGGGGCCAAGACTCCAAAGTTCCATGGCCTTCAACCTACGGCATGAGACTAGGCTTGTTACCAGTATCTGTTGAATGACTCAGTGAGCACCCCAGTGCTCCAACATTCATTCTTCAGGCTGAGTTCCTAGAGATTGGTCTGGGGTGGGGGGTGGGGGTTCTACTGCTGAACCAGGACAAGCAGGCTCATGGATGAAGGCCAGAGACAGCAGAGATGGGTCAGTGAGTTAAAGGCTGCCAAGCCTGAGTTCGATCCCCAGGACCCACATGGTGGAGGAAGAGAATGATTTCCTTAGGTTGTCTTCTGATCTCTACATGCATGCTATGACATGCACCCCCAACACACACACACATGCAGATACACACACACAGATGTGAACAAGTAAAATATTAAAAGCACGGGCTTTGTGCTTTGGTGTAGTAGAGGCAGGAGCCCAAAGTCCAGAGAGGTTGAGAACATTACAGTCAGCATGACAATTGTGTGGGGCTCATGAAGCCAGGAGGACCAGCCTCACTTCAGTGTGTGTGAAGATGGGCATCCCAGTCTGATGGGGGAGGCACAATCAACTAATTAACAGAGGGAAGCTCTCTGACTGATGAAAGAGGCATGATCATCTAGTTAGAACTCTAAGGAATGCACACATCAACTCAGGCACAATTCCACCATTCATTCACCCCTTCAGCTGATAGGCCTAGGGTGTCCATTATCTAGTGAGTGCATTTGCTCATTCATGCATGCATACATTCATTCATTCATTCATCCATCCCTTCAGCTGATAGCCCCATGGTGCCTTTTACCTAGTTAGTAAATTTATCTTTCATGCATGTGTCCATTCATTCATTCCTCCATTTAATTCATTCAGTCAGTCATACATCTAGCTGATTGACCCAGACTGCCCTTTGTCTAGTGAGTGCCCATTCACTCACTCTCTCACTCATTCATTCATTCATCCAACTGATGGACAAACCTTGTGTGGTTAGCGTGTTTGTTAGTTCATAGACATATACACCCATTCATTTATGTGGTCATCCATCTCTTCACTCCTGTAGCTGGTAGGTTCAGGATGCCCCTTTGTGAAGTTAATACATTATTCATGCGTTTAGCCCTGGTTTATTCATTCATCTGATAGGCTCAGAGTGCCTCTTGTCTAGTAAGCACCCATCACTCGTTCAGCCAATAGGCCCAGGATACCCATTATCCAGTTAGTGAACTTACTTGTGCATGCAATCATTTATTCATTCATTCAGCAGAAGGCAGAGGGTAAACCCCTCGAACTAGGCCATAAGCGACAGAGAAGTGACAAAGGGCCTGCCTTGCTCCTGGAGCTCCTGATAGGAAACCGTCCCTTGGGCCCACATTTGGGCAGGGAGAACACTGAAGACCAGCGCCCATTTCCGACACAAGCTGTGACTCTGCTGAGGTCTGTCCTGGACCTCTCGGTCCGGTCCTTTCGTGACGGTGCCCTGGAGTCCAGCCTCTGGCACTACCTGTCTCTCCTGCAGGTGATGAGCATCCTCAGCAACCCGAGCGCGGTGCCTCCACAGCCCCAGGCCGACTTCTCCATCTCTCCGCTCCATGGAGGCCTGGAGTCTGCTTCTTCCATCTCAGCCAGCTGCAGCCAGCGGGCCGACTCCATCAAGCCAGGAGACAGCTTGCCCACGTCCCAGTCCTACTGCCCACCTACGTACAGCACCACTGGCTACAGTGTGGACCCTGTGGCTGGCTACCAGTATGGCCAGTATGGCCAAAGTGAGTGTCCCCTTGTTGCCCATCTCCAGTGGGCTGGCTTATTCCTGGGCAAGGTGGTGGCCAGGGTGGAGGGTGTTTCTTTCTTTTAAAATATTTAAAATTATCTTAGTTTATGCGCATGAATGTTTTGGCTGCCTGTGTGTCTGTGTACCACGTGCATGCAGTGTGCCGTGGCCAGAAGAGGGCATCTGATCCCCTAGAATTGGAGTGACAGATGTTTGTAAGCCATGCCATGGGTGCTGGGAACAGAGCCCAGGGCCTTGGCAAGAGCAGTCGGTACTCTTAACCACTGAGCCATCTCTCCAGCCCTCATTTAAATCTTAAAATAAGCCAGGCAGTGGTGGCTCACTCCTTTAATCCCAGCACTTGGGGGGCAGAGGCAGGTGGATCTCTGTGAATTCAAGGCCAACCTGGTCTACAGTGTGAGTTCCAGGATAGCCAGGACTGTTACACAAAGAAACTCTGTCTCAAAAAAACCAGGCAACAACAAAAACGAAACTTTTTTTAAAATTTAGTTTTATGTTATTGGTGTTTTGCCTGTATGTATGTCTGCGCAAGGGTGTTGGATCTTGGCGTTAGAGACAATTGTGAGCTTCCATGTGGTTACTGGGAATTGAACCAGGGTCCCCTGGAAGAGCAGTCAGTGCTCTTAACCACTGAGCCACCTCTCCAGCCCCTACAATTTTTTAAATTGTGTGTGTGTGTGTGTGTGTGTGTGTGTGTGTGTGTGTGTGTGTGATGGTGTGTGATGATGTATGTGAGAGGAGGCATGGACTTGGACCTGAGTGAAGGTCAGAGAACAAATTCGGGGATTTATTTCTCTCTTTCCACCTTTACATGGGTTCTAGGACTCAAGCTCAAGGCTGTGTTTCACCCTTTGAGTCATTGCCCAGCCCAGATGTCCCTTTCACGGGGAAAACAAAGTCCTTAAAGGAAGCAGAGGTGTCCTAAGATGTTCTGAGCTGCCCGTCCAACCCGGCTCACCTCTGAGTGAGACTCTCACTTCCGTCCCGAGAGCCACAAACATCCCTGCATTTTCTAAAGGCCAAACTTTAAAATATAAGTAGAACGGGGCAGGATCATTTTTATTAACATATTTTAATTATATAATTAACCCGATACACCCAGAGCAGGTCACTGTTTCACACAGTCAACACCTGATCACCCAGGAAGCAATCTATCTTCTTGTGTTCAGACTGCCTTTGAAACTTTGTTGTTCTCTGTTAGTGACACTGGGGCCCAAACCTAGGACCTTGCCCAAGCTAAAGAAGAGCGCCACCACTGGGCTACATCCCCAGTCCTCTATTTACTTCTTACTTTGAGACAAGGTCTCCCTAGGATGTCCAGCCACACTGGCCTGAACTCACTCTGCAGCCCAGATGGGACTTGAATTTCTGTCCTTCATCTTAAAGTTCATGAAGGGGCTGTTGGGGACGTGGTACTGCACACCCAAGTCCTTCTAAATAGGCTTGTAAGTTTTCAACCATGAAACAATGAAATTAAAGATTAGTTTTTGAGTTTGAATGACATAAAACTGACATCTGAGAGTCTGCTCCACATTGCACCAGGGTCAAGTGCGGGACAGCTAGCTGCATGTGGCGGTGGCATGAAGTGGGGACCATACAGTGGGGGATCTGATTCCCTCTTCCCCATACGTATGGGGGAACGGCTGTGTGTAGAGCTCTGTCTTCTGCATGACTCCCCCATCCCCCAGGCTCCAAGGTTTCACATACCCATTCCAGCCATTGTTCCCTTGGCATCTTGCGGACCCTCAGGCCAACAACTGGGCAAGATGGGCTTGGCCACAACCTCTGGCTGCCACCTGATGGGGCCAGCAGCGGGGCAGGCCCAGATAGGATGGGGGAGCAAAGGTCACAGAGCTGCCCTCCTGCCACCTCCCAGCAAAGGCCTCACCTGCTGGTGTCAAACTAATCAGGAGAGCGTGTGGAGAGAGCGAGGCCTCCAGCCAGAGGGCATCCTCTCCTCCAGCTGCCGCCTGGCCCTGCCACACTGACCTCTGCTTCCTGAGGCCCCCAGCCCACTCCAATCGCATGGCCTTGGCCTCCACGGTTAAATGAGGGCCAGCTGTGTGGACCTCTACCTCCCATGTGCCTATGTGCATGCTTGCATGTGTGTATGCATCACAGGTATGTTACAGTCCAAGTGTCTGTACACAGCTATGAACAAGTGATGTGACTTAAATGATTCAGCAGCTGCAATATGAATATATATATGACCACATATTTACAGATAAATGAGTTGCCTATAAGTGTGTAAATTTGTGATGAACATAGTGTTTACATTTTTCTTTAACTATATGCAAATACATACAAATGACCATTCTGTATACCCACTGGTACCTGTATATGGTTTTGCATGTATGAGCACACACGGGCACACATACATATGACAGACAGCATGTGTTTGACAATATGCACACATTTAAATTTTCATAGGTGGGTTCTTATGGGCTCGTGTGTCTATATATGTGTGTGTGTGTTGACATGTGTCTGTATCCTTTGTGTACAATGAGTATGCAGATAAACATTGTTGTGTGCAGTCGTGTATTTTTGGTGTGTGCATGTGCATAAAGGTGTCTATTACTAGGCATGCTTGGGTGCTTGCATGGTTGTGCTGTTTGTGTCTGGATGTGTATATGCTGTGTCTGAGTATGACTGTGTATGCAGTTTTATGTGTGACTGTGGATATGTGGGATATGTGGATATGTGAGTGTGAATCCACGTGTGGGAAACAGATTTACATGACCATCTGTGAACAGGATGCACCCATGTGCACAGAGCCTTCCAATGGGTCCTGGGTTGACCTCCTGACCTAGCACATGTTCCCAGCCCAACACGTGACACACATGCTCTTGATAAAACTTTTGAGAGCGGCAACAGCAGCAGCATGGCCGGCCCCAGGCAGGCGTTAGTCACACCCGGAGCCTGGAGCCCCTGCCCTGCTCCAGGGCGCCTGCCCAATTCGGAAATAAAATTAACCCCAAAGTCGGCATGGGAGTGGTAGGGGAGGGGGATCAAAAGAGAAGAGGCCCAGGAGGCCAGAAAGGAGAGGTAGTTGCCCTCCCTCTCCTTCCTTGCCCCTCCCCTCCTTTCCCTGCTCCTCTGTTGCTGCAGGGCGTCCTAAGGACTCCTCTTGGGCCATCTTCTCTGGCCCCACCTAGACCCCACTCACTGAGGCCCCTCTTCCACCATGTGCCCCAGCACAAGATACACATCCAGCCTCAGCTTTCTCATCTGCAGGTTGGGTCTGGGAGCAGACAGATCATCTCAGAGGTTTCCTGTCATGCCATCTCCTTTTCTGTTGACATTCTGGAACAGCCCAAGAGCATGTCACATTCCCATTAACTACCTGCTGACATCCCCAAGCACACACGAGGCCAGGTTCCCTGATCAGCTTGGAAAGTCACGCATCCTGCACACACTTCCCTGTATTGGTCCTGACCCACCTGTCACCTGCTGACTCTTGCTCCATGCTTGAGTTTAGCCCCCGCAGCGCTGTGCGAAATGTGTGCTTATTCACAGTTCCTAGGTCCTCAGCTTGGTCGGATGAGAGAAGGAAGTAGCGTTCCCAAGGTCCCACAGCAGGGGGATTGTGACTCAGCTTTTCAGCTTCACACCACAGGTAGTCTTGTGCAAAACCTTTGGTATTGATTGGTGCACACTTGTTCTCCCGTGTGCAGACTCTGTGTGAGTGCCACTAAGCATGTGCACAGAGGCAAGGCATAGCTGTGCAAAGTGTGTGTGCAGGAAGGAAGGAGAAGTGACTGCTAGTTGAGCATCTACTATGGAGTTGACATCCTAGCTGCACTGCCACACGGAGCTGTATGTGTGGTAATTCCCACTGCTCGCTACAGAAATGGCATCTAGAGAAATCACCTGCCTAAGGTTTTGGTGGGTGAGGTAGCCTCGCCTGCATCCCAACCCTCCCTTTCAGGCGTCCTTGGAACATGGACCTGACCCAATGCCTGTGCAGCAGAACCCTCCCCCGTCTCCTCGGGCCTCTCACCTTCCCAGGGACACCTTCACACCTTCTTTTCCAGCTCTGGCCACGTCCATCCATCTGCCCATCTCTCACCGTCCCTGGGGTGGGTGGGGGCAGGAGGCCAGGGACGGGGCACATGGTAGATTAATATGGCCCCAGTGTTCCCAGAGGCCAGGGCCACACTAATGATGGCGCTGATAGAACGCAGGAGTGTGAAAAGAATTTTAATAGATCTGACAACTCTAATAAGAATTTGTGTCTAGAAGGGTCCTCCTCTGGGGCCGCTCGCTGACGAGGCATTGATGGCTGAGATTTGTTTACGGGTTGGCATTGCTGGCCCATCTCCTGCCAACTCCTGATTAATGTAATTGGAGATGTTCAGAGCCCAGGCGGGGTGTGAGGCAGGAGAAGGGAAACACGGAGGGACAGAGGGACAGCGAAGGCTGTTGACAGAGTCCCTAATGAGGAATGTCACCTTCCTGCCTTCTCGCCAGCCCCTTGGCTCTACCCTAGGAAGAGGCAAGCAAGTCCTACAGTTGGCCCCTTGGGTGCTCTGGAAATTGCCAAGGTCAGCAGGAAAGTTGCTGAGAAAGCTCCTACTGTGTGCTGGGGGAGGCCAACCAGGGAGCAGGCGTAGAGTAGATAGAGGTACCAGAGGAACAGTTCTTTATTTTTCCTGCATTTGCGTGTGTGTGTGCTCACGCATGTGGAGTTGTGCTCATAGAGGTCAGAGGTCAGGCTCAAGCATCATCCTCAGACATTGTCCGTTTTGTTTTTGAGACAGCAACTCTCAATGGCCTGGAACTTACCAAGCAGGCCACCAGGCAGACTGTCCATCAAGCCCTGAGGATCCAGTTGCCTGTCTCCCCAGCATTGGGGTCCAGCTTTTCTGCATGGGTTCCAGGGATCCAGTTTTCACGTCTGCACAGTTTTGTCCACGGAGCCATCTCCCCAGTTCCATGGCTGTCAACTTAGGCTCCTCCAGGCCTCTTGTGGAGTGTTAGTCTGGACTAGCAACTGTCTGTGCTTCAGTTTCCATGTGCATGAAGTGGGAACTGTCCTGCCCGAGGCACAGAACTCATGTCCCCTAGTACACAGTAAGAGCCAACTAGGTGTGGACTCTGCCTTTGCTGCTGTCCCTCCCCAGGGACAGACCCCAGAGCCCATCACAGCGGTAACTAATGAGGTCATGCCAGAGCCCAGCATGGCAGAGGCTGAGGCAAGGTAGGCCACCGCCTTCTGTGACAAAAGAAAGGTCACCGGAGGTGATGTGTGCCCTTGGTAAGTTCATGATGTTTACTGAAAAGGAAATGAGACAATGTGAGTGGGGAGCAAAGTACCCAGACCTGAGGGCCCTATGCACATAGAGGGTCATTTCCAGGGATGCTCCTATCTCAGGGTCGATTCCAGGGGCTGCTGGTGAAGCCCAAGGCTAAGGAGCTGCCACCAGGCTTCCTGGGTTTGAAAATATGAGAGAAAGCATCTGATTTTAGTGACAGTCCCCAAGGACCTTGGCTCTACCTCTGTCAAACTGGGAAAAGGGACAGCCATGCTACCTGGTTTGTAGAGCTGGAATGAGACCCAAAAGCATCCCGAGTACAGGGCTGGGGCAGAACAGCACAGGGTTAGCTCTTTGCAGCGTCTGGTTCTATCCCTTCTGTGCCTGTCACCCCTCTGAGAGGGTGGCTTACTGGTCCTTGCACCCTGGAACCCGAGGAGAAATGACTGTGTGGGCAGAGCTGTGGGGTCTTCCCAAAGCTAGAGCTGGGAATCCTACTCTGCTCACGGCTGCCTCTGCTCTACCAACCGGGAGCCTGGGGCTGAGTGAGTAACAGCACAGACCCTCAAGCCCAGGAACTCATCACAGGACTTCCTCCATTTACCCACCAGGAGCCTGACTAGCTGAGGCACAGACGAGATCCAAAGAGAGCCCAGAACATCCTTTAGAGTCTGGGATCTTGTCCTGAGCCCTCTGTGACAGTTTACAAACATTGTCGCCACCCCTTTGCAGATGGATAAAGAGATCTAAGAGGGAAGACAGTTTGCTCACAGTCACATGGCCAGGAATGTGGCCACCCTTGACCACCCCTCCTCCATACCACCATTAAAGGCCACATTTGTTCTGGGCCCGCACTCACAAGTGCCACGCTCTACCCTCGGAGGCTGGGTGTGTGGAGTCTGTTACCTCTCTCAGCAGTTCTTTGTCCAGATGCTATGTCCCATGATGCCAGCAAGGAAACTGAGGCTGAGGTGGTGTGCCTCAGATCACACTCAAGGTTGGTAGTCATGGAATCTAAATCTAGGTCATATGACATAGCTCAGCTAGTGAGATTGTCCCTCTGACCTCCCCGGCCTAACCATCAGGCTGTGTCCATCACCTCTCAGTTTTACCCTCCCCACCCCAAAGTGCCAAGCTTAGGGAAACACAGATACTGTCTCCAGGGAGCCCAGAAGTCAGGTGACAGAGGGAGCCTTGTGATGCTTCATGCACAGCTTCCCATCTTTCCTGAGTCCTCTGGGTCATGGCAGTCCTATAGGGCACACTGGCTACAGTCTCAAGGCCCTGCCTAAAAGGCAGCATCCTGCACCCTGGGAGGCTTAACCACATGCCTGTTGAGTGCCTTGGTCAGGACGGATTTCTTCTAGGGCTTCAGTCAGGACAGGTCTCCATGCAGGCAGGCAGTTGTAGCTGCATATGACAAGACACCTACATATGACAAGTCTCCCTCTTAACGTTCATAGGACCTGCGTATGCATGGGTGTTCCCATTTGTGCATCTGCTCACAAGGGCACATGGTTCACACATCTGTGTATGCTTGCTTGTGTGTGTGTATGTGTCTCAAATGGGCATGGATAGGCATTGTTCTGTATGAACGATCATGCTATACTCAGCATTACCTTGTGAAGACCCTCTCATTCCACTGGTCTCAGGGCACCTCCCCTACCACCACTCATGTTCCCACCTCATCCCCACCAATGCCAGCCCATCTTCACTGGAGCTGATGGGCTGTGGGTCTCAGCCCCCACTCTTTCTCCCCACGGCACCCTTGGCTCACTTGCAAAGCCGCCTTGGCTCTTGTTCAAGGGGCTGCTTGGCCTCGTTCATGAGCTGCACTCAGGGTCCAGCACAGGTCAAGAACCTTCATCCTCAGTGCCACCTGGACTCACTCAGCAGGGCTCACTAGCCTCCCCGTGGCCTGGCTATCCAGAGGGCTTGTGGGAAGTGAGCTTAATTCTCCACTGAACACTGGGATGTGTGTCTGTACTTGCCCACAGAGTCAGAAAGAGCTGGGAGAACAATAAGCTTTGAGTAAAGACCTGTAGAGCGACTGGAAAGAAGGTGAGGAACAGAGATCTGTGAAGACATCAATGGAGGAAGGAGGGATGGGGAAGGCTGGAGGGGTTTTAGGTTTAGTTCTGTTGCTGTGGTGAATACCCTGGCCAAAAGCAACTTAGGGAAGGAAGGGGTTCGTTTTACTTACAATAACATGTGATAGTCCAGGATAATGGGGAACTTAAGGCATGAATTTGAAGTCGGTCACATCACACCCACAGTCAAAAGCAGAGAGAAACAAAGGCACCCACACCACCTTCTTCCTTGCCTTTGGCTAGCTCTCTTCTTTCTTATACAGCTTGAGGCCCCTGCCCGGGAATGTGTCACCCACAATGGATTGGGTTGATTAATAATCAATTGGCAATCCAGACAGTTCCCCACAGACACGCCCACAAGCCAACCTGATCTAGACAATTCTTCCACTGAGGCTCGCTTCTCGGGTAATTCTACATTGTGCCAAGTTGACAATAAAAACTAGCCAACAGAGGATAAGGGAAAGATGGACAGATGGACCAGAGGATGGGATAAATAGAAAAATGGATACATAACTAGTATGGATGGAAGAACAGAAGGCTAGGTCGGGAGATGGATAGATGGAAGGGTATGTGTCCAGATGAGTGGACAGAATAATGGATGAATGGATGGGTAACCAGACAGACAGAGAGAAAATGGATGGATGGATGGATGGATGGACGGACGGACGGACGGACGGGAGGACAGACGATAGATGGTTGGAAAGAGGGATGGATGAATAGACATGTAGACAAAAGAATGAATGACTATAAGAATGGATGGATAGATCGTTAAGATGAATGGGTACACAGATGAATGGATGGACAGAAGATGGATGGGAGGACAGAAAGATGGATGGTGGATGGATGTACAGGTGGACAGAAAGGGTGAAATGAAAAAAGAACCTCAATTTCTAGAAGCTTCTCTCTCTTTCCAGCTGCTGTTGATTACCTGGCCAAAAACGTGAGCCTGTCCACACAGCGCCGCATGAAGCTTGGGGAACACTCCGCCGTGCTGGGACTCCTCCCTGTGGAAACGGGCCAGGCCTACTAGGGCCCCTGGGGCGACTTGCCCCAGCCAATGGCCCAGCCTAGCCCTTCCCAACCCCTGAGCTCCTCACCTCCGTTCTTCGCCTCCCTGGGGTCAATGAAGGCCAGGGAAGAAACCCTTTCTCTTCCCACAGGCGCCCCCCTGGAGACAACCAGTGTGTCATATGCCCATGGTTAGTGACCTAGAGTGGTCCCTTGGGTCTGCCCTCCCCACCCCCATCTCCAGAGGGATTCCTAGCCATCCTGCAATGATCTCCAGCTCACATCCATTTCTCAGTGTCGTGGCCTTGGTCCTGTCTCGGCACAGAGACTGAGGGTCAACCTGAACCAAGCACCTAGTCATCAGAGGAAAATGGTGCCAAAGACAAGGCCCTGGAATCTTTGGCCTCTGAGCCCTGGGTGCCACAGGGGCAGGTGAAGCTCATTGGGGTGAATCTCTTGCTTGGCATCAGAACTGCATCCCCTTTCACTGGACACTGAGATGAGCCCCCCAGGGTGTTCCCAGGAGAAGGCAGGCAACATCCCAGTTTTACCCAGGAATCCAGAGGACTTTGGTACTGTCCCCACACACCTCTGCTGGGCATCGGGAGGCCACGAAGAACTTCTACTAGGGGGCAGGGGGCACGGAAGCAGAGATGGCCAGCCATGGGCTATCCCAGAACACCAGGCCCCAGGTCCAGCATCAGGAGGTTCAGGACTCCTCAGCTGCAGTCTGCCAGAGGCTTGCCTGCTGCATCAGGGCCTAGGGAAGCCCACAGAACCTGTCGGTTTCCTCAATTGGTAGTAGAGGGGAAGATCTTGAGGTGACAGGAGGCACAAGGCAGACTCAGAGGGTCTGAGGGCCATCGCCTTCAAGTCCACACCACTGGAGTTCTGCACACCATCTTGCTGGCAACTGGGAACCTGCCTCACACATGCTGGTCCTCAGAAGGTGGGGGGCTCCTCTCCCAGCTTGTAAGGCTCTTGAAGCCACTGGATGCAGAGACCCTTCTCGGACCAGGCAAAACTGCTGGTCCCGCCCCCCCACACTCCTGAAAAGATGCTCCAGTCTCCTTGGCATCTCAGTGGAAGGCCATGTCCATGTCCTTTTCAGAGTGATACTTTTTCAGTGTTGGCTGCTCTCAGTCAGGAGGCTTCTGTCCCCTCACCAGACACAGTGCACCTGGGGCACTGTTTTTAAGTCACCAACCCTAGGCAGAGGAAGATGCTGAAAGTCCCAGCAAAGAGGACAAGGCACCTTCCTTAAGCACTCTAGGGGCTTCCTTGCACTCCACCCTCTTTTAGAGCTGGGTCTTTGGGGGAGTGGATTGCTCGGGCCCCCCAGTTCTCCTCCCTGGAGCTCTTCATCACCCCCTATTTATCAAAATTGTGCCCATCTTTACCCTATCCCTCACTATAATCTACACTTGGACCACCTCCATCCAGTGCTAGGATATCACAGCACCAAGTCCATGGACACTGGGTCTAATGGCTTGTCCCCACCTGTACACGTGAGGCCACCTGCTGGCCCAATCCATGCCTCCTGCCCTTAGCCGGCAAGACATTCCTAGAAAGAGGGGCTGCCGACTTCCTTCTGCCTGGGGAGCTGGACTAGCGAGACACTGGGACCCTCGTCTACACGAACACGTGACTGATGTGCATCTATTTCTCATCTTGAGAACCATCATCTGAAGCCTGTTCTGGGCCGTGACTAGGGTGGCTCGGATCTGTGGTTTAGAGACATCTATTATAACTGGGGACACACGGACTCTCTGGTAGCATCAAGCACCAAACAAGTGGGGCTCACCAGCTCTGTCCAGGTTCCAAGAGAGGTCTGGATAAGAGGAAAGCCACATTGCCCCTTGGAAACCCAACTTCCCTGTTTGCTGCTCACACAGCAGCAAGTGCCCCCAACAGAAGACCAAATGCATTTTCCTCCACATTCCTTGCACCCTGGAGGCCTGACTCTGGATGCCTCTGAATCTTCTTCCATTCACTGTGATTCAGAAGCAGGAACCTCAAGCAGGTGACGTCCCCAGGGCCCAGCCCCAGCCCAGGAGACAACATTCCAACGCTTGGACCAATCACAATGATCCGCCCATTAGGGCAAAGGCAACCAAGACCTGCTTGGGAGAAAACAAAATGACTTCTCATTCCATTCAATGCCTCTGAACATTCCCCAAGTTTTGGTATAACATTATACCAAGCTTTGGTATAAAACTGGACTTGTGTTCTGAGGGGCCCTTGGTCCCCAACAAATTTCCCCAGTGTCACATGTTTTTGTGTATCTGTTCACTCTGGTCTGTAAAACTCGGCCCTGTTTGGGCAGCTTGCAGCTTCACCAGAGAGGTGATGTTGTTTAGATGAGAGGCACCAGGCCTTTATCCCTTTGGGGTTGAGTGCAGCCTAGGACTTCCAGTTAGTAGGCCAGACCAGAAACACCCCTCATCCCTGTATATAGAGTCAATAGCAAGATAAGAGGGGCACCCTCCATGTCACCTCCAGTAGCTCCTGGTTCTGTGGAGGCCCCCCTGAACTCATTGTATGTTAGTTGGAAACGTCGTGTCGTGCTGTTCGTTTATAGAACATTGGCTTTTTATATATAAATCTATATACTTAAAGAAAAGGGGAAGGAGAGAAACCCCCACAGTGTGTGTTGTGCTAGTGCCAGGGACCATCTGTAGGGATTCGCTCATCCTGTGTTTTGGATTATGTATTCCAAGCCTTTCTTGGGTTCCTTCATTTTTTTTTTTTTGCCACCATCCCCTCAATTTGGTATTTCTCTCTTGCTATGAAGATGAAAGCAATGGTGGTAAGAACCAAGCTTCTGTTATCTTGTTTTGCACTCAGTTTACCTTTACCCTTCTTTTGGGGGACCAGGAAGAAGCAGAGGAAACAGAAGTTGGGAAGCAAGAGAGTAGGAGACAAGAATGAGGGGAGAGACAGGCTGGGGAGACAAGAAAGAAGCGTAGTTTTGCAGCAATATGACCTCGTGTAGATCCTCTATGAGGCTGGCGTGCTCCCCAGCCTCCTGGACCTATCTCTCCCTATTGGATACTTTTTAGGGTACAGAAGCATCCTCACCTTCTGCAGATGCACCAAGCCAAGACCAAATGGGGGTACTCAGGCTGCCATGTTGAAATGCTTCGAGACACCTGTGTATTTAATGTTGCCTCTGTCTCCACTGAGCCGGGCAGTCCCCTACTGGGAAAATACCCACACTGCTGGAGAGCATTTCTTCCTTCTAGGAACCCCAACATTGTTGCTTCAGCATTGGACTCAGCCATTTTCCTCCATGCGAAGTGAGTGTGTGTGCATGAGGGGTGTGAGTGGGACGTGCGCGTGTGGGCGGGTGTCTAAATATAATCACACCATAATTTATTCAGCTATATGGAGTAGTAGACTAGAAGGACAAACTGGTATTCGCTTTAACTACCTGCTGCTTGTAAGCGCTGCCTCTGTAACTCAGGCATAACTGTTATACATTAAAAGAAATTTAAAAAAAAAAGAACATGAAGGTTCTGTATTCTCAACCGACTGCCATCTTGTGGCTGGGGACCAGGATGTCTGGGTGCACAATGAGTTGGCGTGAGAATGTTTCTCTTGTACTCTGTATTGGTGGGTTTGTTAGAGAAACAGAACTGATAGAATATAAATATACACACACACACACACACACACACACACACAGAGAGAGAGAGAGAGAGAGAGAGAGAGAGAGGATTTATTAGACTGGTTTACAGGTTGTGGTCCAACTATTCTAATAGTCCTTTCCCAATAGAAAGTCCAAGAATCTAGTTGTTTTTCAGTCCATGAGACTGGATGTCTCAGCTGGTCTTCAGTGTATGCTAGAATCATGAAGACGTAGGCTCTACTGTCATTGAAGGAATGAACTTGCTTTTGAGAGTGAGGGCAAAAAGGCAAAGATCAGACACTTCCTGTTTTCATGTCCTTTATATAGGCTGTCACCAAATGGCATGGCCCAGATTAAAGGTGGGTCCTTCTGCTTCAAATCAATCAATCAAGAACAACCCCTCAGAAGTGTGCCCAGTTACTTGGGTTTTAGTTAATTCCAGATATAGTCAAGTGGACAACCAAGAACAGCCATCTTAAGTTTGCCCCTTGTCAACTCGACATACAATCATATCTCCTTTGGTACCAGGAGTGGGGTACATACCCCCACTGCATATGACCCTCTCCAAGTACCAAACAGCTGTTGGCATGCTGTGTGTGCCTCTTTTGTATTAATAAATATAAACACAAATGGATACATATAAACAGAGGTAGCTACTGAAGCATCTCTGTAGGCTTGGGGGAGAAGCCCCCAAACGCTGAGCTGAGAACCTTTGGTGGCTCTCACTCCACCTAGGAGAGAACTCAGAAGCTTCCCTAAGAGCAATGCCAGATGTCACAAGTATACTCTCTTGTCTGAGTGACTGGGAAATCCATGCCACCCCAAGGTACTGATTTCCTTGGATGAAATTCTAAACAGAAAAAGAGTTGTGTGGAAGTTAGAAATGGGGGAAGGCCCATGGGTCAGTCACTCCTGTTGACCTGAATCTATCTAACCAAGGTCAAGCTCTCTAGAGCAGGATTTGGAAGGAAGCTGACTATGCCCCGGGCCTGAGGCCGACGGAAGCTGCCTAATACCTTCTCCACAGAGAAGGTCCTGAGTTCCATACACATCCTTAATGTTGTAACTGGTACTCTCAAACACAGCCAATGGACACCCTTAACCTCTCAGTTAAGAAGATTTTGGGATAGTCAAGGCCTCCCCAAGTTCTACCCTCAGCTCTCCATCAGACTAACTGTAGGACCCGAGGCCATCCCTCCCCTCCCCCTTGGACTGGATCTTCATATGTTCTAGAAAGTAGACTAGATGGCTTCTAAGGACCTTCCAGGTTACCATGGGGATCCTCTGAGCAGAGACTGGGCTTGAAGGCAGCTTCCAAGATGCTGGTACAGTTCCGAGCTGTTCATCTTCAGGGATGGGAAAAGGAACCAAAATATAAGATAGCAAACCATGGACCCAGAGAACTCCCTGACACACTCCTGGGAAGCCTTCCTAGTGGTCATTCTTTCCCTGACAACTTTTGTCTGTGTTCCATGGAAACTGAACTGAATGGTCTTCAAGAGGACACACTGCCATCCAGCACAAAGTCAGATTTCCTTGTATGGAGCAAAGGAAGAGGTAGCCATTGGACAGATACTTGTATCTGTCAGCTATTTCAGTGATAATGCCACATAAGATAGTGATCTGACTGCACTCACCCCAGTGTGAGTCCATTCCCAAGTCATTCCTTGACTGAAACTGACTAACAAGGGACAAAAGATTGCTTAGACAGAAGACACATGGAACCTCTGAGGTGGGAAGGATGCCTAGACAGTCACTAGCCCAATCTCAATTGCTGCATATCTGGTTGTCTTAGGGTTTCCATTGCTGTGAAGAGATACCATGACCGTGGCAACTCTTATAAAGGAAAAAAAAACATTTAATTGGGTTGGCTTACATTTGCAGAGGTTTAGTCCATTGTCATCATGGTGTGACTGGGTGGCATGCAGGCAGCCATGATGCTGATGAAGGAGCTGAGAGTCCTACATCTTGACCCACAGGCACTGGGTGTAGCTTGAGCATAGGAAACTTCAAAGCCCACCCCTACAGTGACACACTTTTTCCAACAAGGTCATACCTACTCCAACAAAACCACACCTTCTAATAGTGCCACTTCCTTTGGGGGCCATTTTCTTTCAGACTACCACCCCAGTCTTCCTAAGAGTTTCCAGTATTCCATTCTGTCCCCTTCTCAGGCCATGTGACCTACTCTGAGCAGAGATTTACTTTCAGAATCCCAGCCACATGAACAACTGCTGCTGGTAGTGGGGCTTATTCCCCTGGAGGCTTCGGAGAGTGGGTTCAAATCTCTGCTACCCCTCTTGCCTCCCCTCAAAGAATTGAACTATGTTCCTTTGATTAGGACTCACTCTCGGGCCCAAGTCCCTTCTGTGTGACCAGAGGGAAGTCACTTTTCCTTAGCCGTCCCATCCTTCAAACAGGAATAAAGTCTGTCCCTCTGTCAGAACTACAGCAACAATGCCGTGGTTTGCTGGATTCAAACACCAACAGCTTGCAGTGGGCATGTGTGAGGGGGTGACCCTTGCCACTGCCCACAACCCCTATTTACAATCTTAGTCCTATTTTTGTTGCTATAGCAAAACACTCAAGATGGGGACCTTATAGAGTGGGTGTGGCTATCGTAACAGCTTAACGAGAAAAGGTGACTGCTGGTCACACCTGGAGACCTGAATTTGACCCCAGAGTCCAGGAAGGCGTGAACCGGCTCCACAAAAGTGTTCTCTGACCTCCAGACTTGTGCTGTAGCATAAACACCCACACATACATCATGCACACATTCAATAATTAAAAAAAGTAATTTGTTAAAAGAGTGGACATTGATTTGGCTCATGGCTCTGGAGGCTGGAGAGCCCAAGAATACAGGCTACATCTGTTCAGTGCCTGGAAAGGGCTTCCTGCCTCATAACAACATGGTGAGATGGGCTGTGTACCAAGGTGGGTGTGCCCAAAGGTAGAGCATTTGTCTAGCACGTGCCAAGGCCTGGCACCAATTCCAAGCACTACAAAGATATAGATGCTCTTCAGTTGGTCTTCTGGCCACTGTGACCCAATGACTGTAAAAAAGCTTTGGCTCACAGTTCAGAGGGCACCTGAAACAGTCCTCCAAAGCAAACCCTTACTTTCCCACCTCGTTTCTTCTCAGGCTATTTTACTGCAGTAACAGAAAAGTAATTAATACACATTTGGTGAGTCTCAAGTCCTTGTGATAGACTGTCTCAAAAAGTAGTGAATGGTGCCTGAAGTATGACACCAAAGTGGGCCTCTGCCCTCCACATGTGTACTGCACATGTATGCACACTCAAATACGAGAGCATGCATACACATGAACACACACAATGAAAGTCACTCTCAAGATCCTGTAGTTCTCCATCATGGTGGGCTGGAGAGAGGGTCCCTTACCAGCTCTAAAGAAATATTAGTGATAAGTCACATGGATAGAAATGGTTATCTCTACAAATTGGAAATCACCTTGGACAACACTAAGGAGAAGAAGACCTCTCTCCACAGTGACAGGGACAGAACCCCTCCAACCCCCAAGTGAGCTTGTAAAACTGGTTCTTCTCTCTGGAACCTTCATATGAGACCAGCGCCCATGCCCATACTTGACCACCACAGTCCAGATCCTCAGCCAAGGACCCTGCTCTGCTGAGCTCAGACCTTATGAGATGTTCAGTGAGTGCTGTCTGAGTACCTAACTTGTGTAATGATAGAGACTCCCACAGAGAGGCAGGGGATGCTAGAACCTGCAGGTCTGACTATATTTGTTCTGGAGTCTGCGAAGAAGGCCTATGTCTTAGTCAATGTTTCTACTGCTCTGATAAAACACCTTGACCACAAGCAACTTGTCTGTGTGGTGCTGGGACATTATTTCGTCTTACAGCTTGTAGTTCATCATTTAAGGAAGTCATGGCAGGAACTCAAAGACAGATCCTGGAGGCAGGAACTTACACAGAGGCCATGGAGGAGTGTTACTTACTGGCTTGCTCTGCCTGCTTTCTTACACAACTCAAGACCACCTGCGTAGGGGCAGCACACCCACTGTGGGATGGGTCCTCCCACATCAATCACTGAGACAGTCCCTAAAGGCCCTTCTGTGGAGGCATATTCTCAACTGTGGTTTCCTCTCCTCAGATAATTCCAGCTTGTGTCAAGGTGCCATGAAGCTAGGCAGCATAGCATCATCCTAGAACCAACAATCCGGTGGAACTGCGGGTACACTTAATTCAATTTATCTCCCATTTCGCACTCCCCAGACATCTCATGACCAAGGCAAGTCTCATAGCCAATCTCAAATCAAAGAGTGAGGGATATACTTCCCGCCCATCTGATTTTATCCCAGAGGAGTAAAGAATTGATGCGCATTGTTCAGGAAACACAGCAAGACTGCATCATGTCTGACCTGACGTCTTCCACTCCACGGACAAAGAGTCCATCGACAGCAATTACTTCTCAGGAGGGTTGAAACCCTGGGTGCCCCTTTTCCCAGTCCTGTCAAACTGGCTCATGGCAGGTGTCTAGGCCTCTCAGGAGGACTTCGGAACCCTGGAGTGAGGACCGAAGGTCAGATCACCTGAGTCAGGATAAGTTACTGGATTGTCAGGAAGAGCATGAGACATGAGTGTGTCGCCAGGAATATCCCAGGCACGGGGCTCAGGTAAGGCTCTTGGTCGAGAGACTGACTTCCCTGAGGCCTTGGACTGAGCCACACCTTCTTACCCTTTAGACAATCCCTACTTTGGGAAGCTGGGCTGACGTCCTATATTAACCGCCTACGCTGTGAAGACCACATCTTGCTGTACCAGGCACCTTCGACACACTATTTGCCTAAAGTTTCCAGGCAGCCACTCTGAAGTCAGCCTACATCCCAACCTAGGGAGTACCGCTGACTGATCTTGTGCAAGGTGTTCAGCTTCCTCTGAGGACTCTATTTCTCTATCCAACATGATTAATGATGACATCGGCCTCCGAGGTGGTTGGGAGGATTCAACAAGGTCACAGAATTTCCTTGTGGCCACGTTTCACAGACTTACTGATCACATGACATTTTACTGCAACGTTTACTGACTATATATGGATGAGCCAGGGACTTCCCAGCAGCCAATAGAAAAATCAGATCCCTATTGATATCAATGGAAAAAGACGAGACGTGAAGGAAAGGTCCAATATTATAAGTAATTTCTTCCCGGTATCTTCCAAAAGAGACTACTTGATGATAAGAAATGACAGCTCAAAAATAAACCTTTGAAGTCATTAAAGATGTATTGTGAGGGTTTGTTCATCATGAAGATCTCCAAGTAGAAAGTGAGAAGAGAAAACAAAATAAGATGTAGATGCATTCTTTAAGGGTTTCCCTTGTTTTGAGGGCTATTTAGGAATCACCAGAGATGGAAAATAATACATTCAAGACAGTCACACAGAACACAAATTCATAAAAATTGGGTGTTAGAGAGATGGCTCAGCTCTTAAGAGCAATGCCTGCTCCCCCAAGGAGCCAGGGTTCAGCTCCAACATCCATGTAGCAGCTTGTAACTGTCTGTATGTCAATTTCAGAAGATCTGGTGCACTCTTCTGGCTTCTGTGGGCAATGCATGCACATGGTGCACATACATACATGAAAGCAAACATTCATACACATAAAATTAAAAAAAATAACCTTTAAAAACTGGATTGATATTTTAGGGCAAAGAGCTGAACAGTACACACTCTAGGAAACTTTCTAGAATGTAATTAAATAGCTGCTCCACAGATTTCTTCTTTTTTGTTTTTTTTTGTTTTCTTTTGTTTTTAAATGTTTATTAAGCTCTGCTTCCCTCCCTGCTTCTCCCCTCCCCTTCAACCCTCTCCCAAGGTCCCCATGCTCCCAATTTACTCAGGAGATCTTGTCTTTTTCTACTTCCCATGTAGATTAGATCCATGTATGTCTTTCTTAGAGTCCTTATTGTTGTCTAAGTTTTCTGGGATTGTGATTTGTAGACTGGTTTTCTTTGCTTTATGTCTAAAAGCCACTTATGAGTGAGTACATGTGATAATTGTCTTTCTGGGTCTGGGTTACCTCACTCAATATGATGTTTTCTAGCTCCATCCATTTTCCTGAAAATTTCAAGATGCCATTATTTTTTCTGCTGTGTAGTACTCCATTGTGTAAATGTATCACATTTCCCTTATCCTTTCTTCAATCAAGGGGCATTTAGGTTGTTTCCAGGTTCTGACTATGACAAACAATGCTGCTGTGAACATAGTTGAGCACATGTCCTTGTGGCACGATTGAGCATCCTTTGGATATATACCCAAAAGTGGTATTACTGGGTCTTGAGGAAGACTGTTTCCTAATTTTCTGAGAAATCACCACACTGGTATCCACAGGGGCTGTACCAGTTTGCACTCCCACCAGCAATGCAGGAGTGTTTCCTTTACCCCACAACCTCTCCAGCATAAGTTGTCATCAGTGTTTTTGATCTTGGCCATTCTTACAGATGTAAGATGGAATCTCAGAGTTGTTTTGATTTGCATTTCTCTGATGACTAAGGATGTTGAACATTTTCTTAAGTGTCTTTCAACCATTTTAGATTCCTCTGTTGAGAGTTCTCTGTTTAGGTCTGTACTCCATTTTTTTATTGGATTATTTGTTCTTTTGATGACCAATTTCTTGAGTTATTTGTGTATTTTGGAGATCAGACCTCTGTCTGATGTGGGGTTCATGAAGGTCTTTTCCCATTCTGTAGGCTGTCATTTTTGTCTTGTTGACCGTGTCCCTTGCTTTACACAAGCTTCAGCTTCAGGAGGTCCCATTTATTAATTATTTCTCTCGGTGTCTGTGTTACTGGGGTTATATTTAGGAAGTGGTCTCCTGTGCAGTTCATTCAAGTGTACTTCCCACTTTCTCTTCTATGAGGTTCAGTGTGGCTTGGCTTTATATTGAGGTCTTTGATCCATTTGGGCTTGAGTTTTGTGCATGGTGATAGATATGGGTCTATTTTCATTCTTCTACATGTTGATAGACAGTTATACCAGCACCGTTTATTAAATATGCTTTCTTTTTTCCATTTGATATTTCTTGCTTCTTTGTCAAAAATCAGGTATTCAAAGACATGTAGATTAATATCTGAGTCTTCAGTTCTGTTCTCTTGGTCCTCCTGTCTGTTTTTGTGCTAATACCAGGCTTTTTTCAGTACTGTAACTTTGAGTAGAGTTTGAAGTCAGGGATTGTGATGCCTCCAGAAGTTCCTTTATTGTATAGGATTGTTTTGGCTATCCTGTTTTGTTTTGTTTTGTTTTGTTTGCTTTTCCATATGAAGTTGAGTTCTTTGAAGGTCTGTGAAGAATTTTTCTGGGATTTTGTTGGGCATTGCATTGAATCTGTAGATTGCTTTTGGCAAGATTTCCAATTTTACTATGTTAATTCTACCTACCCACGAGCATGGGAGATCTTTCCACTTTCTGGTGTCTTCTTCAATTTCTTTCTTCAAAGATTTAAAGTTCTTGTAATACTAGTCTTCCACTTGTTTGGTTAGAGCTACTCTGAGATATTTTATGCTATTTGTGGCTATTGTGAAGGGTGATGTTTCTCTGATTTCTTTCTCAGCCCATTTATCATCTGTGTACAGGAGGACTACTGATTTTTTTTTTTTAGTTAATCTTATATCCTGTTACATTACTGAAAGTGTTTATGAGTTGTAGAAGTTCCTTGGTAGAATTTTTGGGATCACTTATGTAAACTATCATATCATCAGCAAATAGTGAAAGTTTGACTTCTTTTCCAATTTGTATCCCCTTGATCTCCTTTTGTTGTCTTATCTCTCTAGCTAGGACCTCAAGAACTATATTGAATAAATATGGAGAGAGTGGACAACGTTGTCTTGTTCCTGATTTTAGTGGGGTCTCTGGGAGTTTCTCTCCATTTAGTTTGATGTTGGCTGTTGGCTTGCTGTATATTGCCTTTATTATGCTTAGGTATGTTCCTTGTATCCCTGCTCTCTCCAAGACCTTTATCATGAAGGGATATTATATTTTGTCAAAAGCTTTTTCAGCATCTAATGAGATGATCATGTGGTTTTTATTTTTCAGTTTGTTCATATGGTGGATTACGTCGACAGATTTTCATATGTTGAACCATCCCTGCATCTCTAGAATGAAGCCAACCTGGTCATGGTGGATGATGGTTCTGATGTGTTCTTGGATTCGATTTGCCAGTATTTTTATTTAGTATTTTTGCATCAATGTTTGTGGGTGATATTGCCTGTAATTCTCTTTCTTAGTAAAGTCTTTATGTGGTTTGGGTAACAGGGTAATTTTAGCCTCATAAAAAGAGTTTGGCAATGGTCCTACTGTTTTTATTGTGTGGAACTCTACATATTTCTTATGTTAGTTTTTGTCAAGGTCTGACAATCTCTGCCTTCTAAGGTCTGTTTAGGCCTTTTACATTTAATATAATAACTAACAGAATTGGATTTAGGTCTATCACCATGTCACTTTCTGTCTGTAACTTGCTTTTGTTTGTATCTTTGTTTCCTCACTTTGGGTTGTTCTTATGTTTTATATGTTTTATGTGTTGTATAGCTTTTGTTTGTTTTGTTAGGTGCTAGGAGTCCAATGCAGGGCCTCATGCATGGTAGGTAAGAGCCACTAAGCTACAGCTCTAGCCTTCAAGTTATTTCAATATTTCAATATATTTCAGTTCATTTATTGCTTTATTTTACCCTTTAAAATATACCTTTTCTCTTTCTTTCTTCCTTTCTTTCTTTCTTTCTTTCTTTCTTTCATGGGGGTTTCCTCTGTGTATCATCTTTGACTGTCTTGGAACTCACTATCTAGACCAGGCTGGCTTTGAACTCACAAAGATCCACCTGTCTCTGCCTCCTGAGTGTTGGGATTAAAGGCATAAAGGCATGAACCACCACCACCCAGCAAAATAGTTCTAAGTATTTTTTTGCTGTTATTATTGTTTTTCACTATTATTGAGGGAACATGTTCTCCACAGCACACACCTGGAGGTCAGAGGACAACTTTGTGGATGTGATTCTCTGCTTCCACCTTTGCATGGGTTCTGGGGCCTGAACCACAGTCTCCAGCCTTCCACAACAAATTCTTTTTTTTTTTCTCTATGGTGTCTTTATTTTTTTTATTAAATTATAAAAGTTTCCATTTCAGCCCCTCCTCCCAACACCCTACCACTCCCCCCACTCCCTCTCCTCCTCCCTCTCCATCCCTTAGAGCAGTCAGGGTTTCCTGCCCTGTGGGAAGTTCAAGTAAAAATATGGAACGCTTCACGAATTTGCGTGTCATCCTTGTGCAGGGGCCATGCTAATCTTCTCTGTATCGTTCCAATTTTAGTATATGTGCTGCCAAAGCGAGCACCACAACAAATTCTTTTAACCATGAGCCATCTCACCAAACCCTTATTTTTAAAAATATATTTTTATTATTATGAATAGGTTTGTTATGAAAGTTTCATACATTGATCTCATTGTACTTTGCTCATATTCACTTGTTCCCTTTTAAAATTATTTTTTAGAATGAGTGTAAGGGCTGAGCATGGTGGCACACGCTGTTAGTTCTAGAACTTGGGAGGCAAAGCAGGCAGATCTCTGTGAGTTTGAGACCAGCCTAGTCTTCAGGGCAAGTTCCAGGACAGCTAGAACTATTACACAGAGAAACAAACCAAAAAGAAAAAAGGAAAAAAAAGAAAGAAAAGAAAAGAAAAAATAAGAATTAGTGTAAGGAAAAATTACATCTGTACAATTTACATATATAGATGCAACTTTTTACAGTCTGCCTAGAATTAATATTTTGCCTATCAAAAATAAAACACACAATGCAAATAAAAGTCAGGGATATTGACGAGTGGCTTACAAAATCCAGGATTGTCCCTGCAACCCAGGGTTATCTGATCCAAGGTCTGAGTGCCAAGGTTGAGACTGTGTTTTGAGGGAGGTCAGGAAGAAGTTGCTCCATCACATAGGCAGTAGGCCTGTGAGCTCATCAGCCATGTCTCTGTCAAGACCCATCAACATGGTGGAATTTTCTCCACATGCCCAGAGTTGATCAGATTCTTCCTAGAGACAGCTGGGTGTGGTGGGATAGCTGGTTCCAGTCAGGCATGCTCTGTCTTACACTGGTCCTCTTCCAGTCTGGGCAGTCGACCTAGGCAAGGGTCCAAGTGCCTGATGGAAATGTGGCATCTGGTGTGGTGTGTCCTGGCAAGTGGATGTACTATGGGCCAATCTTGGGACAATGAAGAGGTCTGGGATTGGGGGTAGGAGCAGTAAATAGAGTGACTTGGGACCCAGGTTGGACCACTGCTCTGCTGTGGCTATCTTATTTGACTCTGGGTAGCCCTGGCCTGGGACTCACTCCACCCAGGCTTCTGTTCATCTGTAAAAATGTCTGTGCCATGACCTGTATCACAGGACACCATGATGGCCATCCAAAAGATACTGAGTTCAAAGGCCCCAACAGCATAAAGGACTTATCCAGGATCTCAGACTAGCCAGGGATGAAGTCAGGTCTTCCGAGGCTAGACCCTTTCCTGCAACCTCACCCACTCCGCCCATCAGTCACTCATTTGTGGTGAAAGACTAGAAGGGTGACTTGGGAAGAGACTGTGGACTTTGTTCTAAGAATGTGGGACAGTCCCAAAGGTCTTCAGAGGTGGATGCACTCTGATTTATGTTAGAGAAAGAGTGGCTGTCATGTGGAGACAAGCCTGCGGGAAGAGAGGAGGGGATGTGATGGATTTAGCTAGTATTTCAAGTTTACACGAAATCATCACTATGACTACCACCATCCACCACCATCACCACCACCTGTGGTGGACTGGATGAGATCAGGCCCATAGGCTCATCTTTGAATGCTTAGTCTCAGTTGATGAAACCGTTTGGGGAGGATTAGGGGATGTGGCCTTGTTGGAGGAGGTGTCTCACAGGGGGTGGTCTTTGAGGTTTCAAAAACCCATACCAGGCCCAGTGTCTCTCTCTGTCTTCTGCCTGCAAACCAGGCTGTGAGCTCTCAGCTACTGCTCCAGCACCATGTCTGCCTGCCTTCTGCCAAGCTTCCCACCATGATGATAATGGACTCACCCTCTCTAACTGTAAGCCAGACCCCAATGAAAGGATTTCTTTTATAAGTAGCCTTGGTCATGGTGTCTCTTCACAATGACAGAACAGTGACTAAGACACCGTCACCACCACCACCATCACCCCCTCCATCCTCACCACCACCAAGAACACGCTGGTCACACTGGGACATTTTTGCTCAATGCTGGAGGAAAGGACCCATTTTACAGGTGGGAGCTGAAGCCCGGAGTAGATGAGTGCCCCTCTTGGTCCAGAATGCCTTCTGACATCCTTGAATAAGCAAATGTCTGAGAATTTTTGAGAAAATTCTGAGTAGAGTTCTTCTGGGGGCAAGCGAACTTCCTACTCCTTAAAGATATTTTCTGTACCTTTGACGAATAAGTGATGGACAGCTGGGAATGAACTTGACCTGTGGCCACTGCCACATCACCCTGCATGGCTAGTTTCAGTCCTGACACCCCAACCCTTTTACATGAAGGGCTGGTACTTGTCTAAGCCCTTTGCTTGCATTGTTTCAAGGGCTGGCAAATTCTCCCCTTGGAGCCAGGGAGCAAATATGGTAGGTTTTGTGGATGAGGCCATCTTGTTGCTAATGATCAACTTCACCACTCTAGAAGAGCAGCTGCCAAATGCCCGGGAGCGAGCTGTGTGCCAGCCATACTTCTTCTTTTAATCGTTTGTTTTATTCTGTGGGTATAAGTGTTTTATCTGCAGGTTTGTGCACCACACGAATGCAGTGCCTGTAGAGACCAGAAGCGGGCATTGGATCCCCTGGACCTGGAGTGATAAACAGTTGTGAGCCACCATGTGGCTGTGATTCATTTTCCAGGGGTTAAAAAAAATGCTCTCTGGCTGTGTAGCAGTGGCAAGAGGACGCATATATATAAATGTTATTATCATGCCATTTTTAAAGAAAGAGAAAGTGAGTCATAAAGCAGTTAAGAAGTTTGGGGAGGCAGCCCAGTCTCTCTCAAGCACAAGACCCTGAGCTCAGACCTCCAGCACCCATGTGACAGTCGCATGCGGTGGTGTACATCTGTGATCCCAGTTCTGGGCAGCAGAGAGTAAAGGATCCCTGAGTTCACTAGCTAACGAGTCCAGCCAAATTGCTTACCCACAGATTCAGTGAGAGACTGTGTCTCAAAAAGTAAAATGCCGGGCTAGAGAGCTAGCTCAGCAGGTAGAGGCTTGCAGACATGCCTAACGGCCTGAGTTCAGTTCCCAGATCCCACAAGGCAGCAGAAGAGGACATGCATCTAAGAGTTCCACGTGTGAGCATGAGCGTACTTACACACACCTGTACATACTCACACATCACCGTGCACACCCGTGCCTGTGCACATACATGTTGAAATAGCCAGTTTAGCTAAGGATAAAACAATTATACTTTATTTATTATAAGGGGAAAACTCACGGAACAGGAAATGAGAAATCCAAGCACAGCAATGACCTGCAGGAAACGGCAGAGAGAGAGCGCACACACATGGAGGTGCACACGTTTTTCCCTGGGTCCCAGCGAAGCCACACTTTAACTAAGATCCACATCTTGAAGATGATTGGCTAACAAGGTTCCCCATCACATATACATCCTATACACACACACACACACACACACACACACACACACACACACACCTGCTCACACACGCTTGGGCACACACACAGTTCATCAAAACTTACAGTACAGAGCAGCTAAAGATGACTGATGTCTACTTGTCCTTCACAGATATGTACACATGTGCGTCACAGGCACACACATGTACACACAGAGCACATAGCCAGAGAAAAGGCATTGTGTGTGATCCCACAGCTAGCCAGTGGCAAAGGAAACCAAGCAGAAGCCTTAGGCTCTGGAGCCAGGCTCTTGACCAAACGGGCCAGTAGAGAAAGCCACGTACAGAAAGCTCAGATCTGAACACATAGTGGGATCTAGAGCCAGAGACGTGCCAGACCCTCTAACTGGACCCAGGTACAAGGCAGGAATCTGACCTTTATGACAACCAATTGTCTTCTGCTCGGCACACCAACACCTCCAGATGTGCAAGGTGGAGGTGGGGGCAGGGTGAAGGAGACCGGAGCCGGAGAAGAGTGAGAGAGGCCATGGCGTGCACACACTTCCACATGCACACACACATACAGGGCTTCCATTTCCCCGAGATGTCCACCTGCTTTTTTATGAATATAGTGGATTTGTGACAAGCATTGCAGCTGCATAGGCGCCATTCATACATGGGGACAATTTTACTAGATAATAGACCATCACGCAGGATACAATTTAAATTAAAAAATGCAATTTTCACCTTGAAATGAACAAATGATTACAATTTCTATACAAATTAAGGCATTCAGCCTCTCTTTCAGTAGTGGCACCAGCCCATGAAATATGACATAATTACCATGAAATACATTTTCAAATATTTTGATTTTTTTGTCCGCCGCTTTTTAAAAAACATAGGCCGCCTTCTAGCTCTCCGGGTGTGTGCTGGCATTTTCCCACCTTCTGGGAAAAACACATTAAAAAGAAAAGCCGAGGTCCCCCCCAGAAGATGAAGTTGGCCCCCTCCCTGCCCTCCTCTCCTCCTGCTGCCTCACCCCTCTGAGCCCCCTGCCCTCTCCTCCCCCTCCCTTGGCTCAGAGATAAAATTGAAAAAAGGCAGACAGGAGGAGAGGGGACGCAGGCGACCAGTTCCAAAGCCTGAGATTTATCTAAGTTGCTACGCTTATCTGCGGGATCGCATCTGTTGGTTATCTGCAGCCAACCACTCCGAGCGGCATCTCGCTCCCCTCTGGAAATCTCCTCCTCGGGCCCCCGTGCATCTCCTCCCACCCCCACCCTCACCTCCGCTCTTATTTTCTAATTATTTCCCCACTCAGTTGTCTCTTTGTGGCTAGAGAGGAAAGGATTGAGCACACCCGTTGCCTACGACTTGATCTGTCTGATGGATCTTTGGGGTTCAGAAGGCAAAGATGGGGAGAGGCAGTCAGGGGTCTTGGCTCCCTGTCCCTGAGTGGAGTTTCTTGTGACATTGATGAAGGTCATCCCTATGCTCCTCTGCCTCATCCCTGTGTCTGTAAGGCCACCATCTTGAATGGGCCAGCTTCTTGGTTTGAGCTTAGACCACGTTTCTTGGGCCAGAGGACATAAGGGCCTTAGTCCTCTCCTTTGCTTCTTGCATCTGAGCTCGGTGCCCCATCCCTGCCCCCAGCACACACACCTTTGTGATGGGTTTCAGGACTCCTAGCTCCCCAATAAGTCTCCTCTGGCCTTGGTTTCCATCTTGGTCCCCTGGCATTCCTCCTGGTCGCCTGCAGAGCACCTTTGGCTCTTCCTGGAGGTCCTGTTCAGCTGGTGCAGACAGGCCAATGTTTCCTCTTCCTCAGCTTTGAGGTCTCTCCAGCTTCCCTGGGAAATGGAGACACAGCTTCACCAGAAACCCTCCAGTCAGCTTAGCTTACTGTCACCTGCTTCAGTGAGACGGCATCTTCCAAGTGTCCCATAAGGAGGACGTCCCTCATATGAGAAGCATCCAACCTCTCATGGGGAGAATGAGCAGGTATCCTAGAGCGAGTTAGAGAATTGTCACGGCCGTCAGGTCTTCCGGTGGCTTGCTTAAAAGGTGCTTTGTGGGCACTTGTGAGCTTAAACCACCCTCATCCCCTGACCCATCTTTCCCTACACCCTGTCCTTCCCAAGTGACACCCGGATCACACTGCCTCAGAGAGCAAAACAAGACACCTTGGTGGAGCAGAGCATATTTTAAAACCAAAGTCCCCTGAATTTCAGAGCTGAGTCTCTGTTGCTTTCTCTGCCTGTGACTTTGGCCAAATCTCCTGGTCTCTGTGCCTCAGTTTCCTCAGCTGTAAGATGGGGTCATGAGTCTTCTGCACAGGGCTGGAGAAAGGATTTCCGCAATGCCAGGCAGGTCCTCAGCAGTGTCCACTGTTCTCCCTGCTCTTTGGCTCCCAGTTTGCTAAGGAATTTAGAGGTGGTTAAACAATCCAGGTCGCGGCCAGGTGGCTCAACAGGTAAAAGAACTTGCTGAGCAAGCCTGATGACCAGAGTTCAACCCCTGAGACCCACAGTAAAAAAGGAGAACTGAGCTGATTGCCGAGAGTTTTCCTCTGATGCCCATGTCTGCATTGTAGCAATACATGTCCATATTTACTTACATATCATATTCACAGACACACATATATGATATCAATAATAAATACTATTTAAGAAATCAGGAATGGGACCTGGCAAAGTGCTAGTAATCCCTAGCACAGTGGTTAAAAAAAAAGAGAGAGAAAGAGGTGCCATGGTGCTCCCCTGTGATCCTAGCACTGCAGAGGTAGAAACAAAAAGATCCCTGTGGGCTGGGCAGTAGTAGTGCCTAGCACTAGGGAGGCAGAGGCAAGCATATCTCTGTGAGTTCAAGGCCAGCCTGGTCTATAGAGTGCATTCCAGGACAACCAGAGCTGGGTAGAGAGGCCCTGCTCAAAACAAAACAAAACACATACTGTGCACATATCAAGGCACACATACTCACATACATGCTCACACACACACACACACACACACACACACACACACACACACACCTACCAGTTCCTCAGAAGTGTTCAAGCAGTCATCATTTAGAGACTGATTTACCCGTGGGATGAGTTTGTGCTTGAAATAGACACCAACCTTAACAACATGATTGTGTGAGCCTCCCAAGAGGGGCAAGGGAGGAAGAGGAAGCAGGAAGAAGAGAAGATGGTCACTGCACTGTGGATCACACCCTACTGTCTGCCACAGTCACTGCACTAAGGACTTCATCTCATCTAAGCCACAAGACACCATTATGAAGTTAATGTCAACAACACTTGACAAGTGGGAAAATGGAGTTCCGGAGAGAGGTCATGTGATCATCTCATGGCCACACAGGAAGTAGCAGAGCTGGGATTTGAACTCACACTTCCAGACTCTTAAAACACTGTTCTATTCAATTACTCTGGGTCGACCAGATGGCTCTGCCTTCCTGATGTGATATGGTATATAAGATAAAACCTGGAGACCAAACATGTCAGCAGCCAGCAGGTGGAATGAAATGAGTGCACACACTGTTTCCCTCCTAATGGAATTCATTGATGTCAGCTACAGGGAGATTGTAGTGATATTTCATTTGTATTTTAATAACTAAAGCTTGCCTGAAGATCAGAAAAGTAAAACAGCCACACTGACCAGCCTTGAAGACCAGGCAGCAATGACACACATTTTTAATCCCAGTAGCCACACTAGTTTGCCATAGAAACCAGGCGGTAGTGGTGCACACCCTAATCCCAGAACTAGAGGGGAGTATAAAATGGGAGGAGACAGCTCTCAATCTCAGTCTCATTCTGAGATTACTGGAGACAGGACTACCATTTTCGGACTGAAGTTAAGGTAAGAGCCAGTGGTTGGCTGTTTTACTTTTATGGTCTTCAGGTTGAACCCCAATTTCTGTCTCTGAGCTTTTATTAATCATGCTTCAGAAGGCCCACGGCATTCTGGCCAGACTTAAACCCTGGCACAGCAGAGGCAGCAGAGGTAGGAAGAGAACAGCATAATCAGGAGGCCAGGCTCCATCTATCCTGCTTCTGCAAAGCCCTGACACGGCTTGGTCATTTAGTGTTGTATGTCTGCATCTCTAGGTGCAGGATGCATGGACTAAACCAATGAGATCAAAGCTTTCACCTGTTCCCGTGAGTGCCATGGGAACATGAGAGAAAGTCACTGTGGGTATCCATGCCCAAGGTACCAAAGACAGACAAGCAATCCCCAACATTACTTAAATGAGCAGTTGTTTTTGTTGCTGGGGACTAAATCCAGAGCCTTGTACAAGCAAGGCAAGAGCTCTATCACCACCATTCCAGCCAAACGGCCCAGGTTTTTTTTTTTTTAATGTTTATATTTATTTGTGGAGAAGGGCATGCATGGGCCACAGTGTGCATTTGGAGGCAGGAGGAAAGCCCCCTCAGGCATTGTTGCCCTCCTTCACAATGCGGGGCCCCGTGATTGAACTCAGGACATCAGGTTTCATAACAAGGGCCTTGTCCACTGAACCATCACACCAGCCCAAAGAGTCCAAACATTTTAATCTTAAAAATGTATATAGAGGCTGGGGAGGTGGCTCAGCAGGTAAAGCACCTTCCACCCAAGTATAAGGACTCAAGTTTGGACCCCAGAATCCACACAAATGCTAGGCAGTCATGGCAGTCATTTATAACCCAGCACTCAGGAAGCAAAAACTAGTTTCCAGGGGCAAGATGACTTAGCTAGACTAGCTGGATCCATGAGCTCTGGGTTCAGGGAAAGACTCGGCCTCACATGTGGACCCAAACACACATACATGTGCACTCCCACACACAGGCTCATCCTGTGGGGACACATCCATGGGGTCTCACATGGAGTCATTTTAGAGTCCTGAGACCATGCCATGGTCCCCTCAGAAAATGACACAGCTCTTTTTACTCAGCACAATCCCTTCAGATGCTGACATGGCTCCCACATTTGATTATAGGCTCCTTTCGGCTCATTCATTGCTCCATCCTCAGTCTCCCTGTGTCCAGGGCCTGGTCAAAGCTACAGACAAGAAGGCACTACACCTTGCTATCCCCTTGCCCAGGGACCAGGAGAAACTTTATGTCAGCCCCAGACACCATCTCAACCTCTCTCCCTACTCTCTGGACTTGTGACTTAGATGCAGTTAAGTGGTTTGTCTGAAACAGAGGCAAAATGAGAAGCACAGAAGCCCGAGGCCCCCCAATGCAAATGGACACAGTTTTAATAATATCTACAGTTGCTGGTACTTGAGCCGGGATATAGCTGGGACAAGGCCTCACAACATCTTTACAGGATCCTATCATTGTTCCTAAAGTACAGACAGGAAAACTAAGCCCTAGGGAGGGTTAGCAACTTGCCTGAGTCACACAGTAAGTCGGTAAGAGAGACGGGATTTTTTAACCTTTGGTTGCTGGGTGCTTGGTCATCTGTTGAGCCTGTGTGTACATAGGGGGCTGTGGGATCAAGAACATGAACCCAAACAGGACTGAGGGAGGCCACCTATACCCTTTGCTGAGACTGTTAACTGAGTGGGCAATGAGCATGAACCACCCTTTTTTGTTTGTTTGTTGGTTTTTAAGGCAGGGTTTCTCTGTGTAACAGTTCTAGCTGTTGTGGAGCTAGTTGCTGTAGACCAATCTGGCGTTGAACTCACAAAGATTCACCTGCCTCTGCCTCCCAAGGCAGTGCACCACCACTGCCTGACCAAGTCAGTCTTCTTCTGGGAGAAGAGCTTGCCCATTTTAAACATAACTGCTGCTCAGACAGGCTCAAGACCTCAGAGTAAAGAATGGGGCAGCAGATGGGAGGGGCTGGAACCCAGGGCAGTCTGCTGCTAAAAGCACAATTCTCTTTTTATCATGGGATGGTGCCCAGCCTCGCTGGGCAGCTTAAATGACCCAGAAGGTCATTACCCTACTGTGAAGGTCAAGGATAAAAGGACTTTGGGTACTGGGGATGATTTGGGAAGCACAAATGTTGAATTTGGGTCTCTTGAGTGAGAGTCATGTCTGCTACAAAGTCAAGATCTACTGAGTCACATATTAAAATGTAGAAAAGGGGCCAGAGACACGGCTCAGCAGGTAAAGGAACTTGCCACCAAGAGTGAGTTCAATCCCCAGGGCCCACATGGTGAAAGGAGAGAACCAACTCCTGCAAGTTGTCTTCTGACCTCCACACGTATGCTGTGGCACACACACACACACACACACACACACACACACAAACACACACACTGAATGACCTCCAAGATAGCCAAGTTAGTTAATCCATGAGTGTAAAGCATATATATATATATATATATATATATATATATATATATATATATACATACATACATACATAAAAAGTAAATCTGAGGACTTGCTGTGTGTGTTTGAAGCATCTCTGAACTGGGCATGGTGGTACACATCTGTTAAATCAGCACTGGAGACAATGGGGCAGGATTGTGAGTTCAAGGCCAACTTGTGCTAAACAGTAAGACCACAACTCTCTCTCTCTATATATATATATATATGGCCCAGGTGTGGTGTATATTCCTTTAATCCCAGTACTCATGATCTCTGTGAGTTCAAGGCCATCCTGGTCTACACAGCAAGTTCCAAGACAGCAAAGACTACATATAGAAACTGTCTCAGAAAAACAAAAATGAATGAATGAATGAATAAATAAATAAATACAATTTTAAAGCTCTTTGGAAGCAGCACAAGAAGCTAGGCACTGGACGGGGGGAGGAATGGCTCAGTGGGTAAAGCACTGGGCTGGCAAGCATGGGGGCATGAGTTGAGGACCTTTATGAGGACCTCAAAGCCCACATAATGCCACCCTTCTGCAATCCTAGTGTTTCTGTGGTAAGATGGAAAGCAGAGACAGGAGACTGTGGACCGCTAGCCTGGCATAGGCAATGAGTAAACAACACAGAGACTGTCCCTCAAGCAATGTGAAAGCTGAGGACAGGGCCTGAGGTTGTCCTCTGACTTCTGCCTGTGCATTGCGCACACGTGACACCCCCAACCTGTTGTTTGTTCCTGGCTGCTCAGCCCCAAAATAATCACACAGAAACTATATCATTTAAATCACTGCTTGGCCGATTAGCTCTAGCAGCTTATTAGCTAACTCTTATATCTTAATTTAGCCCATCTCCATTAATCTGTGTATTGCCATGTGGCTGTGGCATACTAGCTAAAGTTTTGGCATCTGTCTCCAGCAGAGCTACATGGCTTCTCTTTTTCTCATTCTCCTTTCTCCCAGCATTCAGTTTAGTTATCCCTGCCTAGATCTGTTCTACCCTATCAGGCCAAGACAGTTTCTTTATTAACCAATGGTATTCACAGCATACAGAGGGGAATCCCATATCACATCCCTTTTCTGTTTAAATAAAAAAGGAAGGTTTTAACTTTAATAGTAAAATTACATAAAACAGTTATCAAGCAAGAATCACAGTTACAATATTTATATCTATTTTAACTTTTATCATAACTAAGGAAAACTATATTATTACTATCTATTCTTCAACACCATCAAAGACTCCAGAAGGACATACTATTACCTAAATAAACAGGAAGTGCATTGTAAGCAACTTCCAAAACTCTAGAAATGACAGAGACATCTTGCTGCCTGGACCCAAAGTTCTTTGTACTGTTGGGCATCCATCTTCAGTCTACAGGCCCATAGTATCTGGCAGGCTTTTCCATGAAGCAGGAAACTTCAAAGACAGTTTGCTTATATTGGCAGTTTGTCAGTCACATTTTTCTGTGCCATGCAGAATGTCTAGCAGATTCTTTCATGAAGTAGGAACCCCGAAAGGTCGTCTCACCATGAAACAAGTTCAGCAGTCATTTCTCTGTGGGTCCTGCATGTCCAGTTTGCATAGCATACCATCAAGCAGTCCAGGCAAGAGCAGTTTCTTGCCCAAATGGCTAGCAAACTCCATAAGGAGCCTCTTCGATGCTCATCATCTTCTTGAAATAGATTGGTGCAGCCAGAAGCAGATGTGTCATGATAAGTCCTAAATTCTTAAGGCATTTTAAATGCCATATTCTGTAGTCTTTGAAAGGTCTGAAGAATGCCTATTCATCTGAAATACATATCTGTCCATCTAGAAAATCTAACTAACAAGACTACAAGCTTGACTATTATAGATGACTCTCTCTTTACCTATATTTCTTAATTATACATTACATTTTTAAATGACCTGCACAAAGACATTAATCAAGAGCATATGTATATATATATAGTATAAAATTGACCTTAAATTTGTATCAATAAATCAAGATTCATATCAATACAAATCTCTGTAGCATATCCCTTTTAAATGTAAAGAAATATCTATAAACAATATTTGGGAATATGGACATAATTCTTCTCCTAACTGCTTTCTGCTGTTTATTGGGCAAAGTAATTTTTTGAGGTGTATTCAAGGTGACCTTTCAGGGGCTCTTGGTCTATCAAACCATATTAGTCTGGAAGCAATCTACAGGTTTTCATCCTCTGTGAAAACAAAAGAAGAACCTCTTTTCCAAAGCAACATATCCTTAGACTCAAATTCTGAAGTCAAGATACAAGTATATATGTTGGTTACTTAGCTCCTTTATAATAAAAAATTTCAATGAAAATACAATAATAAACATAATCCAGACTCTCTGTGTATTCTCCATCTTTATGTGGCTTATTGGTTTTAAATCTATTACTTTTTAATATTTATTTTATTATCTTTACTCTTTTAATCTATGACTGTCTGTACTCATTTTCTTCTCTCTTCTAAGCCTACATAAATTTATCCAACACTGCGACTCATTTAGAGGTCTTTTCTGTCTAAATTTGTCTTTATTTTGTATTTATAATTATTTTCTGACCAGGACTGCTTCTTCAAATGCTAATCCCTTCTTATGAACTTAAGTGGCACCATTGATGGGGGAAATACGGTCCTACCTTCTTGCCCCACCCAGTCCAGCGTGGCGGAGCTTCTGAGATGCTCACACTGCCTCAGTTCCAAGTATTCTGTGGGTCTATGTCTAGCCATTAAGCAGTTTGTAACACGCTGCTTAGAACTTCATTTTTTAATTTATTTTTAATTTAATTTTATTTTTTTTGCAGAGTGAGGTTGGATATTTATTTAGTGGGTTATGGAAGGGAATGAGGAGAAGGAGAAGAACAGAGAGGAGAGAGAGAGAGAGAGAGAGAGAGAGAGAGAGAGAGAGAAGGGAGAGACGGAAACTGCCTCTTTGAGAGGGAGATGGAAAACGCTACAAACCTTATTTAAATGCTTGGCCAGGTCTCTCAAAAGAATTAGAGTTCATGCTGGTCACATGGCCCAGAAAGCCAGTATTTCAAAATTTCAAAACCATGGCTTGTTTTCTGCTATTGCTGAATCAGGAAAACCTCTCTTAAAGGAGCCACAGCATGCTGCCAGCAAGCAAAGCCCTTTAGGAAAAAAAATGTGGCTAAACTTTGTTTTTTAGTGTCTAGAATTCCTTTCCAAGTCCTCTCAGATTTTATGTGGATTTTAGTTACTCATATTGGGTGCCAATTTGTTGTAAGGAGCTGCTTGTTTGTTCCTAGCTGCTCAGTCCCGAAATAATCACACAGAAACTATATCATTGAAATCACTGCTTGGCCAATTAGCTCTAGCATCTTATTGGCTAACTCTTATATCTTAATTTAGCCCATCTCCATTAATCTATGTATTGCTATGTGGTTGTGACTTACTGGCTAAAGTTTAGGCATCTCTCTCTGGCAGGGCTACATGGCCTCTCTTTCTCTCCTTCTCCTTTCTCCCAGCATTCAGTTTAGTTTCCCCCACCTAGCTCTGTTCTACCCTATCAGGCCAAGACAGTTTCTTTATTAAGCAATGGTATTCACAGCATACAGAGGGGAATCCCACATCACATATACCACACACATCGTGCAGCGGTTGGAAGGAGAATTTTGGGACCCATGCTATGAAAGCAGCAGTTAGAGATGCCCTCGGCCTTGGGAGTTTCGAAGCATGAACATATATGAAATTTTACAAATTTAAAACATTTATGAAAGGCAGACAATGTACAGCCATTGAAGGTACAGCCCTGGAGAGATGGCACAGTAGTTTAGAGCACTGGCTGTTCTTGCAGAAGACCTGGGTTTGATCCCCAACACCCACATGGTGACCCACAACCATCCCTAAGATCAGTTCCAGGGGATCAGACATCCGCTTCTGACCTCCACGGGCATAGGCATACATGGATGGACAAACACACATATATGCAAATGAAACATTCAGACACATAAAATAAAACACATTTAAAACCGTTTTTGAACTATAACCCTCTAGGAGCATGCCAGCTGTGCAAGCTGCAAGCTGTCTCCCTACGTGGTTCTCAGGTATCATGGCTTCAGATCCAGCGTTCTGCTCTGTCAGGGTCAGAGAATGGATGATTTCCACCATCAGACAGTCATTTCAGGAAGCCCAAGTTAGTGAGGAGCCTGGAATACTGGGGGCATTTGACAGTCGAAATTTGATTTAGGAAGCCAAGATGACAGAGAGATAAGGGACAGTTGAGGGGAAACTGATGTGCAACTTAGTGATAGAACATGCTTAGCATGCATGCAGCGCATAGTACTGAGCCCACAGGGGAGGTGGGGGGAGATAAGGAGAGAAAGAGATAGAGACAGACAGGCAGACAGACAGACAGTGTGAATGATCATTTTCTCCTTTCACTATATGGGACTGAATCCTGAGTTCAGGGATTGAACTCAGGCTGCCAGGCTTGGCAGCAAGCTCCTTAACTTGCTGATCCATCTTACTCACCCCTGAAAAGCAAATATCAAACGTAGTGATTGCAGGTGGTGAAGGTGCAGAGGAGGTGATGAGAGCCTTGATGTGGATTGTACTCACTCAACAAACCAGTGACAGGTCCTGTGTATTCCAGAGTCACAACGCTGAATAACACAGTCAGTCCCCATCTCAGAGAACAAACTACCAAACAGTACATATTGAAAATAACCATTGCAGCCCGTGCTCAGTCAGGAAAAGGAACAGAAGACATGAGAAGGGACAGCAAGGTTCTCCTGTGTGTTCCCAAGAAGCCTGAACTAACATGTCAAATTGATGGAGAAGCAGCAACTATCTAAGCCCGGGAAAGGCATTGCAGGCAAAGTAACCACATATGCAAAGGCCCTGAGGGGGACTCTCCCAGACTGGGAGAATGAAAGCTTTGGGGACACTGACAGAGACAGGGTCTCAGTGAGTCATTTGATTCTGCAGGCCTTACATTTCAGCCCGGAGATAGAACGATGGTGGCTACCAAATCCTGAGGTTCCTGGAGGTCAGACACCATGTTGATTCCTGATGAGCCTGCTCCTCTGTTAGTCCATCAACAACCCTCAGAGCAGCCCCCACTAGTGGTTATGGCATTACCTTACAATTGCACATCATCAGCACCCCCAGCCTTACTGAATGCCCCTCTGACTGTGAGGTCCCCTATTGCCTTTCCAGGTCTCCTGGTGACTCTCGACACAACTCAAAGGCAAGAATTATATATCAGGATGCAGCTCACTCAGTAGAGCGCTGCCTAGCATGCACTGGGTTCCACTCCCAACACGACACAAAGCAGGTGTGGCAGTACACACCTGTGATCCTAGCACTCGGGGGCCGGAGGCAGGAGGGTCAGGAATCTGTAGTCACCCTTGGCTACACATCAGGTTCGAGGCTAGCCTGGGCTACATGAGACCGTGTCAAAAAAGAAGAAAAGAAGAAGAATCAGTCTATACCCCGTCTCCCTCCTCCTGCTCACTCCAGGCCTTTCTTATCCCCCACTTCCTGAAATACTCCTTTAACGGGTCCCAGAGCCTCCAAGATGTCTCATCACACGCCCCGATGTCTCCAGCATTAAACACCCCAATTCAGCAGTTATATCTGCAAAGTCCCAGTTGACGCCTGATCTATTTTCTGTGTGCCCCAGCTGCATGTACCAAGGGCCTCAGGGCCACCTTTGTGACTCTAGCTACAACCTACCTCCTCTTCAAGAGAAGAATGTCCCCTTTGTGGACCCGTAAGATGCAGTGACTTAAAACTCAGACTTTCTGAGTTTGAATCCTGGCTCTTCCATTTGCTAGTTGTGTGTCAATTAAGTGTGTGTATGTGCCTGTCCGTGAGTGTACGTATGTGGGGGGAGGGTGTCTGTGCACGTCTGTTGTGAGATAATCTTTTTGTACACTATGAAGATGTGTCTCTGCCTAAGGCACTTTCTGCTTAGTTTAATGAAGAGCTGAATGGCCAGTAGCTAGGTAGGAGAGAATAGGAGGGACTTCCGGGAAGAGAGAGAACCTCATGAATCTAGGCACACAAGAGATGCCAGTAAAACATGGAGGAAAGCAGACATACAGCATGAAGAGAGGTCAAAAGTCACAAAGCAGAACGGAGATTAACAAAAGCAGGTTAATTTAAGTTATGAGAGCTAGTTGGAGACAAGTCTAAGCTAAAGGCCAAGCTTCCATAATTAATAATAAGCTTCTGTGTCTTTATTTGTGGAATGGCGGCCAACAAGAAAGTCCGACTACAGGTGTCCGTGTGTTCTTCTGTGTATGTGCATGCACATGCACCTGTGTGTATCTGTGTATCTGTATGTACATACCTGTGTGTTTACATTTATTTATCGGAGGTTCATGGGTGTTACAGCCCATGTGTTAGTTCTCTCCTTCCACCATGTGAGCTCCAGGAATCGAACTCAGGTTTGGCAGCAAGCCCTTTTACCCACTGAGCCATTTCGTTGACCCTCAGGTAAAATTTTCAAGCGATTTCTCAGTTTCTAATCATTAAAATGAAATACAGTTAATACTTATTTCTTGGTGCTGGACTCCCAGCTCAGTGAGTGCTTGCTTTGCAAGCATGAGGACCTAAATGTGATTCTCTGGGGTCAGGATACAAAGCCAGGGGTGGTGGTAGGCACCTACAATCCAAGCACTAGAGAGGTGGGGAGGGGCAGGCCCCTGGGGCTCGCTGGCCAGCCAGCCTAACCTCCTCGGCAAACTCCAGATCAGTGAGCGACCCTGTCTCAAGGCACATTCAAGGCCAGGCATGGTGGAGCATAGCTTTAATCCCATCATTTGAGAAGCAGAGGCAGATGGCTCTCTATCAGTTCCAGGTCAGCCAGAGTTAGATGATGCGACCCTATCTCAAGAAAAACAAAACAATAATAATAGCAAAAACAAACAAACAAACAACAGAAAACCAAGTGAGGTCTTCCTCTGGCCTCCATACGTAGACACATATGGGCATGCACACATTTGTACATACACATACACACACATAAACATATACACATACAAAGTTAAGATAGCATCCATTTCTAGCAAGGCTATCAGAAAGACAACTGCTTGGGAGCAGACACCCAATATATGTTGGAAATGGCGGCATTCTGGGCCCTTGCCACCCAGCGAGACCCAGAACCGGTTGGACATACAGAATGAGAGGTAAAAAGCCACGGGACAGAACATAGATTAATAAAAAGCAGGTTAATTTAAGTTATAAGAGCTATTTGGGAACAAATATAAGCTGAAGGTCAAGGCTTTCAGAATTAATAAGTCATTATTTTGGAACTGGCCCAGGCCACAGGTCCAAACTCCCGGCTCCTCGGTCCACCCATCCAGGTTCCCTCCACCACAGTCCGTCCTGTTTAGAGATTCCTTTCACCTGTAAACTCCCACCTGCCCATTCTTCCCTTCCACCCCCACCCCTGCACCCACCCCCCTGCCTCAGCCTTCAGCCCCAGCCCTTGCAAGCCCAGCCACCCAGGCTCCTGAGAACATCCGGATCTTACTTACCTCCATATCCCCACTGGGCTCTGAGTGTTCCATAAATGGAACAAAAACTTAGGAGTAAGTTTTTCAAAATGCACCAGAAGTTGGGCCCGGGGATGCCAGCTTGTCTTCCCAGCTGCTTTGGAGGCTGGGTCAGCGGAGTGTCAAGCTCAAGGGTGACCCACTCAGTAATGCGAGAGCTGATCTTAGGCGTGGGGACACACCCTCAAGGGAGGAAAGGGTCACCTTGTCTGATTAGAACTACAACCAAAGGGATGGACTGGTGGGAGAGTTGTGCCCAAGAACGGCCCCTCGCCCTGCCTCCTGCCCTCTCCTGTGTTCTGTGGGCAGGGGGATCATTCTCCTTCAACCCCAAACCTTCGCTGTAGGTAGGGCCTGCAGCCTGAGTCCCTGGCCCCCTTCCCTGTCTGTTGAAAGTGATCCTGGCTGTCATAGCCACAGGAGATTGTTCGGGGAAGGGATGGGGAGCAGTAGGTAAAAGGGAGAATTTACTAAATACCACTCAATAAACATTATGTGACATTTTCTGTGTTCTGAGTACTTGGGACTCAAAAGACTTTCAGGTGGAGAAACTGAGGCCCAGATAAGGAATAGCAGTCTGGGGGCTAAACCTGGGTCTCTGCTCTCCACAGCCCCGTAGGGATGGGGCTCTCAGCCAGAGCAAGTTCTGGGAGGGGGAGCCCTTCCTTCCCCCATAAGGATGCAGACCAGTTCCCCCTGGAGTCCTTGAGAATAGTTCTCAGCACCCAAATTTTACAGGTGAGTAGGCTGAGGTGACCCACCCAAGCCTGCCTAATGAAGACTTACTATGTGCCCCCATGACAAAGGAGACCTTCACAGTTAGACCAGAATTAACAGTGTGAAGTCTTAGCTGGTTCAGCAGGTGAGGTAAACCTCATGCTAGTACACCTGGTCTTGGTCCCCCCAGAGGCATAGGCAGTGGCTTCTTAGGCAGTGCTCCTGACTCTGTGCCTCCTCCCATCTGAGTCTGTCCCCCATCCCAGCAACCCCTGTACTTCCCCTGCCCCCTATGCCCCCCGACTGTCACGGATTATCCAGGGGACCCTGGGGATGGGGAAAGGACATCTGGATACACTTATGGGGCCTAGCTGGGGGTCGGGGGGGTGGGGTTGCTAAGCCAGCAGAGTAGCGGACTTAAATCAGTTTCAGAGCTTCGGCTGCTGCGGCCTGATGCTGGCGGGTGAGGGGCCCAGGGCCTCAGATCCTGGCGGGCAGGAAGGTGGATAGGGCAAGCATGGGGCCTTCCTGAGCTGCTGGGCCAGGACGGCTGAAGTAGGATTAGGAAATTAGTTCAGGTGGCCGCGCTGGGCAGGGACTGGTAAAGGTGGCCGCAGGCTGTGGCCCAGCCTGGCTTGGCCTCCACCTCCCTGGGGACATTGGACACCTCAGGTTAGTGGGAATATGGTTCGGTTTAGGGGCTGACCCCACAGAACAGGACAAATCAAATTCAGCTAGACATTCCAACCCAGTCATGCAGGCTAGGTGAGAGCCAAAGACCAGTGTCTCTGGGGTAGGCAGATAGGATCTATACCAGGGTATATGGGGTCCTCATCAAGGGGGCATTTGGGGATTTCATCATGTTCAGGTTGCTACCCAGAATGTCCTGCAAGGATTGGGGAGCTCACATGACCCAGCTAGGCTCTGTCTTTACTCTGTGAGGACACTGGGTAAAAGAGGGGGACAGTCACAGAGTTTGGGGATTAGACCAGTCTCCTGTGCTCAGAAAATATCTGTGAGCATACATACTACACAAAGCGGGCACGGGGAGTCTGGGGGAGGGGCTGAGGAGGCTTGTTGGAGACTGGCATACAGGCTGAGAAAGGATAGGGAGCTGTCTGAGCTGAGGACCCAGAGGAGCAGAGGCACCAATGAGGCAGACAGCCCATACCTTGGGTGGGCACCAAGGAAGGGGAGATTTCGTTGGGTGGTGTCTGGATTCAGAAGAAATAATCTTTGAATGTCAGGATAAATGGCTCCCACTTCACCTCACAGACAGTCTGAAGCCATCTAAGACTTATGAGCAGCATTGGTGTGACCAGATTGGGTGTCTGAAGATGGCCAAGGTGACCCTCACAAAAGGGGCTGAAGATGAGATGGAGACAGAAACGGTGTGGTGACGCCAGCCTAACAGAACCCTGGACGGAGAGGGCCGTAAGAAGGGAAGGAAAAGGAAGACTAAGTTCTGTAATTACAGACAGTATTTATTGTTGGAAACTTCCAAAGACCCAGCCTTGTGCTCTTCCCCACACCCACCCATCTCTCTCTCTCTCTTTCTTTCTCTCTCTCTCTCTCTCTCTCTCTCTCTCTCTCTCTCTCTCTCTCTCTGTGTCCTCTCTGTGTGTCTCTCTGTCTCTGTCTCTCTCCTGTGTGTGTGTGTTCCCTATCTCTGTGTCTCTCTCTTTCTCGCCATGTGTATGTGTTCACATGTATGCTGCATATTCAAGATTGCGTGTGTGTGTGGGGGGGTACGCCTGTGTGCTCCTGTGTCTGAGGACAGAGGAAAACCTCTAGTGTCTTCCTCAATCACTTCTTCACCTTATGTTTTGAGGCAGGACCTCTCATGGAACCTGCAGCTCACCAACTAGGCCAGTCAGCTAGCCCCAGGATTTTCCAGGCTCAGTCTCCCCAGGGCTAGGATTAACAAGTATGTGCTATCACGCCTGGCTTTTTTATGTAGGTGCTGGGGATGCACCTCAGGTCTTGATGCTTACAAGGCACCATGGCCCCTCTGAGCATGTGCAGTATTGCAAGGGCATGGTATAATTAACCTCAAGTAAGCAACAGTTTGTTTGTCCCTTTGCTTGTTTGAGACAAGGCTTCACCCTGTAGCCTGCGTCGGACTGGAATTCATTATGTAGCCCAGGCTGACCTCAGACTTGTGGTGATTCCTCCTCTTCAGCCACCCGAATGCCCGAATTGCTGCTGTAAACCAGCACACCTGGCTAGAAAGACGGTTACAAAGAAACACTCTCTCTCTCTCTCTGAAAAAAAAAATGGCTCACATTTTGAACCCATATTACACTAGACATGTCTATAAACAAACTATTAAAAAGAATGCTCAGAGGCTTTGGAGTCGGAGAGACCCAGGCTCTGCATTGGTACTGTTGTGTGGCCTTAAGCGTATAACTTACCCTCCCTGAGCCTCACTTTCTTTGTCTACAACACAGAAATGACGTCTTCGCCGGAATCTGTGAGCACTGTATGAAGTCATAAAGGTCTTAGTCCCAAGACTGGCACATAGTAGGTATTCAGTACACGATCCTTAGGTCAGAGTCTGGGTGACCAGGTGGCACCATGAGGACCCAGTCGGGCCTGAGCTCCCTGGAAGAAGTGTCCCGGCGGATTGGGGTGGTGTCGGTGTTCCTCCCGTGGTGGGGTGGGGCCCTCGGCTGTGCTTCTTCGCTTCTCCCGACGGCTCCAGATGCTCCAGGTCCTCATGTCTGACTCTCAATCAGTGCTTTTCAGGCTGAGATGAGCATCAAAATGATAGAGGCAGTGCTGGGACAGCGGCCAGGAGGCCAGCGGAGATGGGAGCCACGGGGGTGGTCAGTAAGTACAGAAAATAAACTAACCTCGCGTGGTAGTGCACACATGAGGGTGGAAGCAGAAATCCAAGGCCATCCTCAGCTAACTAGTGAGCTGGAGGCCAACCTGAGCTACAAGAAACTGTGGGAAAAAATGTTGACAATTTGTGTGTCCTCTGTACCCACGACCTATGCTCACACCCTTCCTCACACCCTGTTGTACACTGTTCTGAATCTCAGAGGAGTTGCTCTGTTTGCTACCATGTGCCCCTGGATGACAGACAAGGGTAATGAGACCCAGAGGCACCCGGTGGCTTCACTGAGAACCCATGGCTATCAGAAGCACACCCAGCGCCAGGCAGTTCCTGCCTGACTCTGGGCCACCTGCCTGTCCCCTAAAGTTACCTCCCAGATCCCTCTGCCGATTCAGTGGTGTACCGATTGAGGTAAATTCCCTGTATTCTATGGATTTCTAGAAAGACAGGCTGAAACATTTTGGGCAGAGGACCCCAGGACATCTCTATCTCAGTATAGTCCAGGAAACAGAGGTCTGAACTTTGAGAACCTGGCTCCAAAACCCTACAGACCGAGTTCAAAGCCTGCTTTTGTTGCTTCCTGCTGTGTGTCCCTGGGCAGGTGGCTCAGTTTCTCTGTGTCTCTGGCCTCAGAGTAGACTTCCATGCTGAGAACCATAAGGTTCTGATAGGTGAAGGCTTCCAGCTAGGGTAGCAATGTCAGAGTCACACAACACAGGCCCCAGTGAGGGCCTGTGGTCTTTCTAGGAGTTTCATATGCCCCACCAGTGAGCAGCTTCACTGCCCCAAATGCTTCACCCTCAGGCCCAGAGACCACCAAACAGCCTTAGTGAACCCAGGAGCCAGGCTGCGGGCTCACTCCAGCTCCAGACATCGCTGTGACTTTCCAGGCACCTTCACTCCCATTGCGAGTCTGTGATCAGGCATAGGTATCCTCTGGGTGTGTGTGGAGCACCTGCTATGTACCAGGCATTGCCCACGCCATGGGAGATTCACCTGCAAAGTCTCTGCTCAAGGTACCACAACCCAAGGCAGGGACCAGTGAGAAATGACATGGAGGGATGAGACGAGAGATGTCCCAACACAGCGAGGGGACATGGTGAAGGCCACAAAAAGTCCTAAAAGATTATAGACACCCGGGGAAGTGGGAGGAGACAACGATAAAAAACTGAACTCTGTGGCCTTCCAGAAAGCATGGTTCATCATGCAACAGAGCTGTACAGAGTTGAGGAGGCAAAGAAGGAATTTGTGGACTGGAAGGATGTAGAGCTGGTAACTGGGCACATGCCACTTCCAAGAGCCTTCCACAAATGGCTGCCAGCTAGGGAGGGACAGGAGCATGCACGTGCATGCATATGCATAAACGTGGGCATGTAACCAGCCCTGCCCTTCCGAGCCTCAGTTTCTTGCTGCAAAGTCGGTCCCGAGTTCCACATGGAGTGGCTGGCCAAGTTCAAGGAGATGTTAGTATAACCTTGCACAGACCCTCTTGGTTGACCTCCTGCTGTGTGCAGGGCTGGCCTGGATGTACCTGCTGGATACATTGTCATGTGCTAGCTACATTGTAAGTGCCTACTGGACACATTGTGCAATTCGTGCTGGGTACACTGTTGAGTACCTGCTGGATGCAAGCTAAAGGCTTACTGGATACATTGTTGAGTGCCTGCTGAATGTACTGCTGAGCGCTTACTCCATATGCCAGGGCAGGAACTGGCGACTCTGTCTTTCCCTGATGTTACTATTTCCTCACCATCCTGGGCATCAAGAGTGCCCAGCCCTTGGCCAGCCCAGCAGCCTCAGGGCAGGAAAGGGCAGCGGTTCCTTTAAGGCAGGCCCCAGCTGGGCTGCCTGGATATTGGAGCGGGACCTAGATTAGGTGGCAGAGGCGCAGGGCCCAGGCCAGATGCGCCTGAGCAGGGCCTCATTATGTATTCATGAGCTGTGAGGAAAAGAAATAAAAGGATTCATTACCGCCCAAACTGTTACTAATGACATGTACCTGGAGCCCTCGCACCTCTGGAAATCCAATACGACACAGTCCGAGAGAAAATGCGTTCCTGCCCAGGCGCACCGCCGCTGCACAGTCCCCTCCCTGCCCTGCTCATTGCCATTCACCGGGGCGACATTTACAATTCTCCTACCATTATGTCCGACCAGGGCCTCTGAGCCTCTGTCACGACCTGCATATTAGCTGAAAATTGGAAATTCTACAGCGTGGCTGTGGCCATGGAGGGCCGGGGACACCGTGGGGAACGGGAACCCGGAGGTACACAAGTGCAAGCGAAGGAAGAGCATGGGGACCGGAGGAGGAGGGCCACTGTCCACCCCGAGATGGGTCACCTGCTTCACCAAGTCCATCCTTCCCCCTGCAGGAGCATCCGCCCTCCTGAGGAACAATTTGGGTCCTTTGTTCCCTTCAGAGCTCAGTGGGAATGTTGGCAACTGTGTAAGGAGCAACACCTACCTGTCTTAGTTTGTGAGCCCGAGTGCACGCAGGTGCATTTGAAAATATGGTCTCTACCTCTCACTAGCAGGTTGACCCAGATAACTTCTTCTGCAGAGGGAAAGACTCAGGATCGGAGAGACCTGCCCAAGGCTAACTGCAGAACTGGACTTGACCTAGACCTGCAGTGATCTGAGGTCTTTCTAGCCTGGGTGAGGTGTGGTAACAGGCACAGGCCAGGGGCCTCCCGACGGCCTCCTTAGCTGCCTCTACCGTGTTTCAACGGCAATTTTTTCAGTCTAAATATGGCTCCAAAGTCAGTCTTGTCAGGCCAATCAGATGTTCTTTGTAGCTGCTGACTTTGCCAGTCTGGGCTTTGTGAATGTCCAAGACACCCCACGGTGGGGCTGACTCACCCAGGGTGAAAGGGTCTGGCGCTCCAGACCAAGAGTTCCAAAGCCCTTAGTAACTTACCTAGCACTTCTTGGCTTCAGCTCTTCTTGGGGCCAGATGTGCTCATATGACTAAGTACCCGTCAGTGGAATGTGAGCAGAAGCGTACAAAACTCTTGTAAGCAATGCTGCAGAAAGAAATTATGTCATGTTGGCTTGGTTGCAGATGGGATGGCAGGAGCGGCTGCAGCCATCTTGGGAGAAAGCACACACAGAAACGTGTAGCTGTCTCCAGTAGGTCTGGATCTCTGAAGGGTTAATTGGGGATAACAGAAACGAATCAGTTAAACCTTCCAGTTCGGGTAAGCCAAGGTGCTGTTGGGGTTGCTCATTCCAGTAGCTCAGGCTGTACCTTGACTAGGACATTTACCCATCACCAGCCTCTCAGAAGCTAGGACTTGGCCTCCCTGCATCAATACCATCGTGCGTTGCCAAGACGATCTGCAATAAATACCTTGTTGGACAGCTGAGTGAGCAAGCCACCCACAGTGGGAGAATCGATTGCTGCCATTGTAAACATCGGTTCAAGGCATGTTGGGTTATTTTTAAAGTGTTTACACTTCCAGTCATTTACAGATATTCCTCTCTTTTTGCTTTCTTTCTGGTGTCCTGCCCTGCCCGCCAGACAGGGTCTCACGATGTAGCTCTGGCTGTTCTTGAACTCACTATGTAGACTAGGCTAGCCTCGAACTCACGGCCGTCCATCTGTCCCTGCCTCCCAAGCATTGAGATTAAGTGCATTTTATCTGTATTTTTAATCAGTCTTAAGTAGCTCAAGGTGGCTTTGAACTTTCTACACCTACGAGGATGACCTTGAACTCATGCTCCTGCCTCTGACTCCTGAGTGCTGGGCTGGCAGGTGTGCAGTCCCAGGCCTAATCTTTGCAGAGCTGGGGACTGCACCCAGAGCTTCATGCGTGCCAGGCAGGCACCCTATCAACGGAGCCACATCGCCCCTGCTTTCAGATGGGAAACATCTCCCTGCTTGGAGCTGGTAGAAGGAGCAGGTCCAGACTGCAGCCTGACCTGGGGCCTCTCTCTCAGTCCCTCTGACAACCAGGCCAGCGATGTGGTCCACAGAGCCCACGTCAGGAGTGTTCTAGAAACTGGGGCCTCATCCAGGAACAAAACGAGCAGAAACTTGGATCTGTGGTGCCTCCATTTCAGTGTGAGGGAGTCGTGAGTGGCGTGGGCAGCCAGGCGCAGTCGCTAGCAATGATGATGTAGGAGTCTGTGGTAGTGGGAATGCAAGTGGTCCCCATAATCTCACAGGGAGTGGCACTGTAAGGAGATGAGGCTTTGTTGGAATGGATATGGCCTTGTTGGAGGAAATGTGTCACTGTGGGGGCAGGCTTTGAGGCTTCCTATGCTCAGGATACCATCCTGTGTCTCAGTCAACTTCCTGTTGCCTGCAAGATGTCAGACTCTCAGCTACTCCAGCACCACCTCTGCCTGCATCATGCTCCCCGACATGATAATAATGGACTGAATGTCTGGAACTGTAAGCCAGCCACCCCAGTTAAGTGTTTTCTTCAGGAGAGTTGCTGTGGCCATGGTGTCTCTTCACAGCAATAGAACAATGACTAAGACAGACTCCACTCCTCCAGAGTCCGAGCCAGGATGTTCAGGCCTTGATGCTCACTAAGGTTCCCTTATGGCCATCTCACAGCCCAAGGAACAGCCAGAGGACAGCTGTGCCCCTGGCCAGAGGCACAGGAGGCCCTGTTCCCTTCTATTAGCTTCCCACCAACCCCAGGCTGTAGAGTCCCAGTGAACCTGTTCCATCAGGCCTCAACCCAGAAGCATCATGAGGAGCCAGGAGAGGTGGTTGGGGATAACTGGCCCTGCTGCCCAGTGGGAGATTCAGGTTAAAATTGCTTGCTCTCTCTCTCCCTTCTTCTTCTTCTTCTTCTTCTTCTTCTTCTTCTTCTTCTTCTTCTTCTTCTTCTTCTTCTTCTTCCTCTCTCTCTCTCTCTCTCTCTCTCTCTCTCTCTCCTCCCCCCCACCCTGTCTGAGCTACCTACAGCCTCCACTTGACACTGCACCCTTAGGTTTTGTCTCTACAACCCTCTCCTCTCCTCCTCCCCTCCCCTCTTCTCTTCAGCCATCTTCCCTTGCTGTGGATGGGCTGAGTGTCCTATTTTCATCCAGGCTGAGACAGGGTCCCCTGATGTCATCACATCAGAGGTCCAGGACACTCCGGTGAACACACAGACTGTCACAGCCACTATTCTGCCCAGTCCTGGCCATCCAGGGCCTCCAGCTCCCACTGATCACATAGGGACAGGCTGCGGGTGAGGCACCCTTGACCAGAGGAGCAGCACGGTGGGGAGGTCTGATTTATCCCTCTGCACCTAGGGTGGGCAGTGTGGCGAAGTGGGGCAGTCGCTTGGGGAGCTGAGATTTGGGAAAGTGTCTCTGTGCTGGCCCTGGGGGACAATTCAATTGGCCAGCTCCCCGCCTGCCCTTCTCTCTGTATCTTTAACCCAACATGTTATATAGGTGTGTGCTGTGTGCCAACACGTTATATAGGCATGTGCCGTGTGCCAGGGAGGCTGTACATAATAGAAGCAGCCCCTGTGTCTAAGCAAAGGTTACCCCTTTTGCAGGATGGCTCAGATTCCTGTAACAGTAATTTGAAACAGTGGGTGAGATGGGGGGGAAAAAAAGGACCCAACGGAAAGCTGGGGCTCTGGGTTCAAGTCCTGGTGCAACCGCCAGCCCTCTGTGGGACCCTGGCAGACAGCTGGCTCTTACAGAGCCGAGAGTAGTCTGTTGCTCTTTGGTCTTCTAGGAACATCTGCTGCCATCCAGACAGTTCTCAAACCCACTAAGTAGCTGAGGGTGACCTTGAACGCCTGAACGTCTTGCCTCTGCCTTCGGGGTGCTGGGATCACAGATGTGTGCCACCACACCCTTCATATTTATTGTGCATTTATTGTGACCAGAGATGGTGAGTCCCTCATGGCCATTCATCCACACTGCAGGTGAAAAGGACTCAGACAGTGGAGGTCGAAGGACATGCCCAAGGTCACACAGCAGCAAGTGCTGCAATTGGCCACAAAACCAGACAGGAGCCGACTGTCACCATGCCAGCTACCAGCACCTCAGCCCAGATGAGGCAACCCCTTCACTTGCCACAAAGTTCATCCAAAGCCAAGTCCACTGCGGTGGCTCCAGTCTCAGCCACCTGTTTGGGTTCCTTCACACATTTCTGATGGATTTTGTTCCTTTGGCTTTGCAGATGCTTGCATTTGCGGGAGTTTAGACGCAGCACCTTTAGCAAGCCAGGCAACTGCCCTTCCATTGAGCTCCATCCTCAGCCCCAAGCTTGTTTTTCTTCTGCTTAAACTCTCCCTAGACATGCCAGGCTGGCCTCGAATTCATGAACCTCCAGCCGCAGCCTCCTGAGTGCCGGGATGATAGGTGTGAGCCACGGTGCCTGACTTGGGAAGTGCTGTGGATGGTGGTTTGGCTGTTAAGTAAGAGATCACCGCTGTGCCGTCTCTGTCAGTTCTGCACAGCAGAGACCACCCGAGCAGCTGGGGGAGCTCCTGAAGTGAGCATCGGGGTTCATCACAGGGTTGCACTGCCCCTGTTCTTAATCTCACCAATTTCCAGCTGTCCTTCCTAAACACCTCTCCTTCCCCGGGCACCATCTGGAGGGTGATGCTTCAATCTCCTGGGGAGGTGACGTAGTGGATAGTCCTTCCTAAGTTGCCATGGTCACTGGCTGGCGTAGGTGCAGAAGGGGTGAGTTGACTCTGCCAGCAACAGAGCCAGAAGCAGGTGCCACATCCTGCCCAAGCAGGCTTCCTGCCAGATTTCTCTGCTTCTCAGAGTGGCTCCCTTCCTCCAAAGCTTAGGGCTGCAGGAATGAGCAAGTCACGATGGGCTATGTGGAGACAGAGAAAGAAGACACTCGATGGTGACCACGGCTTCTGCCACTTGGCTCCAAGTTCAGCTTTCTCACCTGCTTCCCATTCTACCTGGAACGCCCCTTCCCAGGACTGTGTGGTACTCTTTCTCACTCCTCCCTTATCACACATTCTCAAGTGTGTACTCTCTCCGGAAGCTCCCATCCCTCTCCAAACACCCACCACCCAGCCAGATCACCCCACCAGACCAAGCCCAGGAAGCCCAGGGGGCGGGGCTCGGTACCTGATTTACACTGCTCTCAGACATCCATCCAACTGTACCTTCAGCTCCTGAGGTGTCTGCATCTCAACAAGTTTGAGGGGAGGGGTTCGGCTGCAGCTCAGTGAATAGAGAGCTTGCCCAGCAGTCAGGAGGGCCTGGGTTAGACTCCCCAGCAAAGCATGAACAAGAGATGGTGGCACGTACCAGCAATCCCAGCACTCAAGAATGAAAGAGGGAGGATCTGAAGTTCAGTCATCCTGGACGATGTAAGAGAGCACAACCCTGTCTCAAAATAAACAAAAAAAATGGAAGTCTTCGGAGAATGAGTGAATAAGGGTCCCCAAGGGCCCCACAACCCAGAGCCCGGACCTCTCTGGAAGCCGAGGAGAGGGGGTGGGCTTTTGGGCCTCTCCATCCCTCAGCAGCTGTGGCCACACCTGCCTCTGGTTTGGCCTGGATTGTGGAGCCTTGCAGTCAATGAGTTCCGTGAGCACAGTGGATCTCGACCTTCCTAATGCCGAGGGCAACCCTTTAACACAGTTCCTCATGTTGCGATGCTCCCGCCGGTCATAAAATTCTTCCATTGCTACTTCATAACTGCAATATTGCCACTGTCATACATTGTGATGTAAATACCTGGCATACAGGATATCTGCCATGTGACCCCAAGAAGGGTGTGATGACCCACAGGTTGAGAACCATCACATTAGCACCTTCACATTCTAGTGAGGATGCTGGCAGAGGCCAAGGAGGTACTCACCCAAAAGGCTTGCAGGGAGGAGGCCTGTGGATCTCAGGGGCAGGACAGAAGGCAACTGCTTCACTCCTGCCATGGTGACTGGCAGAAGCTGAGTGCTGGGCAGGGGCCCAGGAAGCCTCCACCAGCTTTGAGTACTAAATCTCCTTCCTTCTCACGTGGCTCTGCCTCTGCCATCTCCATCCTTTGTGATGCTGGGCCAGCCACTCACTTTCCCGGATCTCCTTCCATGACCACAAAGGAGAGGGATGGGACATTCATCCCCATGAATGCATAGAGGGACTGTGAGTCCACCAGACTGGGCATCCCTGTGATCCTGTCTCTCTCCCAACATCTCTGGCCCAATGTCACTGTGAAACCAACTCTAATACAAGCCGCTCAGGCCCTGCCCTAGTCAGGGTTTCTATTGCTGGGATCAAACACCGTGAAAAAGCAACTTGCGGAGGACAGGGTTTATTTCGTCTTACAGTTTATAATCCATTTGAAGGGCAGGAACTCAAGGCAGGAACCTGGAGGTAGGAACTGATACCGAGGCCATGGAAGAGCACTGCTGATTGGCTTGCTCAGCTTGCTTTCTTCTCAAACCCAAGGTCACCAACCCAACACTGGCACTGCCACCGTGAGCTGGGCCCTGCCACTTCAATCATTAGTTAAGAAACTGCCCTACACTTGCCCACAGGCCAGTCTGGTGGGTGCATTTTCTCACCTGAGATTCCTCTTTCCAAATGACTCCAGCTTGTATCCAGTTGACATAAAACTGGTCAGCACAGGCCCCATCCCTCCGGCTCCTCACAGACCACCAGCCGCATCCCCTCTGCCTGCCACACAGCCTGTAGTATACATCCACCCCCACACTGGCCCCTCCCCTGCAACTTTCTCCCTTCCCACCCCCAGATCCAGGCAAGCCCTGGGGCTTTCACTGTGCTTTTCCACGATTCACAGACACTTGTCGCATGGTTCCTGCGTGACCCATTTATGCCTGTGTCCCCAAAGAGAGACTTTGGGCACCCCTCTGCCGCAGTTAGTCATCTCTAGATCACTGGTGCCAGGAGAATGGTGTTGCTTAGCCGTGATAATGATGATGGCAATGTGGATGCTGATGGTGGTGATGATGGCGGTGATGGTGGTGCAGATATTGGTAATGACGAAGATGCTGATGCTGGTGATGGTGGCGGTGATAGTGGTGCAGATATTGGTAATGATGAAGATGGTGCTGATGCTGATGGTGGTGCAGATATTGGTAGTGATGAAGATGGTGATGGTGCTGATGGTGGTAATGATGGTGGTGCAGATAATGGTAGTGATGAAGATGGTGGTGGTGATGATGCTGATGGTAGTGGTGATGATGACAATGATAATGATGGTGGTGTAGATAATGATGGTAACGAAAATGGTAGTGGTGCTGATGCTGATGGTGGTGATGGTAATGATGGTGGTGCAGATAATGGTAGTGATGAAGATGGTGGTGGTGATGATGCTGATGGTAGTGATAATGGTGGTGATGATGGTGGTGCTGATGCTGATGATGAGGATAGTGGTAATGATGATGGTGATGGTGGTAATGGTGATAATGGTGATGATTGTAGTGATGCCGATGATGGCAGTTAAGGTGATGATGGTGATGGTGATCATGATGGTGACAGTGGTGGTGGTGATTAAAAGGATGCGTCACTACTTATCTACTGAATTTCTCTGTGCCAAGAAAGAGTCTGTGTATTCTGTTTGTTTATTTTCACTGTAAAGATATGTGCTTGCCTGAGTAAATTTATATCCACCACATGAGTGCAGGGACTAGAGTTACAGACTATTGTGAGCTGCCTAATAGAGGTGCTAGAAATTGAACCTAGGCCCTCTGGAAGAGCAGTACGCGATCCTACCTGCTGAACCATCTCTAGCCCTACACTGTATTCTTTATGGGCCTCACAACAGCCCTCCAAACAGGGTCTCTACTTACCTTGCATGTATAAGAGGCAAGCAGGACTTAGAAAATTCCAGCAAGTTTACCGAGGCTACACAGCAAGTGGCTAGCATGACCAGAATTTGAACTCAAAAGCCTCTACCCAGAATCTCATTTTAATAATATCACAGGCCTTTCTGAGAATCCAAAGAGTTGATCATCACTAAAGAGGCTGCAGAAAACCAGGAAGCATAGCAGCATGATGAAGTCTCCATGGTATCGTGTGAGCCCGTGAAGAGAACTGGGAACTGGCTCAACCCTCTGATGCAGGAGAGTCACCCTTAGGACTCTTGTCTAGTGGAGCAATGCGGATGAGGGCTGGCCCAGGCCTGCAGTGTTCAGCATGCCACCTTTACCTACTGACCCCTCTTGCTGACCCACATCTTGCTGGTCTTACTCTACCCCCTCCTAATTGTGCCACTCCTTATGAGATTATGGGGGCTGATTACATTCAAAGTACCATACCACACCTGACTTCTGGGCAGCTTCTGTGATGCAGTCCAGGCAGGACATTTATCCTGGAGGCAGGATGTCCCTGCAGACGCCGGTGCACAAATGTTTGTAGGAGCGTCATGTGCAAGGATCAAACATTGGGGACCACCCCAAGATCCTTCGATAAATGGACTAATATCCAGGGCCCTATCGACACCACAAAATCACCTCCCCGATAGCCATGGGAGAAAAGACATGTCGTGCAAGCGATAGCCTGGGTGAACAGTGAGAGAACCGTGCTGAGGGAAAGAAAAGAGGCAAACGTGAAAAGCCCACGCGTCAGCTGCCTTTATATGCGGGCTATGTGCACTTGTGTCCCAGGGCTTGTGGGGGGACAAGTGGAGACAGGCAGATCCCAGAACCTCACTGGCCAGTGGGTCTAACTGAAATAGCAAGCTTCAGGGTCATTGAGAGACCCTGCCTCAAGCAATAAAGTGGAGAACAACCAGAGAAGGTACTCGATGCTGACTGTCTGCCTATACTCACACACACACACACACACACACACACACACACACACCCATATGCACACACACACATACAAACACACACACACACACACAATGGGGAACTGGTCTTGGCAGGAATACATCTGTGACCTTATGAACCACATCAAACCCCTCGTGGGATATCCTTGGTGTCTGCTCCGTTGATCTTTTGTGTCTATTTGCTTTTGGTTTTTGTCGACTTGACGCAAGCTCAAGTCATCTGGGAAGAAGGACCTCAAGTGAGAAAATATCTCCGTCAGACTGACCTGTCGGAAAGGCTGTAGGGTGTCTTCTTGACGGATGACTGATGTGGGAGGGTCCAGCCCTCTGTGGGAGGTGCCATCCCTAGGCAGGTGGTCCTGGCGTGTATAAGGAAGCAGGCTGAGCCAGTCATAAGGAACAAGTCAGTAAGCAGCGTTCCTCCAAGACCCCTCTATCAGTTCCTGTCTGGAATTCCTACCCTGACTTTCCTCAGCCATGGACCATGTGACCTGGGACACATCTCCAATAAACCCTTTCTCCCCGAGTTGCTTTTGGTCACAATGTTTATCATGAAGCACACTGAGACAAGGTCTCTGGCCCTGATTCTTGGCTGAGGGATAACAGCAAAATCTTGAGAACCTGGTGGACCCCAGTGGAATCATAACCATGCCCCTCTCTGGGAAAGGCAGCCACAGAGGACCCAAGGGAACATGCCGTAGCTCATGAGTTCAAAAGACCCCAACAGACCCTGCCCAGCCCACCGGCTTTCCACAGAGAGAATCAATTTTCAAGGATGTTTCCCAGAAGCAGACTGTTACTCATCCCACCCTGGCCGGAGGCCACCTCCTCGCCCAAGCTTGCGACTTCCCACCTCTTGCAGCTGGGTCCTACCACAACTGGGGGAAGCGGGGAGCTGGGGCAGGCAGGGATTTCCAGCAACTGAGTGTTGACATCGCTCCCCTGCACCAGCTGAAGCCCTTGGCAGTGCTACGACAGGGGAGTGCCACACTGGGGCCAAAGGAGCCTTTCCCAGGCTTGGGCTTAGAGGAGAGGCATCCCAGCCAAGTGGTCAGATCTGGGAGTGACTTCCTCCCTCAGGGTGTGAGGTTGCTGCCAGCTTTCCATGCCATCCCACTGCCCGTGGACCCGGGAAGCACATGATCACGGCAGGGAGTAGAGCATGGGCAAGAGGCGGAAATGTGCCGTGGGAAATGAGCGAGGTCACAGGGAACGCCACCCTAGGAGGGGACACCTGGGCTGCCTCTGTTGCTGATTTGCTGTGTGACCCTGGGACAGTCACATCCCTTGTTTGCCTGACAGTTGCCACTGTATCTTCTGAGTCATCATCTCGCTGTCCCCCAGGGCTGATGGCTGTGGGTGGCAGAGATAGGCGGCTATAGTAAGGAAAGGACCAGGGCTGAGATAAAGCCTGAGGAGGACCAGGGGCTGATGGGCAAAGCAGGGCCTCTGTGAGAGGCTCCCCTGGAAAGCAGCTGAGAAAAGGAAACACTACAAGGCCCAGGAAACAGTCACATGGGGCAAACAGGGGGAGTCCGTTGACCAACAATCACAGACCTAGGGTTAGCAGGGCCAACCAGAGCCATGGCAAGCCAGTATTTGGATCTTTAACTGTAGTGGAAGCTGAGGGCGAAGGCAGGATGAGTTCTAGACCACAATGCTTATGAAGCTTTTCCCAGTGGAGACCCAACCAGGACTGTGTAGTCAGGCTGAGGCCTCCAGTCTTGGGTCCCTACCAGCTGCCTTGGTGGAACTCATGGCCCTTAAGGACCCATTTTGAGAACGGCCAGGGAGGATGCCCTCTAAAGGTATCCATGAGAATTCTAGATCTCTTCCAAGCAGCACCATGGCTGACACCCGTTTCCTCACACCTCACACACACCTTGAGGAGGCAGTGAGGCAGGGTGTCTGCCCATGGGCTCCTCACCACCTGCAACAACCTTACAGAAGAGAGAGTGGAGAGTGGGGACCTGCCCCAGCCTTCGCCCTATCAACCGGCTGTGCTTTTGACCTCTAGCTAGCCTAACAGAAGCATAGTCAGCTGCCCCAACAGTCACCCAGCTCCCCACGTGTCCTTCACACTGGGCTTGCCATACCAAGCTGAGGCCCCATCACCTCCCCTCAGTGTAGCCCTGGCCTTACAGCTAGGGTTTAACATTTAAGAAAGCGGGAGCCTCGGGCAGTGGTGAGTGCCTTTGTTTCAGCACTCAGGTGGGAAGGCAGGAGCAGGTGGAACTCAATCTCTGTGAGTTCCAGGACAGCCAGGGCTATACAGGGAGACCCTGTCTCAAAAGGAAGGAAAGCAGAAAACCAGGGCCGACCACCAGAAAACTTGTGGAGGTCCGGCTGTGTGGAAGCTCCAAGTCTAGCGCCCCTCTTGGCCTCCTGCCCCTCCCATTACCTGACCCTCCTCAAGGTTAGCCCTCTTCACACTAGAGACACTAAATGTGTCTAGTCCCAGTTGGCAGACAGTCTGCAGAGTTAGCATATCTGCCATCAGCCAAGGAGGACACAGAGGGATGCTCAGTTGTCATTGTCACCAGAGCAGGCAAGAAGAATGCCCTCAGTCCAAAGCCCAGGGCTCAGAGCATGAACTTGCATGGTAACGATGGGCAGAATCCTGTCAACTGAGACACACCCTATAAGTGTAGCTCCAAAGCATGACACATGGGGAAACTGAGGTTCTAGAATGCTCTAACGAGCTTGAGAAGTCAGTCTCCACCTGTGCTGTTGTCTGTCTGGGAAGCCTCTGGTAGCCCAGACTCACCTCCAAGCTGGGGTTACAGGTAGGCGCCACTATTTGCAGGATCCTGACTACAATCTTCATCATTAGTCTGTGCCTCCTCCAGAAGCACACCTAGCATTTATGAGAACCCACTGCGTGCAGGCACTTCTCAGATTTTATCTTGAACCTTCTGAGCCACCTCGTAGAGCAGGTAACATGGGCCTTGAAACTGATTTGAACTTACCTTCTCCCAGACTCCAAAGCAGAGCTACCCCACCCCCTGCTGTAGGCCATAGACCCTTCACCTCCCTGTCTCCTGGATGCTAGAACCCTGATACCAGGAGAACCATCAGGACCCTGAAGCAGTATCCTCAGGCTCCCACCCAGGTTAGAGGGTGGCTGCAGCTAGACAGGGCCCTCCTCCCTCTCGGAGCCCCAGATGTCCCCCCAACCCTTGCAGCCCCAGGGACCAGGCTGCTTGGTGTTTTGGTACCACCACCAACAGCTGCCCTGGCAGCAGGGTTTCATCTTTCCAGACTGGATGGGAGAATTCTGCCCCCCTCCTGAGTATTTGTTCCCAGCAAAAGACCTTGGCAGGACCCCCGATCCTCTGCCTTCCCCGGGACGGATGGCTTCCAGCTGCCCACACCCAGCCTGGGAAAATTCCTCAGAGCTCTGCAGGTTCTTCGATCCTGAAACCTGAGTGGCTCCCTCCATCTGCCCAGCCAACAACGGCCCTCTCATCCCGCAGCACCAAGCCTGCCAGAAAGATCCCTGAAAGAGGGCAGCGGAAATAAGGGAGGGCTCCAGATGGACAGCCTCCATCCCTGACCAGTGCGTGCCAGGCCCTGGGCTGCAAACGCTAGGTGAACTGGGATTACCAACAGCCTGGGGAGTTTGGCATTTTACAGATAAGGGAAACCGAGTCTCGGAACAGAGTCTCAGAACAGAGCTGCACAGTAAGACAGAATGCTATGAAATGAACCACATTTTATCCCTCTGTAGCTTACAAAGGTGGGGAAACTGAGGCTCAGAGAGGGAAGACATCTTCACAAAGGACACCTCTGAGAGTATCAGGGCTGGGTAAGGCTGTGAGGTTCCAACCTTGTCTGTGACCCCTCAGAATGCAATGCAGCCTCGAGTATAATCTTGGCCTCATCATTTGCCCTCATTTCTCCTCCCCTGAGACACAGATGCTCTTCATAGCCTGTGAATCTGACTGTGTCCCTCTGCTGCAATAGCTTTCCCTTGCTGCTCCCATGCAAGGCTCCATCCTAGTGATGCAGGCCCTCAAGCATCCTTTTACCCTGCACCCTACAATTTTTTTTCTAAGTAGATATTGTCTTGCCAAGCCTCTGAGCCTTCATCCATGTTTTTTCTAGGGTCCCTTGCTCTCCCCCTCACTATTGGGGTGCTCTTCCCCTCACTATTGGGGCTACAATCTTCATTGTCACTGATGTTAGCTGCATGCCTTCAGGATGAAAGCCCTCTGAGGTCAGGGATGGCTCCTCCCTCTTTGGGACTCCCTAGGGATGCTCTGTCTCCTCTGGGAATGGGGGGTGGGGAGCCCGTGTGGCCTTCAGCAGACTCCAGCTTTCATCTCAGCTTCAGCATCCTGGGTGACATCAGCCAGGAGCAGAGAGAGTATAAGCCTGTGACAGAGGGTCCCGGTCTGCCCCCAGCTGGTCTCCACTGTTTCTGCTGAGAGCCTGGAAGCCCAGAGCCTGGCTTAGGAAGAGTGACCACAACAGGTGTCCCCAGCCCCCACCCTATCCCAGAGGCCTTTCCCACAGCTGGGAAGATGGATGGCCTCCCCCCATCCTCCAGGCTGAAGCTGGGAACCCAGCTCTTGTTCCCGGGCATCAGATCCCTGCCTGTAAAAGGCCATAAAAATGTTCCAGAGACAGACATGGGACGAGGGCTATTTTTCCAAATCGTGGGAGATTGTTGTTTGGGGGTTTGGTTCTTGGTGGGGGGAAAGAATGAGAAAGGAGGAGAGAAAGGCCGTCCCCAGGCTTTGTGCACAGGCCAGGTGGGTCTCATCCTCCACCTATTCACGACCCCCAGCACTCTGGGCTGGAGCCAAGAGCAGCTCCCCAGGCTTCAGCTGAGCATTGGCCAAGTGGATCAGTGGGTATTCAGCTGCATTTGCTAGAAGCAAGACCCCCAGCAAGACCTCTGAGGCAGAGGGGAGCAAATGCCGCTGTCAGGGGTCAGGTTTCTCCTCAATTCAGGGGCAGCTTAGCCAGCACCTTGCTCAATATTCAATCAGCACAGGACCTGATTTTCCCCACAGGGACACGGGTACAGCACCCTCTAGAGCATTGGTCCTCAACCTTCCTAACACTGCGACCCTTTAATGCAGCTCATCATGTTGCGGTAACCCCCCAACCTTAAAATTATGTTTGTTGCATTTTGTAACTATAATTTTGCAACTGTTATGAATCATGATGTAAATATCTGTGTTTCCAATGGTCTTAGACAACGTCTGTGAAAGGGTTGTTTTATTCCGAATAGGTTGCAAACCATGGTATGAGAGCCACTGCTCTAGTGAACGGGAACTGTTTCCCAGCTTACGCACTGAGTCCAGAGTCTGCCCCCAGTCCTGCCACAGCCCTGCTGGGTACAGACACTAGGTAGCAGAGATAAGAGCCAGTAGGCTCGACCTCATGCTGGAGGGATAGCAGAGGTAGAGGTGTCAGGGTAGCGTGTGATGTGCTCTGCAGTGGAGAAGCCATAGGGTTAGCACACAGTAGGGCTGGAGGAGGACTAGCACACAGTAGGACCGAGGAAGGGTTGGCAACAGTAGGACTGGAGGAGGATTAGCGCACAGTAGGACCGAGGAAGGGTTGGCAACAGTAGGACTGGAGGGGATCAGCACACAGTAGGACTGTGATGTGCTCTGCAAGGGGTAAACACAGATGGTTAGCACACAGTAGGGCTGAAGGAGTAACTAACTTCTCTAGGGTAATGTTGAAATAGAGTCCTTAAATCTGACCAGGAGATGCCTACTGGCCTGTTCTTGAGAAATTTAGGACAACTCCTTCTTACCCAGAGGGAAACTGAGGCATAGATAGACCACATAGAGATTTGACCTCTTGCCCCCCCCCCCAGAGCTTGGGTCTTCCCTCCCGCTGCCCCAGGAGCCCAGATAGACAGCAGGCAAGGGTCTTAGCCCAAGGGACACCCTGGGAAGGGGTTGGAGTGGTGACCAGACCTCTGGGATAAGGAGGAGCCATGCTCTATCCACTGGGTAGAGAGTTCTATCCCAACCTGAGGCGTCCCAGAGCTGCACACCCACCACACTGCTGGGGTCTCAGGAAGTTGATCTCCTAACAGCTGTCTGTCAACCCAACACACCCAGCTGCTGGTGTGACACCTGTGTCCCCAGAGTCTCCTCTACCCAAGGAAGCTATTCCAAGAGTTCCCGTCCATCTGACCCGGGGATGGAAACTCGAGCCTGGAGCAGAGTTCCTGTTAAAGTCTTCACCCCACTGGCACCAAGAGGGGGCTCCAATCCCCTCACAAGAAATCCTCAGTCGTGGGGAGCTCAGTCTCTTGGGCTGCCCTGATGCCAATCCGTTGATAATGGTCATTATTGAATTTTAAGCCTCAAGATAATTTGGACATATTGATGTTTTTCTTCTCAGCCAAGAGAGATGGTCAAATTGAGGCTCCAAAGTCACTCAGCTGCTGAATGGCCGCCTTCTACCAGAGAACTGGCTCACCCCACAGCCAAGGGAACCAACGCTGCAGCTCCCTGCCCCTTCCTGGTACTAAATGAACCCTTTACACAGTGACTGCTCCCTCTGGCCTCAGCATCTTCTGGAAGTCATTCCTGCAGATAGAGCTAGGATGGCTTCAAGCCATGGCTTCAAACCTACTCTGAGTTTCTCTGCCCTTTAGCCTTAGCCCCCAGCCTTGCCCACAGGGAGGCAGAGCAACCCGCTCCTCACTCATAGTAGCCTTAAAAAGAATCTGAGCCCCAGGGAGGTCCACAGATCCCTGTCCAAAGCCAGGAAGCATGCTCTCTTCTAGAGATGACAGCAAGAAGTGAACCTCAGTCTAAGTCTCAAACCATCTTGAGCCACAAAAAGTCCTATCTGGGCACCGAGTACCAGGGAAAAAAATAAACAATCCCTAAAAGTGGCAGGAGTCTCTTACTATGTGTTAGCTAGCCCGGGACTCTAGGGGAAAGACAGTGGGCCACAGTCACACGGCGAAAATATGATAAGCATAGAAAGAGAAGCTTCCAGGATTCCCAGGGAGAGGTCGGGAGCCCAGAGACAGAACGACACCTGCTGGGGGACACCCAGCCACAAATAGGCTGATCTTGATCCAGAGCATAACTTCTTAGGTTTCGACCAGACCTTGCTCTGAGCTCTGGGCCTTCCTCGAGCTCTTGGGGGACCTACCATCTCTTCTGTGTGTAGCATTCTATTACCCACAAGACGCTCAGCAAGGCAGGGCTGCTGGAGGAGAGTTGTGCCCACATCTGGTGGAGAGAGACCACAAAGAGTTAAGGCTCTGCCAGTCACCTTGATCCCTCTAAGCAGGCAGGACCCCAGGCGGGGATGGGCTTGGGTTTCCTGCCACCCCAGCCTGGCCGAGCTATAAAATACGATCATGTCTCTCTGCTGATTGATGGCTAAGGGAACATTGGGAAGAAGGGCTGGGGCGAGATCAGGTTTTCAAGTCTCAGTCATGATATTCTATCCGGGGCCTTCTGGAACTCTCTATGGGCCCATCTTGCTGCAAGCCCTGGAGGAGGTTGGGTGGTGAGCAAGTCGGGCAGTTGGCCCTCCAAGGCCAAGAATAGGCTGAGACTGCCCAGTTCAGTTCAATCTCCTTTAGAGCTATCAGGGGACTGACCGGGTAGCTTCTAACTTAATTATTCATTTCATGAGTGTTTATCGCGTGCCAGGCTCCATCCTCATGGGTCTTCCAGAAAAGTACAACTCTGAGATCCCTAAATCCACTCAGGGTATGCGGGACTGAAGGCCAGAACATGAGCAAAGCACTGGCTGGGCCAAGCAGGCTTCTAACCGTACCCCATCTCCAGTCCAGGCCTCACCTCCAAAATCGGCATTGGCACTTCAGGTGTGTTCCAGTATGGCCCAATGAGGCATGAGTCTAGAACCCTTCCTGCTGGATTTTGTCTCAAGAAATCAGTTGGGGGCTGGAGAGATGGTTCAGTGGTTAGGAGCACTGACTGCTCTTCCAGAGGTCCTGCGTTCAACTCCCAGCAACCAAATGGCGGCTCACAGCCATCTATAATGAGATCTGGTGCCCTCTTCTGGCCTGCAGGTATACATGGAAGGAATGATATATATATCATTTATATATATATATATATATATATATATATATATATATATATATATAATATTTTTTAAAGAAGAAAAAGAAATCAATTGAATTCTGGAAGACCACCTTGAAATGTCACATGAATGAATGAATGAGTGAATGAGTTAATGAATGAGTGAATGAATGGTACTGGTCTACCAGCCTGTATTAGGGACTTTTTACATAATATCTCATTTAACTCCCATCTTGATGATATGCTCTGGGGAAACTGGACCTCAGGAATCCTTCCTTTCCCACTTGACCTGGAGAGGAGGGGAGGGGAGAAGAGAAGAACCAATCCAGATTCTTCCTTTGGCCCAGGTTGCCACCTCTCAGCTTATGTCTGGAAAAGCAAGGCACATAGAGGAGAGCCAGATACAGGTGGCTTGGAAGTCCTGACCCCACATGGGCCTCAAGCTAGTCAGGGCTTGAGTTCCAGCTCCCAAGAGCTCCCTCCCCCCACCCCCCCACCCCCCCACCCCGGCCCGGTGCCACTCTGGCCACTCCTTTGCCTTGTGGCCTTTGATGGCCTCCATCACTCTTGGATCGGCTTGGGAGCTGAATGTGCAGGGTGAGGTGGGGCTCACCACCACACAGCTGGGGCTTCATCCCTACGCTCAGAGGGAGGCTGATTTCTTGTTTACTGACCTGGGAAGGGACCTCCTCCTTCCATCCCCACACACCACAAGTGTTCATTGTGGACTGCGTTCACGATTGTCATTGTCAAGGCCCTGTAGGTGCCCCCACACTCCCCACAAAGGGACCTTGAGGGCGGAGAAACCTCACCCTGCAGCTGGCCCTCAGCCCCTCCCTGCTGCTCTCTCTTCTCGGCTCCCCCAATCCTCAGCCCTGGGTCCTTAATCCCCACAGAGTGATGTGGGCCAAGTGCTGCCAGGGGCCAGAGGATCATAGGAACCAGGTGAAACCCAAGCCCCCCACGGAATGTCATCGGCAGATTAGACCTCACTGTTCCCAGGATCGGAGAAGGGTGAGCTGGAACTCCCTGACCCATGCTGCCTTCAGCTGGGGCGAGGGATTTGCCTTCTGCCCTCCAAAGTCTGGAAAACCAGGATTGTTGACCAAGCTCATCTGGTTAGAGGTTCAGAGAAGCTGAGAGGCTGGCCCGAGGCCACACAGCAGTCTTGCCCGTATCAAGGTCAGATCCAGGGCTTCTGGGCTTCCTGTGCAGCCTCCCTGTCTCTCTCCAGGGATTTACCCTGGCCGTGACCTTGACCAGCTCAACAGGCCTTTTCTTCTTTATTATTTGTGGCTAATACCGCAGAGCCTTAAACAGCCTGGATGGACCCATCCCCCACATGCCTTCCAGCATTTCCAAACCCTTGCGCTCTGTAGCTTGGGGTTCTCCTGACTCTTTAAAAGACCTAGACCTGGGGGTGTCATGCCACAGCTTTGGGGAGGGGCGTCACACTAAATTCTTATTTCTGCTCAGAAATGGCAGAGTTTGTATGGCCACTCAGAAACTCCCTCAGTCCTGGTCTCTCCATTTTCCCAGCATTCAGCCCCAAGTTCCTGGAGTTTGGAGCTGGACTTGGAGAAGGCTCTGCCCTTCAAGGGGGGAGGGGAGGACTCCCTGAGGAGACTATGCTTGAAAGGCAAGGAGGCTATGCAGCAAGCCCAGGGCAAGACTGCTATACGACCAGGGCAAGCCCCTTCCTTAGCTGACCCCCTGTGTAGTCAACAATCACCATGTCTCTCCCTGGACACTCTCTTACCCTGATGCCTGCTGGGGTCACCCTCACCCCATTGCTTCTCCCTACCGACCATGATCTAGGTCTGGCAGGTCTGGCAATCTGAGGCCTCCATGGTCTAAACCACCCACCTTCCTCTTCCATTGCCCTCCCTTTCTCCCCATCACTCAATGTCCCCAGGAAAACAAGGCTTCTCCATGAACCCACAGTTGCCCTCCTGTTAAGCTCAGTGGAGTCCCAAACCCTCATCTCCACCACAGCAATCTTTCAGACATCGAGGCTGAACCCATCCAGACATGGATCTGAATCCAGCTCTCCTGGGATCTAAAACCAGCTCACACCAGCCTCCTCTCCTACTTACCTTCTCATCTGTGAAAAGGGTGTTTCTGAAAACTCACCCCACTTTCCGACAAACCACCGCTTCATAAGGGGTTCACAACACCACGGGCAAAGCCCTGCAACATGCAGCAACGGCCACAGGGTTGACATTAGTGTCCACCGCTTAACTCCCTCGTCATGGGTGTGCCGTGACTCTTCCTGGGAGATAAACATCAACTCACCCTACATCAGGCCCCAGGCAGACAAAAGAAACAAACCCACCCAAATCTTGTTTAGTAAACTGATGAGTTTATTGGGGTTGACTTACAGGAGTGAGGATGCCCCCACAGACAGCTGCGTTCATTGAGAAGCCCCATGCCCCATCAGGGTGGAAGGCCTGACAACTACAGTGGGTAGCTAGCTTCCTGCACACCTTCCAGGCAGCTCACTGAAGAGCCTCGTCCTCCCTAGCAGCTGCTGCTACGCAGCCTGGGGAAGGGTTAAGATCGCAGAACTTTCCAGTCTTCGGGAACCTTAGGAATCTTCTTCATCTTCCAGAAGAGGGGTGCTTTAGTTGGAGGTAATGGCTACAGAGCCACAGGATCCTGTTTCTGTTTTGTTTTTGTTTGTTTTTATTGTTGGGTTTTTCTTTTTGGTTTTCAAGACAAGGTTTTTTTGTGTATCCTTGGCTGTCCTGAAAATCACACTGTAGACTAGACTGGCCTTGAACTCAGAGATCTGCCTGCCTCTGCCTTCTGAGTGCTGGGATTAAAGTCGTGTGCCACCACCGCCCAGCTTTTGCTCTGTTTTTTTAGTGTATGATTCAGGCTAAGCAAGTACCAGAGCACATGTGTGGAGGACAGGGACAGCCTTGTGGAATGAGTTCATTTCTCTCTCTATCTCCCCTCCCCTCCGTGTCTCTCTCTCTCTCTCTCTCTCTCTCTCTCTCTCTCTCTCTCTTCCCCTTCTTCTCTCTCTGTCTCTCTCTTTCCCCTTCTTTCTCCCCCCCACCCTCTTTCTCTCTTGGTTTTTCGAGACAGGGTTTCTCTATGTAGCAACCCTGACTGTCCTGGAACTCACTCTGTAGACCAGGTTGACCTTGAACTCACAGAGATCTGCCTGCCTCTGCCTCCCCGGTGCTGGAATTAAAGGTGTGTGCCACCACCGCGTCCGGCCGTGGATGCTCTCCCTCCACCTGTATGTGGGGCCCAGGGACTGAGCTCACCATCAGGCACGTGCAGGCAGCACTCTTCTTCACTGGACCATCTCTCCAGCCCCACACTTGGGTTTTAAGTACCTCAGAGCATGTGTATGCCTGCGTGTATGCATGTGTGCATGCCGTGGCGTCTGTTATGCATGTGTGTGTGCATGTGTTGTGGCAGCCAGAATTGACATCTATGGCTCTCTATGATTCTGATTTTTTCTTTTTTTAAGATAGAGTCTCTCATGAAACCTGGGCTCAGTGACTGGCTTATCTGGCTTGCCACGGAGCTCCACCTGCCACCACTGCCCAGTGCTGGGGTTACAGAGGAGCACTGCCTCCCCTGACTTTTATGTGGATGCCAGAATTCAAACCCAGGTCCTCATGCTTTTGCACAGTGAGCCTTTTCCCACTCGGCCATCTTCCCAGCCCTGCTCTGTGCCTGTATTGCTCCAGGCCTAGCATTCCTCTGACGTCTAGCAAGGAGCCCACATTTGAACGGATGCAGCCATGGCACGGCTGCCTCCCTGGGCACCTATATAGTTCCAGTCCACGGGAGCAGAGGGTTGTGGAGCTCCAGGGTGCAGGGCCAGCCCAGGAAACACAGTGAGACCAGCATCCTAAATAGGCAAGCGCAGAAGCAGGACCCAGCCAACTCCCTGCCATCCTGCCTGCTGCTCTCTGCCTCCCTGTCTTCCACCTCCCAGCTCTGGACCAGCCAGGGTTAACAGCCACAGCCCCGCCCTGCAGGAAAAGGCAAGAAGAGGGGGGTGCATCCCCTGAGCAGCCCCATGGCTGGCCAAGCAGCTGTCTCCCCACATCCAGGATTACCAGGCTCCCAGGGGCCCGGGAGGAAGCAGATCACATTCTTGAGGGCCTTATGTCAGGCTGGCTGCTTCCCCCCAACCCACAGAGTCCTCCAATCCCTTCCTCACGCCCCTGCCAAGGCGGCTGGGCAGGCATGGAGCCAGTCAGGCTGGGCACAAACCCCCAGGCTGGATCAACCTCCCCTCCTCTCTCACTTCCTTTGTGTGCAAAACAGGGTCACTCCCCCTACAATGGACTGATGTAAGGGGTGCCCGACACAGTAGCCACCCTTGCGCACACTCACTCAAGCCTCGCAAGAAGTCTCAACTCCATTACCAACTCCATTCCACAGACAGGAAACTGAGGCTCGGAGAGGGTAAGCGGGTAGCCTAAGATCACACAGCTACCACATGGCATGGCTAGGATTCAAACCCAGGTCTCCTGGATCCAATGTCAACAGGCTTAATTACATTGGCATGTCTGTTTGCAGTGGGTCCTTTCCTCCCAATTGCCCTGCCCTCACCTGCTCAGATTATGGATACCCCATGGAGATCACCCCTAGCCAGGGTCGGGATCATACAGCAGCCTACCATCCTTATTTTTTCCAGACCTGCTTCTCTGTCTCTTCTAGCTGTGTGGCTTTTGGGGAAGGCCAGGCCCTCTCTGTTTGTTACTCACTTCCTGTACATGGATATCAGAATGGGAGAGGCTGGTGCCAAGGCTGCAAAGTGGTTACGTCTTATTGGGGCTCTGAACCCTTGTACAGCTATGCTCCCAGAGACACAGGCCCAAGGTGGGAAGCAGGCGCTGTGGCCTTGCAGCTGGGAAGATGGGAAGGACAGCAGGTGTTCAGGAAGTGCCCTGAAATACACCTCACCCTCTGTGACGCACACCAGCCTCGAGACTCACAGGTGCCCTCTGTGAGGCTGCCACCGGCTCGCTAAGAGAACCCTCCAGATGGACTCCTTGGGCTCATCTATAAAGGAGGAGGGAACCAAGAACCTTGGAGACCTGGGGAGCCCTCAGCTGTTTCTTGGGGTGGAACCAGCCCGGGGACACACAGAAGATCTGGTGATCAGGTTAGGCCCAGCGCTGCCTTGATGTAGTTTTCTCTCCCTGTGAAGTCAGGTCAGCTCTTCTGCAGGAATTCCTCCTGGGCCCATCCAGCTCTGGAAACAGGGTCTCCTGGAGACCCCACCCTTGGCATCATCCTGGGTACTGTGCCCACGTCTCCTCCCACATGCCCACGGCATTGTTCTTATATAAATGCAGGCCGCATCTGACCACATGCCCCTTCGTTTAGTTCTATGTGTGTGAATTCTTCGTTCATGATCCCCATTATGCCCACATTTCCTCAAGATTTGGTGATATTAGGCACAGACTGGGGGTTGGGTATATATTTCCATAGCTTAGTTGGTAAAGTGCTTGCCTAGCATACACGGAGCCCTGGGTTGGGCTGCCGGCGCTGCATAGGAAGTGGTGACAAATACGTATAATCTCAAAGGATCAGAAGTTCTAGATCACATAGTAATTTTGGGGCCAGCCTGGGATATGTGAGACCCCCCAACTCAGAAAGAAAAGAAGAAAGAAGGTTCAAGGGTGGGAGAGAGGGAAGGGAAGAAGGAAAAGGAAAAGGCCCACGGCGGCTGGGCGTTGCCTGGCAAGTTGAATTCTTAAGCCTTGTCGATATGTGTCATCAACACCCCTGCAGCCAGAAAAGCACCCACGAACACTGCTGTCTCCTGCACCTGTGTCACCAAGGCTGCCACATGCCACCATCAGCAGCAGCCACAGTCATCACCATATGCTGTTGACAGGCAGACCCCCTGTCTCCAAGACACCTACGGATGGAATGCTGTACTGTGACTTCTTGTGCCCCTCACATCATACTCCCAGTGGGGCTTCCAAGAGAGGACAAGAGAGAGTTCTGCTGAGACCTGGACACAAAGTGGAAGTGAGCTAGGGCAGGGGAGGAACATGCCAGGGCTACTGGGAAGTGTTGGTCAAGGGCAAAGCATGGGCAAAGGTCCTGAGGATCTGGAAGTAACATGTTGTGACAGGACAAGAGGACCCAGGGAAGATGGAAGTGACCAGAAGCCAAGGCAGACCTCTGAGCCCCATGGGGGACGGCAATGGGAAGTGGGGCCTATTCCTGTTCTAGAAATCAGGGTACCAGCAGCCCCATGTGAGGCCTCCAAGAAGCAGTGTGGTGCTTGGTGACCAAGCAGGGAGAATCGATGGCTTGGACCAGTGCATGCCTGTTACAGAGACACACAGATGCCGAGATGTCAACCCTGTCATCTGCAGGTCTCTCCCAGCAGCCACCAAGCTCTATGTGAGCACAGTTGGTGGGTGTGGTGAGCAGGCAGAGGTAGGGGTGGCAGATGAAAAGAATCTAATGGCCTACCCCAGGAGCGCTTGTCCGTTCAGGGCTAGGGTAGCAGAGCTAGGAGCAGAGCTAAGAGCTGGGGCATGAGTTTATGAGCAGGGTTAGGAGTGGGGCCACAGTAGCAGCCGTGGGTGTGCCTGGGCTCTTGTTCATGTGTCCCTCAGAGGACAGGAGGGCAGGAAGAGAAGGAGCCTGTATCGGAGATGCAAAGTTGCTTCAACTCATAACATGCAGAGAAGACAGCAAGGAATTCTGGGAGCCTTCCAGTGCTGTTCCTTGAAACACAGTAAAAGAAGAGAGAACCCGTGGCGAGGGGGGTAGACAGCAGAGGAGGTCGTAGGCTAACCCTGACACCCAACTTGCCTTGTCGCTGGCTGCTGTCTGAAGAAGCCACTTGTCTACGGAGCAACCGGAGTGACACCTTACCCACCCTCTTCAGGTACTTCCTACATGTCAAGAGCTCGCCTTCCTGGAACTCTAGAGAGAGAGACACCACAGTTCAGAGAGGCAAGAGATCGTGCGGGGCTGGATGAGTAACTGGAGATTGGTACGAAAGCGGCCGGCCAGTGTTCGCGGCCCTGATGACCTACCCCCAATCCGTGCATCCCCACTGCCCCCCCATCACCGGTCATGCTCTGAGAATCATCCTTCTACCGCACCAAAAGGGAAATGGAGGCTGGCAGAAACATTTTGATTGATGTCATCTGTCGCTTAAGAGGAGACCTGGCTTTCAGCCTTCAGCCTGGACAGAGGATCTAGACTGGAGACTCCCACTGCCAAGCACTGTGGTGGCAAAGAGGTCACAGAAGGAGCCTGGGGGCGGGAAGGCACAGAAGGAACAGATCGAAAGGATCTTGTACAGGGACCCAGAGTTCAAATCATCTTCTCCATGTAGCCAAGCTGTGTAGGCCCCAAAGGGCTGTTTTTTAGAATCCCTGCTGCACACTGGACATCGCCCACAGAACCATCAGACCCCAGTTAACATTCTCTTAATCGCATCCAGGAGCTTTGTCTGTTTGCTTCTTTTGCGATAGAATCTTCCTACATAGTCCCACTGGCTAACCCTGAACTCAAGACCCTCCTGTCTTAGCCTCCTGATTGGTGGGTGGAGAGGATGTGCCACCATGCTGGGCTTTATAACTCAAATCAGATCTGGACCATTCTTGCTGGTATTTCTCATCTCCCTGCAGCCAACACACATGCACACACACACACACACACACACACACACACACACAAAGAGAGAGGGGGGGAGAGGGAGAGAGAGAGAGAGGGAGAGAGGGAGAGAGAGAGAGAGAGAGAGAGAGAGAGAGAGAGAGAGAGATATTTCCTGCTATCCTGTTATCAAATCCCTTATAGTGGGTCCTGGGCCTTGCTATACCCAGCTCCTGCAGCCCACCCATGGCTCTTTCTGGAAGGAAGATATTCTCCCCGGAACTATGCCTCCAGCCCACCTCATCCCACAGACCTCAGCATTAACACCATCCCTCAGTCAAGAGTCAATTTCCCCGTGTCTTTCTGTCTCTCATATATGCCAGCCGCTGCTCACCTGGCCTTGGGTGGGATGATCCCCAGCACCTCCACTGGCCTGAATGAGGGAGAAGAGATTTAAGGGTGAGTCTCCAGGTGGCACTTTCATCCAAGACCCTGACTCACCCTCCTCACTGTGACACCAGCAAATTCCTCTCCACCCAAAACCTCAGTTTCCCTAATTGTGCAGCAAGGGCGTTGGGTGTACACAGCACACAAAGGCACTAGTGTCACCCATAGCAATAGTGACAAGGCTGTCCCCTGCTGGTTCTAGAAGACTGTTGTGCTTGCCCAACCTCAAGAGAGTCTCTTGGCACCGGGTCAGCCTGGAGTGGCCATTCTCCTACATGAGGGTCAGCGGCGGATCAAACTTGACCTTCACACTGCCCTGTTCCTCAAGCCACTTGCTGGCACTTCTTTTCTTTTTTTTAATTCCTTTTTAATGTGTATGTGTGTGTCTTGCCTGCATGTATGTATGTGCACCGCAAGTATGCAGGAGCCTATGGAGGCCAGGAGAGGGCATCTGATCCCCTGGAACTAGAGTTATAGACAGTTGTGAGCTGCCATGCTAGAATTCAGCCCAAGCCCTTTCCAAGAGCCGTAAATGCTCTTAACCTTCAGGTCACCTGTTCAGCCCCTTGTTCTTGATTCCTGCCATCTTTGGCTTTGTGATGAGCATACACAGAGAAGAGAGAGAGAAAACACATAAATACACACACACACAGGAAACACATAACCATAAATACAGATACACACATAAACTGCACGCATGTGCACACAGAGGCAGCCACCGGTAGATCATCTCTCCACACACCTAAATCTTCCACACAGCGGGCTGTGACACGAAGGTTCTTACACATCCATGCCGTCACGCTCTTGCAGCCTGTTGCACACGCATGCAGACAGGCACAGAGGTAGGCACCCGTGTGTTCACATGTCCCACCAAAACCCAACACAACTGTCCTGCATTTACCCCTACTCTTGCTTTTTCTTTCACACACACAGCAGGTCTGGTGGATGCCACAATACCTCTGTGACATATAAACACACATGTGTTACGGGAACCTAACTAGGTTGAGCATTTACACAATACTTGACACTTTAGAAGACCACAGCTTGTGTGCTCTTCCATGTGTCTCCAAATTGTGTGTGTGTGTGTGTGTGTGTGTGTCCATCTATCACTCGTCTGTCTGTCCCAGCCCTGCAGAACCCTTTCCGCTCCCTCAGGAAGGGACCCCGAAAGGTCCAAGAATGAGACCAACATCGCCATCTGCTGTCAGCTTCTGGGACTGCCCTGCAGAGAACACATGGGGTCCGATGGGGTCTGGTGGTGTCCGTAGGGTCTGTTTGCCAGAAGGAGGCCAAGATGTGACACTGAGAATTAGCGGGGTTGTGGGGACATCCTGGTTCTGTGGCATTTAATGAACTTTGTCATTAGAACTCTACAGAAGTTGGGGACCACCCACCGTAGCTGGGGAAATGGAGGCCTAGAGTCCAGCGTCCGCCTAGGGAAGGAGGTCATGGGATTTGACTCAAGACACACTTCTCAAGTTCTAAATCTGTTCCACATTCTCAGACTGAGTCCTACTCTTTCGACCAACAGGCAAGGGCTGACTGTCAGGCTGTATGGCTCAAGAGGGAAGTGACGTGGAGGTAGGGGTGCTCTGGGGTGAGGGACGATGAGAGCCAGTCCAGGCAGATAATCCATGTTCAAGACTCCCACTGAAAAACTCAGAGGCAGCCTGGCCCAAAAGGCCTGGAATGGTTTGTCCAAATTGTCAATGTGACAGATTTGGAACCATCATGAAAACACCTCTCTGGCTGTGTCCCTAAGTGACCTGGATGTCGGTGGCACCAGCCCCTGGGCTGGGATCTCAGACTGAGGAAAATGGAGAAAGCGAGCCGAGCGCCAGCATCCATCTCTCCCGGGTCCTGATCGCAGATGCAGTATGACCCCATGTATTGGTGATATGCACAGAGTGGCCACCTTGTCAACCATGGCCACTCTGCATTACCACCAACACAAGGGGTCGCCAGAGACTCCAGTCTCAGCAAAGCCACTTACCTGCTCTATGACCTTGGATAAGTGACCAGCTCTTTCTGGGCTTTAAGTTCTTCTCCAGAAAGTAAGCAACTGGGACTGGGAAGACGGCTCAGGTGGTGTAGTATGAGTACCAGGAGCCCAGTGCTCTGTCTAGTCCCTGTAATCCAGGGAAGAGCTGGTGGGAGCTCTTGGGCCAAGCCCCAGGATGCGGTGGGTTAAGTAGGAGATGTCTCCCATAGGCTAAGGCGTTTGGACACTTGGTCCCCAGTAGGTGACGTTGTTTGGGGGAGGTGGCACAGCCTTGTTGGAGGACATCCAGCACTGGAGGAGGCAGGCTTGCCCTGCTTCTACTAGTTCAGTCTCTGCTTTGCATTTGCAGCCGCAGACGTGATCTGCTTGCACCACCTGCTGCCACGCCTCCCTGCCATTGTGGACTCCACCTTTGGAAACATAAGCCAAAAGGAACTCTTCCTTTGGTCACTTTGGGTATGGTGTTCTATCTCAGCAACAGAAAGTACCTACACAGGCCAATGAGAGACCTTGCGTCACAGAAAAGAGGGGGTACACAAGAGAAAACAACACCTGAGTTAATCCTCTAACTTCCACACATGTACACAGAGTTACACAGGTGCAGACACACAAGCACACACAAAATAAAATTTCACAGTATAGGAGTGTGCTTTGCATGGTTGTTGAAGGGTTAAAATGAAGGATGGTGTGACAGACGCAAACATGTTAGCACATGATAACACATGTACCCTGTCATCTGAGCTCAGAGCTCTCCTCATGGGTAACAATGACCCCGTGTCACTATAGTAATAAGACAAAGGACCCCACAATGCCACCTTCTTCTTAGCCATCCCAAGCATCGTACTTAGTGTACCTTAGTCAGGCAGGCTTGGAAATCAAGACCGGGACATCATGAGAGTTGAGCTGATGATGAAGATGACTGAGAGACAGGAGTTGCCATGGCATGGATACACTGGGCAGAGATACAGGCCAGACACAGTGGAACCAGGTAAGATCTCCCAGGGTGTGCACCCTATCAGCTGTTCAGTTCTGCAGCTTTAAAATGATTGGGTGTGGTTTTTGTTGGGGGAACAGGTGGCTAGCTAGATGGCTTGGCAAGAGAGAAGTCTGCATGGAGGAGACCTGAATGCCTGAATTTGACCCTGAGGTCAGGCGAGGCCTCAAGAGGGAAGCCAAAGCCAAGAGTTGCTTTCTGAATACCACATTCACAATGCACGTGCCTACATGCAGGAGTGCAAACACACATGCATGCAAAAGTACTAACTAACATGAAGGTACAACTGAGTACACACAAATACATATACACACATGTGCACAAATAACATTCATACATGCATGCTACACACGTGTACACATGCACACACAAAATTAATAAATGAACTAAAATTTTAAAAATAAAAACAATAGTTCCAGAACAGAGTTAACCTCACTGTAAAACAAAACTTGGGGAAGAAGGGCCCACTATGACTCTCTGAAAAGAGACACTCTTAAGAGGACATTGGGACTCTGTAAACAAACACTGTGACCCCGTGAGGAGACGGTGTGACCCCGTGAGGGGACAGTGTGGCCCTGTGAGGGGACACTGTGACTCTCTGGGGGAACAGTGTGGCCCTGTGATGAGGCATTGTGACTCTTGGAGGCAACACAGTTACCCTGCAAGGTCCACCTTGTGAGTCTGAAACAGGAACACTGTGACTCTGTCACGGGAGATTGTGACTCCAAGAGGAAAACATTGTGGCTCTCTTTGGGAACATTTGACCCTGAGAGGGGACACTAACTCTGCTAGTGTACACCTGGATTCTGTAAGGGGGCTCTTTGTCATTGTTCTACTACTATAAAGCGACACCACAAGGCAACACTTATAAAGGAAATCATTTAATTGGGCCTTGCTTACAGTTCCAGAGTCTTAATCCATTATCATCACGGTGGGGAGCATAGTGGCATGTAGTCAGGCAAGGCACTAGCAGCAACTGAGAGCTCATCCTGATTCAAAGACAGACAGAGGGAGAGACACTGGGATTGGCTTGGGCTTTTGAAACCTCAAATCCCCACCCCCAATGACACACTTCTTCCAACAAGGCCACACCTTTTAATCCTTCTAATCCTTTCAAATAGTGTCATTCCCTGGCGACTAAGCACTCAAATATGTAAGTCTGTGGACTTACGTTCCTATTTAAACATATTTACGTTCCTATTTAAACTACCAAATTCCACTCCCTGGTTCCCATAGGCTTATAGCCATATCATAATGCAAAATGCATTCAGTCCAACTTCAAAAGTTCCCATAGTCTCTCACAATTGAATACTATTTAAAAGTCCAAAGTTCAAGTTTCTACTGAGACTCAAGTCATTTTCTAGCTGTAATCCCCTATAAAATTGAAATCATAAAGTAGAAATTTTCAACATATAATGGCACAGTAAATACATTACCATTCCCAAAGGGAAAAAAGGGAGCATAGTGAGGAAATACTGGACCAAAACAAGCAGGGCAAATTTCACATTCTATATATCGATGTCTGATGTCAAATCACTCTTCGGATTTCCAACTCCTTTCAGCTTTGCTGACTGCAACATACTTCTCTTGGGCTAGTTACACAACCAATCTACAGCCTTTCTAGGCAGGTGTCCCACCACTCTGGCATCCCCAGCAGGTTTGGATCTCCTAGGCTGGTGTGGGAGAATTATCTGTAGTCTGTCAATCATGTATTTTAATAAAACACTGATTGGCCAGGCAGGAAGTATAGGCGGGAAAACCAGACAGGAAGTAGAGGTGATGCAATGAGAACAGGAGTATTCCAGGAAGGAGGAAGCCACTCCTGCACAGACCACCATGTAACTTGCCCAGCTGAGAAAGGTACGGAGCCATGTGGCTAGTGTAGATAAGGATAATGGGGTAACATAAGTTATAAGAGTTAACAAAAAGTCTGACCTAATGGGCCAATCAGTTTATAATCTTATGGAGTCCTCTGTGTGATTTTTCTTTGGGGTTTGCCGGCTGTGGGATACCGGGCAGGACAGAAACCCCAACAAGCCAGCCCCTCATGTTACACTAGGCAATCTAGGCTTCACCCTACCAGCTTCCCTCGATGTCATTTCTAGGCCTCCATGCGGGGACACCCTTGACACACACACCTCGCCTCAGTGGGTTTCCTTAGCTGCAGAAGGAGATTCCATAATCCCATTCTTCTGTTCTTGACTCTAAAGTCAGAACCCTGTGGCCAATACTGCCAAGTTCTGCCTACTGGGGCTAAACTTGCCCCCTCATTCAATGACACGCTCATCAGATTTCTATCACTCACAAGTTCCTTGACTGCCTAAGCTTTTCTTCAATTCCTTTTCACAAGTAGGAAGTTTAGCTGGGTGGGGTCGGGCCCTTAGGTCAGCGCTCTGTATTTCACTCAGCAATAGACTTTTGCTAAACTTTTCTCTCCTTGAGCACTGGACTTAGCTCTGTGACATTTCCTCTTCTCTTTGAACTGTACACTTTGTATTTCTGTGATTAGCTTCCTCCTTTTCCTTATAGATTTGCAGGAGAGTGGCACTAATGACCACAAGGCGGAGTCGATGCTAAGCTGTCTTGAAATCTCCTCTCCCAACTCATTTTAACCTCAGGCAGATCTTTAGGGCAAGGGCAAAAAGCAGCCACATTCTTTGCCAAAACATCACAGGAAAGGACTCTTAGCCACTTGCTAATATTCTTAGCCTCTGAAACATCTTGTGCTGGGCTCTCCTCAACACTGTCTTCCTTGCTCCTCCAACAAGCAGCATGATCAGGCCTGGTCCAGCAATACCCCATTCCTGGTACCAACTTAGTCACTGCTCTATTGCTGCAAAGAGACACATGACCATGGCAACTCTTACAACGGAAAATATTTAGTTGGGGGCTGGTTTACAGTTTCATAGATTTACTCCTTTCTCGTCATGTCAGGAAGCATGGCACAACACTGGAGCTGGAGCTGAGAGCTGCGTTCTGATGTAAAGGCAGAGGCAGGAGGACTGGGCTTGGCACGGGCTTTGAAACCTCAAAGACCACCTCCAGTGACACACTTCCTCTAATAAGGCCATACATCCTAACCCTTCTAATCCTTTCAAACAGTGGCACTCCCTAGAGACAAGATATGAGCCTATAGGGATCGTTCCTACTCAAGCTACCACATTCTACTTCCCGGCTCCCATAGGCTTATAGCCATATCATAACACAAAAGGCATTCAGTTTACCACAAGGGACCACTGTGACCCTGTGACTCTGTGAGGGGACGGTATGGCCCCATGTGGGGACACTATGACCCCATGAGGGGATGGTGTGACCCTGTGTGGGGACACTGTGACCCCGTGAGGGGACGGCATGACCCCATGAGTGGATAGCGTGACCCCGTAAGGGGACACTGGGACTCCGTGAGGGGACAGGGGATGGTGTGACCTCGTGAGGGGACACTGTGATCCTGAGAAGGGACAATGGGACCCTGTGAGTGGACACTGTGACTCTCTACTGAGACTTCTGTGACAGTGTCTTTAGATGTAATTCCGGGGAGATAAAAACCACACCCAGGCCCATTGTCTCAGGCATGTAGTGATCTGAGATAATTTGTCCCTTCAGGTGTAGACAAAATGTCCCCTCTCATTGACCCCTCACATTGTTTCCTGGTTTTCCCAGTAATGAAGCCACCGTCACTTACCGGGAACCCTTTAAGTCAAGGAAACTCTAGGTTCGGACGTCCCCTGTGTCAAATCTGCCGCATTTCATTCATGATTCCATCATGGCTGGACCCAGGGATTCCTTCAAGTCCTCAGCCGTCATTGGGGTATATATCACAATCCCTTCAGAGAGCCCCTCTCCCCTCTGTGTTCAAGACCACGGTCCTCGGCAGCTCCTGCGTGTTCCTTGGCAGCCGTGGGTGCCTCTGCCGAGCCTCTTCAAAGCCGTTCACACTCGCACACCCTCCCTTTCACTCTGTGCACAAGGGCCTGGTTCTCATTAGCGCCCCTCTCCCGCGGTGGTCAGACGGGCCTTGGAATCCATCCAGAAAGTGTCGGCGTCCATAGAGTGCATTAACAACTTATCTAACGTGGAACATCGGATTGTTTGATCTGCCAATTAGGCGCCTGGAGCTGCTAACTGGAAGCAGATGGCCTATACATCACCAATGGAAGGACAGCCAGTCACTTCCCCAGTAGAAGTGGACCTGCCTTTGCTGCCACCCTAGACATTTCAATTGGGTAGTCCCATCCAAGGATTGGAGACCCAAGGCAAGGGAGGCTCTGACCCTGTTGCTTGTACCCCAAGAACTGGACTGCACCGGAAATGTGTTGGTCCTGGATGGCCGTTGACCTGTGGGGTCCCAAGTTCTCCGTGGGACTCTGGCATCTGCTAGACTTCTTTGACATCGGTGCACTGCACTGGGAGGACTACAGAAGAAACCAGTGAGCAGACACCAGCGTGGTAGACCAGGTGTCAAGCATGGCTCGAGGCTTGGTGTAGCCCAAAACACCCAACGGTGGTCCTAGACAGTTGCAAACCAGAACCTCAGCCCTCTCCCCCTCCCCAGATCCCTTCCTCTTCCCCAGCTCCCCCTCTCGCCCCCGCCACAGCCAGTCAGCTGATGTGGCTCCAAACCCATGACCATCACTGGCTCCATCAGACCTAGCGGTCCACTCCTCAAGGGTCTCTTAGCCTTGTTCAGTCCTTAAACTCTACCTCCACAAGCCTCCTGCTTTCTTTCTCCCCAAACCCCCTGGGCCCTGTCTCAGGACAGAGTCTAAATCTTACTTGTCAGGGACTCCCTGGGGACAGGTATCCTGCTAATGACCATGGCTACCCTATAGAACATGTACAGTCCTCACCCCACTGCCCACACAGCTGCCTGCCTCTGCCTCGCCTCTCCACATGGTCTCCTGCCACCCCTGCTTTTCTCTCCTGCTCTCTACCTCAACCTATCTCACCTCTCTGTCCCTCTCTTCCCCTTGTCCCTCCTCCCTCACTCTCAGGTACAGCTCCCTAACTCTCTGCTCTCTGGGCTGCTGGGTCTCCCTGCCATTGGGCCTTTGCTCAGGCTGGGTCTCTTCCTGGAACACTCTACGGCATTCCTCCTTCCTTGGTTACCCACCTCTCACCCTTTTTGAAAACATACCTGTTGGGGGATATTTTACTCTTTTGACTTTTTGAGGGGAGCCCACCACCCAGCTTCTAAATAAATCACACACATGGAGGTCTAGTATTACTTACAAATGCCCAGTCTTAGCTTGGCTTGTTTCTTTGCCAGTTTTTCCTCAACTTATGTTATCCGGACTACCTTTGGCCTCTGTGCTTTTATCTTTCTCTATTTCTGTATACTTTTCTTTACTTCTCTCTCCATGTGGGGCTGGGTGGCTGGGTCCTCCTCTCATTGTTCCTCCTTTCTCTTTTCTCCTTCTATTTATACTCTCTGCCTGCTAGCCCTGCCTACCCTTGCTCCTGCCTCACTATTGGCCATTCATTTCTTTGTTAGGACCATCCTGTGTTTTAGACAGGTACAGTAACACAGCTTCACAGAGTTAAACAAATGCAACATAAACAAAAGTCACACACCTGAATATAATATTCCCAACACTTATCTATCTGCCTTGTGTGTGCATGTATTTTGAGGCATATCCGTCTACCTTGTGTGTGCATGTGTGTAGAGGCATATCCATCTGCCTTGTGTGTGCATGTGTGTAGAGGCATATCCATCTGCCTTGTGTGTACATGTGTGTAGAGGCATATCCATCTGCCTTGTGTGTACATGTGTGTAGAGGCATATCCATCTGCCTTGTGTGCCATGTGTGTAGAGGCATATCCGTCTGCCTTGTGTGTGCATGTGTGTAGAGGCATATCCGTCTGCCTTGTGTGTGCATGTGTGTAGAGGCATATCCATCTGCCTTGTGTGTGCATGTGTGTAGAGGCATATCCGTCTGCCTTGTGTGTGCATGTGTGTAGAGGCATATCCATCTGCCTTGTGTGTGCATGTGTGTAGAGGCATATCCATCTGCCTTGTGTGGGCATGTGTGTAGAGGCATATCCATCTGCCTTGTGTGGGCATGTGTGTAGAGGCATATCCATCTGCCTTGTGTGTGCATGTGTGTAGAGGCATATCCATCTGCCTTGTGTGTGCATGTGTGTAGAGGCATATCCGTCTGCCTTGTGTGTGCATGTGTGTAGAGGCATATCCGTCTGCCTTGTGTGTGCATGTGTGTAGAGGCATATCCATCTGCCTTGTGTGTGCATGTGTGTAGAGGCATATCCATCTGCCTTGTGTGTACATGTGTGTAGAGGCATATCCATCTGCCTTGTGTGTGCATGTGTGTAGAGGCATATCCATCTGCCTTGTGTGTGCATGTGTGTAGAGGCATATCCGTCTGCCTTGTGTGTGCATGTGTGTAGAGGCATATCCGTCTGCCTTGTGTGTGCATGTGTGTAGAGGCATATCCGTCTGCCTTGTGTGTGCATGTGTGTAGAGGCATATCCGTCTGCCTTGTGTGTGCATGTGTGTAGAGGCAGTTCAATTCATCCACTACTTGGGTTCTTAGGAGTCAAGCTCAGGCTATCAGGCTCAGAGCCACTGCTCATTCTTCAGCCCTCAGTTTGACACAAACTATCAACACATCAGGAGCTTTCCTTGGCCGGAACTTTACCCAGCAGCCACAGCCACGTGGCAATATACAGATTACTAGAAATGGGTTAAATTAAAATGTAAGAGCTAGCCGATAAGAAGTTAGAGCTAATGGGCCAAGCAGTGATTTATTTAATACAGATTTTGTGTTGTTATTTTGGGGCTGAGCAGCCAGGAAACTAACAAGCCTCCCCACAATAAATGACACTTGAACATGTGCTAGCTACATCCACGTAAAACCTAAAAGCTTAAAAAGGAATCCTAGACACAAAAGAACAGAGTTAGGCATGGTTTGGTAGCAGCATTTCCTTGGGTGGTCTCTGTTTGCTAGAAGCAAGAAGATGCATGGCTCCTTTAAGAGAGGTTTTCCTGATTCAGTGGTAGCAGAAAAAAATGCTACAGTTTTGAAATGCTGACTTTCTGGACCATGCTGCCAGTGCAACCTCTGGCTCTTTCTGGAGGTCCAGCTAGAAGCATTTAAATGGGGTTTGTGAACAGACTGCTACAACTTGCCTAATGGTAACATAGACTGACTGTGTGCCTAAAAATGGGGCTGTGAGCATGGCTCTCAGAGGCAGCAAACAGCTCCACCATGCTGGACTGGGTGGGGCAAGCAGGCAGTGCCATATTTCTCCTAGCAATGATGCCACTTAAGTTCATAAGAAGCACTTAGCATTTTAAGAAGCACTTCTGGTCAGAAAATAATTACAGATAAGCAATAAAGACAAATCCAGATAAAAATGACCTCTAAATGGGGTGTTAGATAAATTTACGTAGGCTTGGGAGAGACAATAATAAAAAAGAATATAGACAGTTATAAAAAGAAGTAAATAATATTTTTAAAAAGGTAAAGTCTTTAGAGAGACAGTACAGGCAGTAATAGATTAAAGAAGTAAAAAATAACAAGTCACGTAAAGATGAAATACACACAGAGAGTCTGGATTATGTATATTACTGTGTTTTCTTTGAATTTTTTGACTGAATGAGCTAAGTACAGAGATACATTTAATTGTATGGGCTACTAAGCTAAACTGGCATGTATATTATAAGAATTTGGGTCTAAGGATATGTTGCTTTGAAAAAGAGGTTCTTCTTTTGTTTCTACAGAGGATGAGAACCTGTGGGTTCATTTCAAATTAATGTGCTTTAATGAACCAAGACCCCCCTGAAAGGTCACCATGAACCCCCCAAAATTACTTTCCCCAACAAGAAAGAGGAAGTAGTTTAGAAATAACTATGCCCATATTCCCAAATATTATTTATAAATATTTGTTTACATTTAAAGGGGGATAAGCTATAGAGATTTGCATTGGTATGGATCTTAGTTTATTGATACAAATAAAGTTAAGGTCAATTTTGTTATATGTATATTTCTGCTCTTGATTAAGGTATTGTGTTTGTACAGCTCATTTAAAAATGTAATATAAAATTAAGAAATATAGGTTAATAGATAATCATCTATAATAGTCAAGCTTCTAGTCATGTTAGTTAAGTTTTCTATAGAGAGAGAGAGATGTATTTTAGTAAGGTATCCTTTAAATCTTCCAGAGACCTTCAGAATATGGCATTTAAAATGTTCTAAGAGCTTAAGACTTTTCATGACGATGAGACAAATCTGCTCCTACCAGCACCAATTACTTCAAGAGGAAGATGGGCATCGAAAAGGCCATGGTGTTGGTTAGCCATTTGAATAAGACAGAGAAATGACTGTCGAACTTGCCTAAAGATGAGATGATCCTTCAGGGTTCCTGCTTCATCAAAGAATCTACTAGACATTCAACAGGACACAGAAGAAAGTGACTGACAAACTGCCAATATAGGTGGAACTATCTTTGAAATTTCCTGCTTCATGGAAAATTCTGCTGGATACTATGGGCCTGTAGGCTGAAGATGAATGCCCCAATGGTACAGAAGAACTTTGGGTGACTGTCCAGGCAGCAAGATATCTCTGTCATTTCTAGAGTTTTAGAAGATGCTTACAATGTACTTCCTGTTTACTTAGGTAACATTATTTCCTTCTGGAGTCTTTGATGGAGTTGAAAAATTTATAGTTATAGTTTTCCTTAGTTATGATAAAAGATAAAGTAGATATAAATATTGTAACTGTAATTATTTCTTGTTAACTGTTTTGTTATATGTAATTTACTGTGTTAAAGTTAAAACCTTCCTTTTTATTAAACAGAAAAGTGGAAGTGATGTGGGACTCCCCTCTGTATGCTGTGAGTACCATTGATTAATAAAGAAATGTCTTGGGCCTTGGAATAGAGGTATGTGGGGAAAACTAAACTGAATGCTGGGAGAAGACAGAGGAGTTAGTGAGAAGCCATGTAGCCCTGCCAGAGACAGACACTGTAAATTTACCCGGAAAGCCACAGCAACAAGGCAATATACAGATTATTAGAAATGAGTTAAATTAAATATAAGAGCTAGCTGATAAGAACTTAGAGCTAATGGGCCAAGCAGTGATTTGTTTAATACAGTTTCTGTGTGGTTATTTCATGGTCGAGCAGCCAGGAAACCAACAAGCGTCCTCATCACAACACTGGGTACTTGTGGTTATTGTGTCCTGGGGCCAATGAACACAACAAGGTAGTGAAATAAGCATTCTCCCTGTGATGGGTGTGAGGACAGTTGTCGGTCAGGAGGGACAAAAGAAACAAGGACACAAGCCATGGGACCATCAGAGAGAAGGACAATTCTGAGAGAAGAAAGCAGCCAATGCAAAGACCCTGAGATGGTGTGATGGATTTAGAAACTGAATAGAAGTAGGTGTGACCACAGAGAGAGGCAGGAGGTCAATGTACAGTGTGACTACAGAAAGGACAGGAGGTGAGTACACAGTGTGACTACAGAGAGGGCAGGAGGTGAGTACACAGTGTGACTACAGAGAGGGCAGGAGGTGAGTGCACAGTGTGACTGCAGAGATGGCAGGAGGTGAGTGCACAGTGTGACTGCAGAAAGGACAGGGGATGAGTCCATAGTGTGACCACAGAGAGGGCAGGAGGTGAGTGCACAGTGTGACTACAGAGAGGGCAGGAGGTGAGTGTACAGTGTGACCACAGAGAGGGCAGGAGGTGAGTGCACAGTGTGACTACAGAGAAGATAGGAGGTGAGTGCACAGTGTGACTACAGAGAAGGCAGGAGGTGAGTGCACAGTGTGACCACAGAGAAGGCAGGAGGTGAGTACACGGTGTAACTGCAGAGAAGGCAGGAGGTGAGTGCACAAGTACACAGTGTGACCACAGAGAGGGCAAGAAGTGAGTGCACAGTGTGACTGCAGAGAAGGCAGGAGGTGAGTGCACAAGTACACAGTGTGACCACAGAGAGGGCAGGAGGTGAGTGCACAGTGTGACCACAGAGAGGGCAGGAGGTGAGTGCACAATGTGACCACAGAGAGGGCAGAAGGTGAGTGCACAGTGTGACCACAGAGAAGGCAGGAGGTGAGTGCACAGTGTGACCACAGAGAGGGCAGGAGGTGAGTGCACAGTGTGACCACAGAGAAGGCAGGCAGGAGGTATGAGCCTGACCCATCCTGAAATCTTCCCCAGTCATTCCTGTGACCTTACTAGTTTCTATCCTCTGTCCCAGCACAAGTCCTGCAAGTTCCTCTGATTTAGGTCAATACAGGTCACATGCTCACCTGAGCCAATCACTGTAGATAAAAAAAAGTCACCTTTCCCCCACTGCCACCCCAGAAGTTGGACCCACAGAGTTCTGGCTCTGAGAACAGGTACTTCTGGGTGTCTGGGGAGATACGGGGGTGATGGGAGGACAACAGAAATCATGGAAGATACTGGAGTGGGCACATCTTCAAAAAAGATTCCTTCTGCTGTCACAGAGGAAGGCCACCATGGGAAAGCTTAAGGCATGGTCCCGAAAGCACAGCTAGTGTCCTAAAGAGCAATCCAGAGAATCAGGGTCTTACTTGACCTACCAAGAGTTGTCAGGGCTGGGGAGATCAGTCAGTAACAGGCTCACCTTGCAGGCATGAGGACCTGAGCACATGTGGAAAAAAAGCCAGACTCCCTTGTAATCCAACTCGGGGAAAGCAGAGACGGGGCTACCTAGAGTTTGCAGTCCAGCCTGGACTACTGGGTAAGGGCAGTGAGAGGCCATGACTCCAAAGGAAAAAAAAAGACAGAACAACACACAGAGGACAGAGGAGGAACGAGGTTGTCCTCTGGCTACCAAATACACAAGGACAAGCATGCACATGTATATGTACCTACATACACCATACAATACCCCAAACACACCATACGCATACACCTACATACAACACACATACATACAACCTACCACACACATCACACAATGCTTCACACTTACACACAAAACAACACATGTGCACACACACACACAACACAATAGTTGTCT